>NC_066888.1:30323223-30678223 GCF_022985175.1 Labeo rohita
ATCTCAAAACTTAATTTTTGATTAGTAATATGCACTGCTAAAAATTTCATTTGGACAACTTTAAAGGTGATTTTCTCAATTTTAATTTTTTTGCACCCTCAGATTCAAGATTTAAGTACTTTTATCTCAGCCAAATATTGTCCTATCCTAACAAACCATACATCATGGAAAGCTTATTCTAAGCTTATATAAGTGTCAAATAATAATAATAATAATAATAATAATAATAATAATAAAAAAAAAAAAAAAAAAAAAAAAAAAAAAAAAATTTACCCTTATGACTGGTTTTGTGGTCCAGGGTCACAAATATAGTGGCTTCTGTGAGCATACCTGATCTCAAGAGACGGTAGGTGGGGCAAAAAGTCATTTCCCACAAAGAAGCACATGAACACCCAGTCATCGACACTCCGCTCGAAGTCGAACGGGAACGGCAGGCTGGCCATTGTTAACTCCTTCTCTAGATACTGCAGAGAAATAAAAACAGTTTTTTTTCAGCAATTTTATACATGCAATAATAATAATAAATAAAAAAATCTTATAAAATGTAAAAATCTAGTTTAAACTAACAATCTGACAAATAAATGCAATCAATGTTAAAATCATAAAACACTTTTAAAGGAATAATTCATGCTAAAATGAGAATTTGCTGAAAATTTACTTGCCCTCAGGCCATCATGGATTATGGGCTGGTATTTTGCCCAAAGCGAAGGTTTAAAGTTAAAAATGTCTTATTGATGGATTTATTTATTACAAGCACACAGTTTTTTGTATCACAAGATGTTAATTGATGGACTGGAGTGGTGTGGTTTTCTAGTGATGTTTTTATCAGCTGTTTGGACTCTCATTCTGACGGCACCCATTCACTGTAGAGGATCTATTGGTGAGCAAGTAATGTAATGCTAATTTCTGCAAATCCGTTCCCATGAAGAAACAAGCTAATCTACATCTTGAACAGCAAGCAGCTGAATAAATCTTCAGCAAGTTTTTATTTCTGAGTGAACCATTTCTTTACAGTGAAACAAACCTCTCGTAACACAGTCAGTCGGATGAATATGAACTCCTGTTCTGATACTGGAATTGTGTCTGCAAATTCATCATGCTGAAAGAGATAAAACAAAACCACAAGATCACACATAGAGTTGAGGTCAATCTCTAGGCTAACAGATTGAAAGGATGGATCTGTTACCTCGCCCTTTTTTTCTCTGGCCAGTCCCTGACAGTCTTTGATCTCGTGGCCTATCTGACCACACAGAGCGCAGGGTCTGGGTTTGTTGGGTTTAAACTCTTCTCTTATAATGGTAAAGTTGGGTTCATGTGTTGCCAAACCCAACATGATCAAATCAGCTGAAATGAAAAAAGGATACAATTAAAGCTGTACTTACAAAGTTTACTGAGCTGAACTCATTTTAAAAATCACTTTTCACCAGAAAAGTTTCAGAGAATGGCGACTTCAGATGAAATGCTGATACTACATAAATATGCAGTCAATGTTCTTCATAAATGTAAATAATGGAAGCTTTCAGTCGAATTTATATTTTGAAGTATCTCCTCTCCAGACTAATCGGATGCAATGTTTCCTCGTTTGTCCACTTAGTGCATTAAAACTACAGACATAATGTTGTGCATTAGATGCCCTTATACATACTAACAAAACCAGACAGATACAATAATCCCCTCTCAAAATCAGTCCACAACTTTCATTATGATGCTGTGTCACAAAGTTAGCGCTGTATACGAAAGCAGATCTGAATGTGACTAGTTCAAATGCAGTGCAAATTTATATACATCATAAGAAATTGATTAAATTAGAGTCAAAATTCTTATAAAATAAATATAAATACACACACATAATACACCATTTATAATAAGACCAGTAACATCCTTTAAAGAAATAAACAGATATTAAACTAAAACTTAAAAGTATTTTATGATTCACTTTTAGAAGTCTAAGCTTGCCAAATTCAACATATTAAAAATTACATAAAAAAAACCCAAAAAACATAAAAATAAAAATCTTTACCATCAGCTCCACAGAGACAGTGATGTGTGTTTGGGTCATGATTTGGCTGAGCTGGAAAAGAAAACAACCCAAATGAGAATTTACACCAGTGAAGATCTTTGTTAGTTACATTTCAGACTTTTTTAGGCTTATTCTAAAAGCATGTCATAAGCTTCGAGAAAAATGTTACATTGTTCATTTAAAACTGAAACAAAAAGAAAAAGCTTCAACTAATAAAATCACAGCAAAAAAAAAAAAAAAAAAAAAAAAAGACCTTCATAAAAAGATCATAATCAGTAAGCTCTACCTCTCTGTCTCCTGATGAAATCCATAATTTTATGCTCTCCTTCTCCAGGAACACTAGCATCTGACAAGAAAACCTGTAAGACAAAGTATTTATTAAATGGATTACCTCCTATAGCTGAATAAAAACTCCTAAAGTTACAGTTAATATGACCTACAGTGATATTGCGCCATCCAGGGTCATTGGTCAATCTGTCTGCGATGTAATATCGCAAACATTTGGCCAAATTATCCATGAACTCTGTCCCCTAAAAACACAAAAAAGGAAAACTACTCATTACATCTGACAGACAAAAAAAAACAAAAAAAAAAAAACAGACTGAAATTTCCTGAAATCCTTAAATTATAAACAAAGTACATACATAACCAGAGGACACAAAGCATGCAAAAATTATGAACACTTACAGGGGTGATGCAGTTACTGTCAAAACGTTCTTTTATTTCCTCAGGTGGCAGGTAACCACCTAAAAAGAGAAACATCTATCAAGCCGGGAAAAGCAGAACATGTACAAACACCAAATCAAATTTTTGTGCTCATTTAGTGTTTGTATGCATTAGAGGATGATGTGTTGGTTAAAAGAGGTGCACCATCTCTCACCTCTCTGAATAACTTCTTCTCTCATTTTCTGTTTCTCCTCTGCAAGCTCCACTCCTTCTTTAGATGCCCGGAAACGCCTTGAGCGCTGCTGGTTCATTTTGGCACGAGGAGCCTACAAACAATTCAAGGATACAGATAACATGCACAAGAAATGGTTACTGAAACTGTGAACTACAGTGTGCATAATTGATGAATGTACTGATAATTTAATTCCAGTGTATTAAATAGTTTTTCAACAGTCGTTTTTAATTACTTGAACCCTCAACTTAAGTTTGGCTTTAGTTCTGGAAACTTGAGTCAGAATGAGTTGATAAATTGTGTACAAATATTTTGCATCAATATCATCTTTGTTTCATGCCAACTTGTATAATTTATTTTAACCTCCAGCTAATTTTTATAGAAACTAATGTTTACATTATTTCATTAAATGCCATAACTAGATGGAAATTCTAATATTATAATGTGATGGGAATTATAACGTTATAGCTGATATAATTCCCAACTAGTTTAAAGAAACTTAACTTAAACTTATCTAATGAAACAATATAAATATTAACTTCTATCACAAAATTGAGCTTAAAATGTAACCTCAGTGTTTGTAATAATTCCCAATGGCTCACTCCTGAATTTAAGTGCATTATTAAATTAAATATTCAATATAACAACACAGAGACGTTATGAAGGATGATACATACCACACCATCAATAGCCATGTACAGAACCCGTCTCGGTCGAACGATGTTAAAGAGACGGTCAATATATTCGAAAATGGCAACCATCATTTCATCTTCATTTTTAGGTGCTGGCCTGCAAAGAGATTAAATATAATATAGGTTGTAATTAGTGATGGGTCATTCTTGAACGATTCGTTCATTTTGAACGAATATTTAATGTGACTTGGGACAAACGAGTCATCTCGGGGAGTGATTCGTTCAGTCGCGCATGCGCAACATCCTATTAGGTTCTGTACTGGAATTAGATCACCTGTTTCGAGTCTTCGGGCTCGAGAGATGAACTAATCAATTCTCTCTCCGGCTCACACTGCATAGGTTTAGCTTATGGAGCTGTCACGTGATGAACGGAAGACTCAGACCCCGAAGACTCAGACCCCGAAGACTCAGACCCCGAAGACTCAGACCCCGAAGACTCAGACCCCGAAGACTCAGACCCCGAAGACTCAGACCCCGAAGACTCAGACCCCGAAGACTCAGACCCCGAAGACTCAGACCCCGAAGACTCAGACCCCGAAGACTCAGACCCCGAAGACTCAGACCCCGAAGACTCAGACCCCGAAGACTCAGACCCCGAAGACTCAGACCCCGAAGACTCAGACCCCGAAGACTCAAGAGATGAACTAATCAATTCTATTTCCAGCTCAGACTGCATAGGTTTAGCTTATGGGGCTGTCACGTGATGAACGAACGACTCAGACCCAAAAACTCGTCAGATAAGAGGCAAGGTGAGCGAATAGACTAAAGACCCAGGTAAACAATGAATTAATCTTTGCTGTTTCTTTATAGCATTATAGTTTTGTCTTGTTTGTAGTGTGATCAACGTTTGTGTAAGCAGTAGATGTGTTAGGGAGGTAACACGTATCATTTTAATTATATTTTGCTAAAATTAACGAAATGAACGAAATGACTCGAAAAAAGATTCGTTCATTTTGCTGAACGAAACTCAAAGGTCCGAGTCGGTAAAATGATCCGAACTTCCCATCACTAGTTGTAACAAAGTCATTTAAAAACATAAATACATGAATGAGAGAATCTCACTTGTCCTCTGGATGGGTGCATGGGTGAATAATTCCATTCATGTCAAGATACAGGTTGTCAAACTCCACTTCATTTGGATTGGGCTTGCTGGTATCAACTGGAATTTTAACGCCATTGTACTCCTTGGGCTGAAAAGGAGAAGAAATTAGAATATTTACATTAACAAATACCCAATAAAACCAAAACAACATACATTTTTGGTCTCAAAACCTTGTCAGTGGCTGTGTTTTCAATCCAAATGTTTTTGATTGGGTACTTGAACCAACTTCCTTACTACGATTGGCTAAAAATTTGCATAATTCTCCGTGATTGGCTGGTCGTTCGAGCGGCCTCAAGCATCTAGGTAACCTAAAAATGCTAGGTAATAACGTTTCAAGGTGTTTGGGACACAACCGTACCTTCGCATCTCGAATTTAACCAGAGTAAACTTGTATTCAGTCAAAAAATGCAAGTGTCTAAAACTGAAACCACGTGAACACAAATAGAGGAACAAAAACAAACATCAAAGCCACATTTCAGCGTCAGGACTGTAAATCTTATTTCACTATAAACATTATAATCATAACGAAATGATTGACTGCACAATTAATTAATTTAACAATCATTCAGATGCTAGTATGCCTTACCCTCTCCTCCAGACAGTGTACTATTATTGACGGATACTTCCGACTCAACCAGCGGAAAAACGCGGGGACTCCCATCTCCCGTAAAATACAACACTTCTGACCGAAAGAGCAACTTTAAAAACGACTAAAAACAGCTGAACACGCAGAAGGATGAAAACGGCTACCAAACACAGTGCACGCAGCTTATTTACCCCAGCACACTGTGAGCGATTTCCGGGTCAACAGGAAGTGATGCCGAACGCGCCCCGCGCTGGCTAAAAAGCGCATTGCATCGCTAAATCAACTATTGCAAACAACAAATGTGTAATTTGATAAATTATAACCAAACAATGAAAAATTAAACTTAATATTTATTATGAATCATATTATTATGAATCAATATAATTAATAAAAGCTCCTGATCGTTTCTGTATTTTTTTTTATATTACACTAGGCCTATAGCAAGACCTCAAAGTATAATTTGTTTTAATAAACTTCAAACAAATGTTTAAAAATGGCAGTGATAACTTAAGTTGTCCTTAAGCACATTCAGTACAAAGATAAACATTAAAAGAAAAAACAAATTAAGACTTCTGGTAATGCTAAAGTGAAGTGTTTACCATTTAACAATTACATTACCATAATTTTGTATGAGTGAATAAAGGTTTATGTGTTTTAAATGCATTTCTTTCACTACACAGTGGTAGATTTCTGTAACTCCTTTCCAATGCAAATGAGCATCATATGACAATCTATGGAGACTTGAAGTATTCAGCTGATTTCTGTGAAGAGCTGTTTGATCTTTGGTGATGCAAATTCAGTAGTTTGTCCTTATCTTCATTTGCTCTTGAGTCTACATGCTATGTCCATGAACTCAGCAGCTTATTCATTTGATGAAGCCTCTTGTCACACAAAGACACACAAACAATTTATGCAATTGTGGATGAAATCACATACACGGAGAACGAAACCAATACACTTAAAAAGAACTATAATTCAGCCCTCCATACAAGCAGAGCAATAAGCAAACATTTACCTATAAACCAAAAAAAAAAAAACATTAAATGTAGATGCAATGGATCTCTTGAAAAAAATGGAAACACTATAAAGTGCAATCCTTTAGATGATTATCAATCAAATCATATTTACAATAATAATAGTCTATGTAACTATATTTCATAGCATTCGACATATAGGAAAAAGCTCCAGCAGCTCTTCAGAAATAACCATCATAAGTAAGTCATTTTCAGTGGGAGCTGGGAATGCCATATTTATGGCACCTTTTTTTCAATCACATACTTATTCATAAACATAAACCAAATCAAGTGTTGGTTTAATATTTATGTAAAAACATCCATTGAAGAAAGCAATACGCACATCTATGCTTGAAAGTACTATATCTCAGCAATCCAAAAGACAAGATAGCCGCTGCATTACCAGTAAAAAGTATCTAAACCAATATAGAGTGCGTTGTATTTTTTAAAAGAGTGCGTTTTTTATATAAACCTCTGCTACAGCTTTGTTGTCTGTGTTGGAGTGGCTGCATGATGTGGGTGATTCCTTTCTGCATTCCCGTTTATAGTCTGACTGCTCCCTTGTGGTGGATTGTGGTATTTCAGATGCCTTGTTCCTCAGTTACTGAGCCTCTTTATATTTTGATTAGGGTCTGTACTGACTCATCATTTGCTACAGAGCTCTAATGAATCGAGATGAGGATGTTCCTTCATTAAAAATAAACAGAGCGAACAAAACATGTTCCAACTGAATCCTCAAGTGATGATAACAAGTACAATGAAAACATAAATTAAAGGAATAGCTAGTGCAAAAATATAATTGTGCTGAAAATGTACTCACCTTCAGTCCATCCAAAATGTAAATGAGTTTGTTTCTTCATCAGAACAGATTTGTAGAAATTTAACATTACTTGCTCACCAATGGATCATCTGCAGTGAATGAGTGCCGTCAGAGTGAGGGTCGAAACAGCTGATAAAAACATCACAGTATTTGTTTAGAACTGCTTTGTTTGATCTGTGCATATTTCTTTCACGATTCAGACGAGGCGACTTTTTACTGGAGAAAGCAATATTATGGACAGAGGACCTGTATTTTAGCTTGAAGCAAAAGTTTGAAGTTAAAAACATCTTAATGACAGATTTGTTTCTAACAAACATGCAAATTTTACATTGACAAGACGTTAACTGAAGGACTGAAGTCATTAGGATTATTTGTTGATTAATGTGATGTTTTTATCAGCTGTTAGGACTATCATTGTGACGGCACCCATTCACTGCAGAGGATCCATTGGTGAGCGAGTGATGCAATGCTACATTTCTTCAAATCTGCTCCAGTGATGAAACAAACTCATCTAACATACATCTTGAATGGCCTGAGGGTGAGTGTAAACTATTCATTTAATGAAAGCACTGAATGAAAATATAAAACATATGCATGCTAACAAAATGGATTGCATTAAAAATGTTCATCTTGAAAGAAAACACAAAAAGGGGAAAAGCAGCTTCAACTTGCTGATTTTATTTGTGTTAAACTAGTGTAGCTCTTTTGCAACTGAGAAGTGCTTCCAGCATCTGTAAAACCAGAAAATAAACTTACCTGACCATTTTGGTGTCTGCTTTGTTATTAGGTTTAATCCTGTTTTATCTCCTGAGCAGTTTTGGACATAAACATGTTTCATATTCATGAACATATTCATTTTTACAGCAAATAAGTATTGTAAAAGTGTGCAAATTAAAATGACAATGTAACTGCCTAAAGAAACACACACTAATTATAAAAAACACATTAAAATAAATCATCAGTTCACTACAGCTGCAAGTTCACAGTTCTGACTCAAGATGTAGGTGTACAGGTTAGAATGTCATTTTGGAGAGCTAAAAATATTACGCCTTGAAGAACAGCGTCCTCTGCTGGACAACACTATTCTTTCGGCTGTCTTGATGTCCTATTTAAATGTTTTAACTAACTAGCTATACATGATTGTTTAATGCTTAGGCATGTCTAATGTATTTTATTTTGCAGTTGTAAAAGACAAATCCTATGCTATAACAAATTGAGTAGATAATAAAGCATAACGCATTGCACTAGTATCTATGAATGCTGTAACAGATCACATTTGTTCAGATATATGTTTGGCCAAGCCTATTTAATGCTATAAAAAGTAAATAAACAAAACACATTTATAATGTACATAAAAGAAACAGAGTTTCTGATTCAATTTAGTAAATCAATTAAGTCATTTACTCACGGCTAAACGTGCCACATTTGGATTTACAGCTTGTGACATTGCACTACACATTTTCACACTCCATTTTCTAACTTTCCATTGCATCCTTCACAATTATTAAAATTACGGTGGTGCGTCAAATCTCTTTAAACCAATGCAATGAATTAAAAGATGTCAATGGCAAATGTGCAAACAGTTGCTCTTTTGTGGAGGGCCCAGTAAATTATTCCTCATGTTTTATTGGCATTATTCCCATTATTATTATTCAGGGCAGGACAAAGTGTTTTGGCCTTTCAATGGAGTACCGGGTTTGACCAATGAGGATTCACTCGCACATCTCATTCCAGATTCATAACATGAAACCTGACAACAATACATCTCTCAAAGGCTCCTGAATGAACAACCTTAACACTCACATAAACAACCACAGACCAATTACTTAATGAACTGGGCGAACACATAATGAGCTTCCTTACAAATGAGCACACATGCATTTAGGCAGAAGCAGTTGCACGAGTGAACATCTCTGCTTCAGAAATAGCGGATTACTACGTTATAAAATAAGGCAATTTAACAAGTATCCTATTTTAATATGCAAAAAAGGTCTGAACTATCATGCAAACTGTAATTTCATATTTGATTTTGGTGTGAAATATGCTTGGACATGTTCTGTGAGATGTTTCAACCACTTGTAACTGGTAAAAACTCCAAAAAACATACTCAAAACACAGAGACTGTGAGTGAGAGAGAATGACTTGTTATTTCTCCAATATCCTCTTCTTTCTCTTTTGTGCATTTACACGTTGGAATGCACACACATGAAAAGCTCCATTTCAATTCACACGCTACAAAGGATCATTTTATACACCCAAGGCTGAGAGCAGGCCTTGAACCGCAGTGCTGGTTCTGAATGCCTTAGAAAAGAGACCCACTCAAGATGTTTTTGTTTAAAAAACCATAACGAAAAGAAATACTGCCCAACACAACTGACATTCATAAGCCATCACAATTAGCATCTTCCAGCAGGAATTTGCATTAGTACAATATACGTGTGTTTAACTGATGACTGAAATAGGAACTTGCATCAAGGATTTGTGGAGATGATCACCCAATTGTCGACACTGCAGTGGTAACTTTTCCAAAAGAAACAAAGAACATGTCCAAAAATTTTCCAACAAAACTACAGCTGACTTGAATTTAGAGTATTTGCTAATTAGCGATGAAGACAAAATATACGTAAATAACAGCAACATTTTGGCTTAATAACCAGACTAAAGCAGATTTTTTAGATAAAAGAGGTCAGTTTGACCCATACCAATTAAAGCATCCTGTTCCGTTCATAATTTTGAGCGAAAAAATATTTTTTATGTAATCATGATTGAGGAAAATGGGTTTAGTGGAGTACAGATACAAACGCAAGCCACTAAATGGCAGCAGAATAATTGCCTTCGATTCCAGGCCTCAGTATTACGCAAACTCTTAAACAAGGTTGATTCGGAGTGGAAAATTACCTCTATTCTAATGTGTGTTGAGATAAAAAATTAAGCATTATTAAAGCAAATTAAAATATGTTAATTAAAGCCAAGAGGTCCTTTGTCAAAGTAATAGGCCTATGACCAAAATAAGTGCAAATGCCTTGTTTTGGCTTTTGAGAATTTGGCAAGACAGTTGATTCTTATAATGTTTTGCTGTAAACAATTGCTCTTGTATACGCAAGCTTTTCTAACTGTTGAATGTCAATGCAGTAAATTCATAAAACATAAACAGCAGATATGATAATGTAAACTTTATCACCAACTATTATTCCAACTACAAATCAGGCTATTAAAATATAAAAAATATTTTGTAAATACTACTACTACTACTACTAAACGTTTAGAAACAAAAATAACAAATTAAGGGCGGGATAATATTGTCAGCTGGTTGTTACTGAAAAACAAAATGGCAAAAAAAATAAATAAAAATAAATAAATAAAAAATAAATAAATAAATTTGAACATAACGTTTGAACAACGTAAGTGATCGACCAATCAAAACCAAGAATTTTAAAGCGCCGTTTATTATTTTACACAAATTTGATTGGCTAACGTTCTAAGCGCGTAAACTACTGCACGCGGTATCACTTCGTTTGACCGTGTATTTTGGTGTTCCGAGATGTTTGTGGTGCGGAGTGGAAACACAAAAAGTCGGCTTGTCGACGTTTTCTCTTAAGAATTGAGACGGCGCCGTGTTATTTTACCTCTAGCCAAGAACGTGTTTAAAAGTCAGTGCGTTTGCGTTTTCTCGAGAAACCCAGGTCTCATTGACGTAATGGAATGGAAAACCCGGAATGGCGCAGGAGCCGAATGAATATACAACGACTTGAGCGAGATCCGCTCCACTCATATGCGCTATTCCAGTCTTGACTTTCCGTTTGTCCGTCACTTGGCGGACAGTCGAGGCCTTTTGGGCGGAAAATTTACAACCGTTGTTGGAAACGTAAATTCTCTAATATTAATTAAGTTAGCTAAATTATGTATATAATTGTTGTATAAAGGCAATATCCCAATATGTCCACATTCTTTAAGTGCTGTTTTACAGTATTTGCCTGCTGAGTGGTTGATTTTGCATATGCTCACAACAGCTCATGTAATATTATATACTGTAATGTAACGTTAATGTTCAAAAGAATTTTGATAATCAGAAGTCCCAGTGAATTCAGGTGATGATAAAAGGTGTCTTTCCTGTCATATTTTATATTGAAATAGGATATTTTGTGTTAATTTCCCCTTTTTTGCTGCTTGTCAGCTAGATAACATTTGATTGGACAAAAATCTGTGAGGTGCAGGATGAGTCATCAATATTTTTGTTCAGTTTTTCATTCAAGACAGTGTAAATTTAGTATTTTTTTCCCTACAGATAGTAAACAATTAGTAGTACACTATCATATAGATAATGATTTTATAGATATGATGCTTGGAAACTTTCATTAGAGTTCTTAAAATTGAAAAATTGTTATTCATGTTATGATTATCTTTATTGTCTTCAGCCAGTGGTGCATAATGTAGTCATATTTTTCAAGTGCACAGTAGTGCTACTTAGTAGCATTCATAGTTAAGGCTAAAGAGTTGAATTCTGCTTCATTTTTAGTGTGCCGACCTCGCAGTTTGGTATTGAACAGAAAGTAGGCACAGTGCATTTCAATGCATCAGTGAAACCTGGATCTTTATCTTTGAGCTTAATTGAAAAGAGTGGGTTTGTAACGTGGCTCTAAAATGCTCTTCGTGCAGGCAGAGCACTTTAATTGGGCTAAATTGATGAGAATTGAAAGCACTCAGTTAAAAGCAAGACACCACATTGGCAGGCGGCCTGTTGTGCCCAGTAACACAAAAGCACAAGGGCTCTTACCTGCACATTAGCATAGAGATGCCAAGGGTGAGGATCCGCCGTACACGATTTTAATAATAAACACATTTTCCCGTTAGCCTCCAGCACAAGAGGGAGTCAAACATTTTCAGAGGCCGTTTGTCATGCATCTATAGACTACTTCAGCTCATTCTAACCGTAATACCGAACTAAAACATAGTTTTAGTCATTATGCTGCAGCATATTTTGGGAAACGGATAAAAACTGAGATTTTATGCTGGATGGAGACTCAAACAATCACCCAGAACTCACTAATATAACATATTGGTAGGTACTTGGTGCCTGTTAAAATGTTTGTGGGCTGTTAAACACAAGTCTGCCTTGCTTTGTACAACTTAATTCTTAGAGTCTGAAGGCCGTTACAAACCATGAGATATTTTTCAAGGATCCGGGATATAGTCCCTATTCACGTTAATGAGATTCTGAGGTACGGTCGGGTTAAGCTCCGTCAAAGTGGAAATGGATGTGGATAGCACACTCAACGGCTGTCATTTCAATGTAAACATTTTAAAGGAGTTTGTCCTTTTTGCATTTCTAACCATTTTGTCGTTTTACACTATTGAAAGCAATAGATCGCTCTGATCTCGTCCAGCTGAGCTCTAGTGCTGTAATAATGTCTCTGTCCTTCAGTCGTCTCGGTGTCTTGTGTCTCTACCTGCTGACCTTCGGTAACATAGGTCACATCCAAAGCATTCTTACCTCTTCAACCAGAGCGAAAGTGTTGACCTTGTGTGGTTGGCATTTCACATTTATTACTGCTTATCATATTTGGTTTTATATGAACATAATGCGCTTAGAAAAAGCTCTTCAATTAATCACTCATTATTGGCTGGCTATTTTGGCATTGCATTTTAGTTTATAATATTGTATCATTAAAGAAAAGAGTTTTTTGCTCATCTTTCTACAGTGACTTTGTAAGAACATTTGAGCTTTATGAATGCAGGGGGAAAATCATGCTGTAAAGGTTGTGTGGAAAATGGAGGACACAGCTAAATGTTGTGTGTTTGATTTTTATTATAATTGGATCATGTTACAATGAAATGATGACATTGTTCCATATTTTAAATTTTGCAGAATTGAAGGTCAAAAGGTAAAACAGGCCAAAATCATACAGACCTGGGATTATTTATAAAACAAGCTTCTTTGTTACATAGATTTGGCTGATGATGGGCTGCTTTTTGTCATCTCAAGTGCTGTCACATTGTTTTGCTTTGAAAATTAATGCAATCATAATATGTTTGAGAAGTATTCTTGAGAGAAAGATAAGAGCATCTAAACGCTGTCAGAGGTGGGCGAATCTGTCTGTTTCTCTTCATGGTCGTAATTCTCTCTATGATCTATGGATGATTGCAGGTTTGATAGATAGCTGGAAAGAACACGCTGTTGTCTTAAAAACTGGACACTGAAGCCAATGTCAAGTGTCTGTATTTGCATGTCTCAAATACTGCATGATCTTTTCTCTTTAGTAACTTCACTTTTATTCATCAAATCTGAAGTCTTAATATCTTTTAATCGGCTGCTATTTTGCTGATTTCTAGTGGATTTACCTAAAAAATGAAAATCAAGAAGTCGTTCCAAACCTTTCAGGAGTCATTAAGGTTTTTAAAAATGTTTCTGAAATAAGTCTCTTTTGCTCAACAAAGCTGCATTGTTTGATGTAAAAATACAGTAAAATCAGTAATATTGTGAAATATTATTACAATTTAAAATAAATGTTTTCTATTTGAATATATTTTAAAATATAATTTATTCCTTCAGGCTTCAGTGTCACATGATCCTTCAGAAATCAAAACCATTTCTGATTTTTATCAATGTTAAAAACTGTTGTGCTGCTTCATATTTCTATGATAATTTCTAGTTTGATGTCTAAAAGTAAACAAAAACAAAAAACGTAAAAAAGTGTTTATTTAAAAATAGAAATCTTATAAATTTCTATATTATAAATGCCTTTACTGCCACTTTTGATTAAATTAACGTCTTTGCTGAGTAAATGTATTAATTTCTTTCAAAACATGTTGTATTCATCGCATTTTCAACCAGAATATATCATTCATGACTGATTGTGAATGACTAATTTCTATGTTTGCATCAATAACAGAAAATCTGCTTGTGTCAGTATAAATTCAAGATTTTCTGAGCAGCAGTGAACAGAACAAACCTTGTTTTAACAAGCACAATATAAAAATTGCTGAGGAGTGTAAATATCCACATACTTGTAAGGGATCCTGACTATATACAACAGTCTTTCATGTTTGTTCTGTTCGCTACCACTCAGTATAACAAGATCATTGCAGGGTAAATCTAACAAAAGTGCTGTTAATGGAGAATGACACAATTCAGACCATGTTATATACTTTACATAGCTCTTTACATAGCTCTAAATAGCATATTCTTCTACAAAATGAGGCAAAGTAACTCAATTACAGCAGCATCTCTATGAATAATACATGAATAATAGATCTGATCATTCGCCGTCTTTTCTGTCTTTGTCTCGTACACGTTCTTAATTCCCGGATTGGCATGAAATGCATTCAGCACGCAAATGACACATTTATGGGACACAATAGCGCAGGTAGACCTCATTAGAACGGTATGCATGTGAGATGGAGCCCGATCCATCAGGCTGGGGCTAATGGAGCTGTTCAGAAATGCTCTAAAGTGTTTAGCGCTCTTGCCTGCGTGCTCTCTATCGTACGGGTCAAGTTCTGTCTGTCTGTTCTCTCGGTAAGGACCAACAGTGGGATTTTTTTTTTTTTTTTTTTATATTCTCTGTTCAACAAAGAAAAAATTATAGTGATGAAATAGGTGCATTGGACAAAATTGGACTGAACAATTTTGATATATGGACCGTATGCATTTATTAATACAAAAATGCATGAATTTCTTTTCATTAAACTAGCAAACCTAGTGGCATTTATTTTAAAAGTAGCACAAGAACATGTTTCTGAATGAAATATTTCACAAAAGGAAACTAATGCATCTATGTGAGCTTAAAATGTAGACTTTGGATGCTTTGTCTGCTTACAGGAGAGTCTTAAAAACCAACATAGGAAAAAGAATCGTGATACGTTTGCGCACTCCTACGCTGAATGCAAGAAAAGTCACTTCAGATAAAGGCATCAGAAAAATGCATAAATAAAAATGTTGAAGGACATGCAATGATAATGCCAATAGATGTAGTGTTGACACCTGTGCAAAGGAGAACTGACTTTATACATCCACTAAATCACCAACTACCAGCTAATTCAAAGATGTTGAGACTTCAGAAGATGTTATTTTCTTTCATTTTTTGTCATCTAATGCTGCAGTATTAAGACACTTTTAAGCATTTCTTAAGTGTCTGTATATATTTTGAGGCTGTTGTTATAGATATATATCATCAAAAATAATGACAGTGAAAATGGAGAAGAGAAATGGCAGTCAAATTGGTTGCATTATTAGGAAAGAGTAAACAAATCAATGTTCTACTCTATCAGGCCGACTCATTGAGAAAATAGCCACATATAGATGTAATCTGTCTGAAAATGGTACATATGAGCATTTTGTTGGTTGGTTGGAAGATTACAGTATATCACCAAGGTGATGATTGTGTTTTGTTGCACATAGAAGAGACTGACGTCATTACCAGCATCGCTATGGTTTGCAGAGAGCAAAATCACTATAATTGCAAAGCTCGGCTCAATTTTGCATGGGATTTTTTTTTTTTTTCTCCAGAACACATTCACATGGCACTGTGTAACTATTTTACATTTTGGCAAATTGGTGGCTGTGAATTTGCAGTCTCATTTGTATTTTTTGTATTATCTGCTTATGCCCCACTAATGGTTAAATTTAGGGATTTTTCTGAGATGTTTTGTTAGAGTAGAACAATGATTTGGTGTTTACTCATTTTTCTATTATTTTAACTTATTTGACCGTCATTATTTTTGGTTTCAAATTTGAATTGATGTAAAATGGTTGCATTTTCTCATGAGATTATTAGATTATGGATTTTCTCTCTTTACTAAAGTCAGGATAGAATGTAGTTAGTTATTTGTTTAATGCAACAGTGTGTCAGAGGAGAATCCTGCTGGATAAAGGTAGTTATGTTAAAAGGGTAGTTCACCCAAAACGGAAAGTTGTGTGACAAAGCTATATGCACTTTATTCCTTCTTTAGAACACAAAAGAGGATATTTTAAAGATCATATTAGTGGTTTTGTTCATCTGGACTCAAATTTTCTTTAAAAAATCTTCGTTTGTGTTCATCAAAAAATCTAGAAGTTTGTTGAGATTTGTTTATTACACACATACTGAAGTGAATGTGACATGTTTTTAGCCTCTTCCGCCTCAGTGGATGAGTACTTGAACACACAAACACAATTTCTAAAACTGATCTCGGAGTAACTTCATGAGCATTTACCATTTCTTTTGAGAAAAACTATTATTATATCATATACAAACAGAAACTAGAGGTCCTCACAGCAACCCTTCAAAATAAAAGTTCAGTGTAACTTTAAGAAACTATGACAGTAATATATTACTCAATGTAATGATACTACTACTATTATATTATTTATAATAATATTATATTTTAATAAAAAACAAATAAATAAATACATAAAATAATAAAAAAAAAAATATATATATTTTAAATTATAATCAGAGATGCTTTTGATTAATAAAACTATGAAAGTGGTGTCAAAATTAAGTGAAAAAGAATTTGGCAAAAATGAAAATTTGAGAAAAAATTTAAATTTTTTTCTCATAGGGCCTTAAAATATCATTTTAGTTAACGTTTAACAAATTACTGTTAGATTGTGTACGATTCATGACTTCATGACTATTTAGACATGCTTCTTGATTACTATTTTTTTTTTCTAGAAAACTCAAAACAAATAACAAAATTAAAACAAAAAATTAAAATGGAAAAAAAAAACAGAATTTGGAATAAAATAAAACAAAATTTAGAAAAAAAAAAAAAGATTTCCTTGGGCGCTAGGTTACACTTAAGATTTCACAGCAGGGAACATTAGCAGTGAATGGCTAAAAATTTACATTTGGAGAACAAACAACATTGCAATAAAGCATTTTAAATTAAAAATTCTTTAAAATGTCTTCATTTGTGTTCTTCCAACATAAAAAATACATGGAGATTTGTAATGACAATTTTCATTTTATGGATGCACTATCACTTTAAGTAAGGTTAGACTCAAATGTTAATTTAGGTAAAGATTATCAGTAAATGGCTAAAATTGTAAATTTATTGCATAACTGCAATGTTGTATGTGCTCAAATGTTCTTCAAGATATCATCTTTTGTGTTCTTCAGAAGACAATAAATGCATATAGATTTGTGACAGTGACAGAATTTTCATGGTATTGGTGAACGATCACTTTAAAAAGATTAGGCTTATGTATCGACAGTTTCTGTGAATGGCTAAAATTTTACAGTATTGGATCATTGCAATGTTATTTGTGCTCCAGTATTTTTCAGAATGTCTTCTTTTGTGAAGAAAGAAATGCATAGTGATTTGACAATGACAGATTTTTGTCATTTTATGTGTGATTACTATAAATTTAAATTTAATTATTTTTAGATGTTTTAAGAAGGGCAGATCAGTGAAAGCCTAAAATTGTACATTATTGCGAACACACTCCATCACTTTTCATTAACACGCATCTCTCTCTCTCTCCTGAAACCAAACCCAAATACCTGCGGATGTTAGTGCACAGCGCCTCTCACCCCAGCCGGAGAGTGTGTGCCCTCTCATTTATCACAATAGATCTCTCTATACCGTGTGTGCGAGTGTAAAACTGTCCCCGGGGGGCCGTGATGGGCCGGACCACCAACACTCCCGGCCGGCAGACAGGGTAAACAAACCCAAACAAAAGCGCAAAGGCACCCGAAGAGGAGTCTTTGTACCCTCCGACTCGAGGGATTTCCATTTAGCCCAGCAGCATTAGTCTGTTTCCTGTTGGCCTTCTTCCACAAACCCAGAGCTGCCCCCTTAACAAGACACTGGGCTCATTAGAGATAGATACCCTCACCCCGGAGCCCCCGTGCGCTGGGGTTATTGTGTGTCGCAGGCCTGCATGTGAAAACATATGTTTGAAGACGGACAGTAATGGAGGGCAGGTGCTGAGGGGGTGGCGTTGAGCTCATCCGTAAGCACACTGAAAAGAACCAGCTGTGGGAGAGACTCACATTAAAGGACACTTTTCTGTTTAATGATGCATTGCTCTACTTTACATCTGGTCATTAAATGCCAATTTAATTAGCGTTCATATTGCTCATGTTGTTCATATTTAGGACCAGGGTTTTTATAGAAAACTAAAACTGTAAAAAAACCCATCATTACTTGAAATAGAGTAAATGATTATTTTTTTAAACATCTGAAAGCTGAATAAACAATTATCTGAATAAATAACCTTTCCACTGATGTATGATTTGTTAGGATAGGACAATATTTGGCCGAGATACAACTATTTGAAATTCTGGAATCTGAGGGTGCCCAAAAAAAAAAAAAAAAAAAAAAAAAATTGAGAAAATCACCTTTAAAGTTGTCCAAACGAAGTTATTAGCAATGCATATTACTAATGAAAAATTAAGTTTTTATATATTTATGGAAGGAAATTTACAAAATATTTTCATGGAACATGGTCTTTACTTAATATCCTAATGATTTTTGGCATAAAAGAAAAATTGATCATTTTTACCCATACAGTGTATTTTTGGCTATTGCTACAAATAAACCTGTGCTACTTTAAGGCTGTTTTTGTGGTCCAGGGTCACATATAGATATTTACTGATAAACTGATGAAAATAACAACAAAGACACAACAAAATGAAAAGAAAAAATCTATATAAAAAAAATCAAGTTCATGTTTACATTTTAGAATTTTTTTCTTCTAAAAATCATAAATTTCCTTGTAAGTCACATTGTATAAATCGTATGAAAATATTATAATTTAGTTAAGTTTTTTGGGGGGGAAAATCTGGGAGAAAAAAAAAATATAAATATATATATATATATATATATATATAATATATATAAATTACAAAAACAAATTTTTGTGGATTTATTTTTTCAAAATTTGTATGGAAAGTCTCTTTCGTAACCCTTCCTGTATTATAAATTAAGTCAAACAAATGTACATAACATTTACATTTTCTGAAGAAAAAATGCATGGTAACCACTAAAATCCACTAACTTAACCCCTCACAACACTGCAGTGAGTTTGTACAGGCAAGCTTCACATAAAAATCATCGCATTAATGACTGACTGAATGAAAACTATATTCTGACAGAGTTTGTGATGCATGATAAATTGCAAGTCTTAATTCACGCACAATGAAAAGGACAATAATTTACAACTGATAATTAGTTTTTTGTGCAAAGTACATGGGTAAATTAGGGTCTAAATTACTCAAAAATTACATTTAATATAAATAAATATAAATTAACACATTATTAAGATGTATTTATACATGAATTAATTATTAAAATGTATTTATTTATATATTTAATTTTCTTTTTATTTAAATTTTTTTTTTCTTTAAAATTTTTATTTATTTATTTATTTATTTATTTTCTTTCCCAAGACCGAATACTGCTTTTATGGAGATCTGAAATGACATCTAGTATTGATCTTGTGTCTTTAGAATTCACCTTTAATTGCTCATTTTCTATGCTATCTTTTCTGGGGATTGTGTTTGTTTCCAGTCACGATGTTGGCAGTGCTCAGCCCATATTTCCTCGTGCCCAAAGCTTTTCATTCCCTTCAGTAGATCGTTACTAAAACTAGTAATAAGTAAAACATGTTTCCCATTCCTCCCATAATGGAGTTGTGTGTACTCGCACACGGCTGTGGGCTCCTGCACACCATTAACAGACGGCCTTCACTGCCAGTCTGTCTTTTTGAAAATCAATATTACAAGATGTGTGTTCTTTACTAATTAGGGAACTAGTTCTTTAGATACAATTGGTAAAAGCTCTATTTACTAAAAATGTGTTATATAGCAGGTATTTTTCATGGTAAATGAAACATACATGATGACTTCCTGTCTTTTATGTGTTGTTTTGAAAATAAGAATTATGTGAGTTTCGTTCCATAGAGTATAATTTGATCAGTTTGTGTATATATAATATAATATAATTGTCCATTTACTTCTTTACTTACTTAGCCCAAGTCTAAAATTGACCAGCTAGCAAATATGTAGCTAAAAGTCTGGTGCCAAAATCCTCACATAATAAATAACAACAGTAGAAACTGTAACAGTAGAAAGCTTAAGATAGACCAAAACCTGAAGAGAGAGAGATGTGTATGGATAGGTTGGATAGATGGACAGCGAGTGAAAGTGTGTTTGTGTATGTGCGCCTGTGTGTGTGTGTGTGTGTGAGAGAGAGAGAGCTTCACTGTTGTGTCCAGTAAGTGTTCAGGTGTAAGTGATGCTACAGCTTATTTTAATGGCCACTTATAGGGTTTGCTCTTTTCCACACACCCGTAAATGCATCTCTAGTGCTGTGTGTGTGCATGCGTGTGTGTGTTTGTACAGCAGTGTGGAGAGTGTTCACAGAAACCCAGCTAAGAGGGAACATTTCTACAGCTTTCACTATCATTTTTAAATTTAAATGTTAAGACAAAACATTGTTGATGTAATGTTTATGTACGTTCTTGTAATTCATATTTGTTATGTTCTGGTAATGTTGAGAGAAAACGTTGTTAAACAGTGTTCTTGGAATACCATTACGATGTTAAACAGTATCATCTAACATTTTCTGAATTTGTTGTTCAGTGTGTTTTTAGCAATAACAAGAGAATGTTGTCATAACATTTTAAGCATGATAGAATGAAATGTTCCTCTGACATAACCAAAAAGCAACTCTATTAATTATAACCAAACATGGATATTTTGAATTAGAAAATGTTCTCAAATTTTTTTCTAGGTTTCAAAATGATAAAGATTGAATGTTCTTTAAATATAAAAAGGGTGTTTTAAACATTGAGAGAACATTCAAATGTAACATTCTAATAGTTTTGAAAATTATAAAAAGCAATGTTCCTATTTTACATAACGAAGAAACAACCTTATTAAATATTAAAAAGTATTAAAAGTATCATACTTAAGTATTAAAAAAAAGTTTGAACATTATAAAACATTCAGAAATAATGCTTTCAAAATTCTGAAAATGGAATATTGCTCTAACATTTGCACAGACAAGGTAAAAAAAAGGTTTTAAACTTTGACAGAAAATTCAAATATAACATTCTCATACTGTTTTTAAAATTATGGAACAGAATGTTCCTCTAACGTTCACATAACCAAGAAGAAACATTAGTACATTTAAAAAAAGAATGAACATTTAAAAAAACTTGGTTTTATAACTTAACAGGAATGTTACTTGAAAGGAGTGCTAGTGTAATGTTTAATTATTTGTTTTGGATAGTGCTAAAGTTGCATCTGACGTGGAATGTTCTTTAAAAGAAACATTTGTATCAGGTCATCATCGACAGGTCATGATCTGTTTTAGCCAATCAGCAGTCGCTCTTCTGCTGAGGTCATGACTGAATCTTTAAGAGTTTCCTTTTGTTAAGAGGGACTTTGGAAGGTCAGGAGCAATAAAAGAGGGTTTAACTAAACATCTATTAGTGTAACCCGGGACAGCATTCCTGCTCAAACAGGGAAATGTAAATGGCATTGTTGCAGCAAGCTGCTTAGTTGTCGTGTTGTCAGGTGGAAGTGCTACTTTGTCTTTATTAGAGTATCTTGTCTTGCCTGTTTTTGATTAAGAAAGATAGTAGCTGTTCAGTCAGGTTACATGCAACAGATGGGAAGGCTTTACCAAAAGCAATAAGCAACAAACTCAAGATTAACATGTTAAATGTATTAAAAGCGATAGATGTCATTAAAATATAGAAATGTGTGTGTATAGACTATAATATTGCCGCATAATATGTTCAGCCAAGAGCCCTGTTTTAATCAAGAACCATTTTTGAATTTTTGAGTTGGGCTATTCCTTTTTGGAGATTAAAGTTATTTGTTTAAGATTAGTTCCTTCAGACCTGTGTTTGTGTTTCTGACATCTAAAAGGAACAAAATGGTTGCAAAGGGGCAGAACATTTCCAGTAAATTTCCAGAAACTTTCCAGAATTTATTCTGAATGTATCCTGTGTAGAATGTATTCTTTTATGGTTGGTGATTATTAAGTGAACTACTGCTAGTTGTAATGTTAGTTTAGGTCAATTACTGTTAAATAAAAAGTTAGTTATATAGGGTCCTATGAAATCTGCTGTATCTTTCCTCAAAATTTTCCCTATGATTTCCGCGATGCACAAAATGCGGACGGAATTGTGGAATCCAGTCATTAAAACGGAATTTACTGAATAACGCGGAATATCATGGAATTTGTCAAAGTTTGAATGAATGAATCAAAAGTTGTTCATTACACTTAAATCAAACCACAATATGGACTAGTATCTGTAAATATTACGCCACAAAAATACCATTTAAATATGTATTACTATTATATATTACTACTATTACTACTACTACTAAAATGAAACAAACATTATTTTTAGGGTATAATCATTTCTTCCATGTCCTTTAATAGTAAATTCCCCTTTGTTTGCCAAAAAAAAGTTTGCTTAATTTTCAATAACCAAAATTTATTTTATTAATTTGATAACCAGAACATTTTAAATACACAACACAGAATTTCTGAGGATAAAAAAAAGCATTCATAAGGCTATTTTAAGAATAAATTTGAATAAATTAAGTATGCATTCAAATAATTAGCCATAAAATTTGATAACAATAAAACATGGTGAGAAAAAATAAAATTTCATTTCATAAAATAATTTCATAGGGCCCTAAACATGTAATTTTTGTTCAGCCTAAATTGTAAAAAATTGTAAAATGTAAAATTGTATAAGTTTCATGATTTTAATTAATTATAAATGAAATTAGAAATTAGACATAAAATTTAATTGAACCATTAAAAAGGAGTTGAGAAAAATTAAAACTGGGAAAAAAATGGAATCCAGAAAAATTAAAACAAAAAAATAATTAAAAAAAAAATATGGGAAAAAATAAAATGGATTTCATAGGGCCCTAAAATAGTGATAGCAAACACAATTCACTGATTGTAGGATTGTTAAAAATCTTGGGCACCATGCAACTCCCTTTATCTTTAAACAGCTCAATAACGCCATACAGTTCTAACGCTGTGCCAGTGTGACTGTACTTCATCTGTGCTCTGTTATGCAAACTGAAGAGTGCTGTGGTGATGATGCCCACACATGATGGACAGTGTTTGGAGATATCTGTGCAACATCAATTACCACATTGAGGTTAAAAAAATCCTGCCTATTTCATGACCGGAATCATCAAGCATATTCAATTATGCTCTGATCTAGTTTGTCCGCTCCCACGATAGTTGATTGACATGAGCATCTTACCTCAGACCCACATACATCAGCTGTAACAGTCCGACCTCAATTGTTTCGATGCTGGAGCAGGGATGTAAATTAGACAAGAATATCTCCGATTGAGTTATTGAGGTGTTGTGTTACCGGATGTAATAATGAACATAGTGATCTTCATTTACTACAGACATCTGAGCCGCTGAAGATGCAGTGGATTACATTTGTTTGTGAAGGGAATGCACCTCCCGATCTACATGTATCCACCTATATTCGCGCGAATCATTCGTGATCCAGCTTCACCTACAGCAGAAGGCGCGGCGAGCAGAGCTCATTAACATTTAAAGCAACCTTGAACAGAACAGGATGATTTTTGCAGAGCTGATTTTGGCAAGGTAAAAGTGTGTTGTTTTACACTACCATCAGGAATTTTTTAACCAAAGTATATTATAGACTTTTCATTAAGACCTTAAAGAATCATATCAACTTGTGGAAAATGGGCATCCGATGACCCCTTTAAAAAGCATTAGATGAACGTCCAACTAAAACACTTCCGGAAAAAATGTGCTATGAACGATGTATGAATAATGTTTTTGTAGTTATGTTTTAAGAACATTAGTTAAGGCTACATAAATATGAAAGGACATTCCATAAACTGCAAGAATGTTATTTCATAACTACGGGATAACCTTGCCAGAACATTAACCAAAGTTCTGAGAACGTTTCCTGCTAACTGGGTAGCAATGTTCTTGCAACACTTTAGCAACCACCCAGAACACCCTGGTATCCACCTAGCAACCTTCTAGCACTGTTTTAGCAACCTCCCCTAATGCCCTAGTAAAAACTGAACCAGAAACCACCCAAAACTCCCTAGTTACCAACTAGCATCCTTCTAGTTATGTTCTAGAAACCACCCAGTAACCACCTAGAAATGTTCTAGTAACCATCCAGAACACTCTAATAACCACCTAGCAGCCAACCAGAACGCCATAGTAACTACCTGGTGATGTTCTTGCTAAGTTCTAGCAACCCACCCAGAACAGCTATGGTTGCAAGTTCCATTAAACTCTACTGGTGAAGATGGAACTTGTGACCATAGCAAACGAACGCTATAGTAACTACCAGCAACCACCTAGCAATGTTCTAGCTATGCCCTAGCAACCAACCAGAATGCAACATTTTAGCAACCACTCATAGCACCCTAGTAACCACCTAGAAATGTACTAGCAACTATCGACAACTAGTAACCATCTTGCAACCTTCTAGCAACCAACCAGAATGCCATAGTAACTACCCAACAACGTTGTAACTACTCTCTAGCAACCCCGCAGAATGCAACATTTTAGCAGCCACCCAAAACACCCTAGTAACCACCTAGAAATAAACTAGCAACTACAGTGAACTCCCTAGTAACCACCTTGCAACCTTCTAGCAATCAACCAAAATGCCATAGTAACTACCTATCAACATTCTAGCTACACTTCAGCATCTACCCAGAATGCAACTTTGATGTAACCACCCAGAACACCCTGGCATTGTGGTAGTTTGAGATTAGTCTAGTTAGGCAGATACATTTATACGACTATTGAACAGGACTGGCAGTTGTGTTTTTAAAAGGCCTTCATTCATTAAAGTGCTCAGGAAGCGTGTGTGTGCGTGTACGAGCGTGTGAATATCTCGTTGAACGTAAATGTGGCAGGCAGGGTCTGGTGTTTTGTTTTGTGTGCAGCGGCTCATTGCATTGATTCATCACGTCACTCGTCTTTTTCATGTGCCACTCATTCTCTCTCTGCCTTTATGAGCCCTCCCCCTCAATGAGCGCGTTTCTTATCTTGTCTCGGTCTGTAGCGGCGGGTTTCACAGAGCGCTCTGAGAGCTGAAAGAGCCCCGGACACCTGGAGCTTACAGCGCCCGTGTCTTTTTAGGCCTGGGAATCTCAAATGAGGGACAGCTGCATCTTTATGAGAGGCTTTAGCTCACCTTAAACCTGGAGGAGCATCTCTCGCTCTACTCATTTTACTCACTCTTACTGCTCATCTGTTTTTTAACAGGAATTAAAGGGATAGTTCACCCCAAAATAAAAATTGTCATCATTTACTCACTCTCAATTGTTTCAAACTTACAAGTTTTTCTCTTTAAGAAGATATTATGAAGAATGTTGGTAACCAGACAGTTGATAGCAGCCATTGACTTGCATGCTGTTTTCTTCCATACTGTGGAAGTCAACTGTTTGATTACCAACATTCTTTAAAATGTCATCTTGTGTTTTCAACAGAAGAAAAAAAACTCATACAGGTTTGGAACAACTTCAGGGTAAGTAAATAATGACAATTTTCATTTTTTGGGTGAACTATCCCTACTAACTGGATATATTTATTCACTAATCACTCTTTTGTTTATTCTTTTATTCACCCTCATGTCATTACAAACCTGGATGTTTTCTTTCTTCTATTTGTTAACTTGCTATATAAATTCTGTATTAATGGACATGCATTTTGAACTGGTACTGTCATGGTCTAGAATGAAAAAGGTGTGTATTACTGCAGTTATACTGAGTGCAAATAGTCAACCTTTGTTTTTGACAAACGTCTGTTATGATGACCAGAGCAGCATTTATTTGATACAATGATAAAATCAGTAATATTTTGAAATATTATACCTATTTTCTAGGGCTGCTCCGATTGATCGGCTTCCGATCACTATCGGCTGAAAATCGCTTTGGGACGTTTGATTGGCAGTCTCTAAAAAGGCTGATCTCATAAACCCGTGAGAGGTTTGGCAAGACATGCAGTGGCACAGTCTCAGTCTCTGTTTGGCGTGGGCAAAACAATTATAATGCTGAAGGTGATGTACAATTCATATTTCTTCATTAAAGTCATTTGAAAACCCTAATGTGAGCCGTAATTTCACAAAACGCGCAAATGAATGACTGCGCGCTCTCTCTTTCTCTCTCAAAAGTGCCCAAATGGCTTCCAATCACCACATCGCATCTGAGTCTGACTATGTAAGCGAGCTGCACAGTTGACACAGGAATTGTTACTTGCGCAATAGAATCAGTGTTGCATCGTCGCTAAAGTTTACAAACTTTCTTTTTAATTCTTTCCAGTTTTTAACTATTCAGCACTCGCGCGCTCTCCTGGAGACTGGGCGCTCATGCAAACTCGAAGCATATACACATAACACCACGTTCACATAAAATCGGTATCTGTGATCAGATCGGCAGATACTGCTGCCTGTGATCGGCCTCAAAAATCCTGATCGGAGCACCCCTACTATTTTCTATTTGAATATATTTTAAAATGCAATTTATTCTTGTGATGCAAAGATGAATTTTCAGTATCATTACTATAGTCTTTAGTGTCACATGATCCTTCAGAAACCGAACTAATTTTCCTCTCAAGAATTTTTTTTTTTTATTATTATTGTCTAAAAAAGTTTTTTATTATTTATTTATTTATTTTTTTGTGAAAATCATTATTTTAGTTTTTTAGGATTTTTTTTTAATATCTTTTATTTTTTTGGCAATATAAATCTTTTGTAACCTTTTTTTTCTGTCACTTTTGAATGATTTAATGCATAATTTCTTTAAAAAACAAACAAATGGTTGAGTATTTTAAAGGGGTCATCGGATGCCCATTTTCCACAAGTTGATATGATTCTTTAGGGTCTTAATGAAAAGTCTATAACATACTTTGGTTAAAAATTCTCAATGGTTGTGTAAAACAACACCCTTTTTACCTTGCCAAAATCAGCTCTGCAAAAACCATCCCATTCTGGTCGAGGCTGCTTTAAATGCAAATGAGCTCTGCTCACCCCGCCCCTCTCTTCTCTCTGTGGAGTGATGAGCCTGTTTACTTTAGCCGCATTTAGCCACATTTAGCCACGTTTAGCTGCTAAACTTGCTAACTAGCACATTATTAGGAAAGGTGATCGCAAAGATTCATAAAAAACCCCTTACTCACTTCTGCTGTAAGTGAAGCTGGATCACGATTTGCGCAAACATAGACTGATATATGTAGATCGGGAGGCGCATTTCCTTCACAAACAAACGTAATCCACTGCATCTTCAGCAGCTTAGATGTCTGGAGTAAATGACGACCACTATGTTCATTATTACATCCAGCAACACAACAACTCAATCGCTCAATTCTTGTCTAACTTATGTCCCTGCTCCAGCATCAAAACATGGAGGCTGGACTGTTACAACTGATCTGAGGTAAGTCGCTAATGTCGATCAACTATCGTGGGAGCAGCTTCTGTGGGTGTGACGCAACAACGACAGGCATCTGAGAATGGCTCGATTTGAAAAAGGGCATATTATTTTTACAGATTGATTAAAAACCACTGTATGGATTTTTACCATTACAGGGTAGATTTGTACATACACTGCGAACACACATTAATGTTTAAACAGCATGTAAAAGTGAACTTAGCATCTGATGACCCCTTTAATATAAATATTTCTGTTTACTATTTGACCTGTTAGCATCTATTTGCACATTTGTAAACGGTATATACAATTACTCACACTCACATTAAATATGCTGTCCAAGTATATTTAATATTTTTGCACTATATTTTAAGACATACAAGGCTGTACGATTACTTTGTGTTGCATTATATAAACAGATTTGAATGTGTAGAAAAGGAGAGAGAATTTCAGTCGATGACAGATAATGAAATTTGGCCTATTTTACAGATTTACTTAAACATTAAACAAAGATGGATAGGCCATATAACCCTGTGTGCACTGATAAACACTGTTTTGGCAAGATGTTTACATCAAAATAATTGACCCTTTAGAAAGTTTAATGCTTCTAACGATTGTAGTAACTTCTGAACAAATAAACAAATATGAAAAAGAATGAAAGCAAATATTTAAAGTCTGTCAAAATCTCTGTTAATCCAATGTAAGTCGCTTTGAATAAAAGCGTCTGCTAAACAAATAAATGTAAATCTGTTGAAAAGTTCACTTAGAAGTTTTAAAGAAGAAATATCTGTAAAGCAGCGTTTCGGTCAGTTAACCTCAACGATTAAAATAAGAACAACAATAATACCGATACTAATTTGAATAATAAACAGGCTGTATAGCGAGTGCTTGAATGGATATGCGTGGTTTCAGATCAGCATAACACTACTTGAATAAAACACACAGGATTAGGCTGAATGATCCTTTATGCGATGGATTTTTTATTTATTTATTTTGCACCGATAATACAAAAGATCTTAACCCGGCAGTGAGATGTTTCCACAGAGTTCAGCTCCTGACGTGCTGATCTCTGGCTGCTTTAAAAACACCGAATTCATCATCATTTTCTGAAGAGCCTCTCCTTCATTGTTTCCATCTCATCAAACCTGAAATCCCTCTAAAACCCACAAACACTTGTATTCCGGCAAAACCGGCCGAAGCTGACAGATTTCCTGTGCTGTAAATTTGAGGAGCGTGTCAAGTGTGCTTCTGCTTAGGCACAGGGTCATTAGGGGCAAATTAATTTAGCCTCATTAAGGTGTCAATTATTCAAACGTTCGGATGACATATGCTGAGAGAACGTGGATTTCCGCTGGATTTGCGGAGATGTGGCCACACTTTTGATTGCATTAGATGCAGACATGATTTGTTGAGATTGAAGATGAGGCTCAGAGTTGAAGAATTAGTCATCGAGATGCTGCTGAAAGTGGCAGTGAAGTTTTTACTCATTAACTGTGTCCACCTTCACAACCCACACAGAAAATAAAGCAAAACTTTCTGTTCACAGCATAACAATCCAACACATCCAACAATCCATAATTATCTATAATATATACACATATTATGCACATTCCAGCATTTCAGGTGTGAAAGGTATTTATTTTTTGTTAACAAATCCTACTGCATAATACGAATCATAATGATATTATTTATAAATAATGATTATATTCTGGTTGTGCTTTTCAATTAAAATAATCCTGTATTATTTTATGTGTATATATATGTGTATATGTGTGTGTGTATGTATGTATGTGTGTGTGTATGTGTATGTGTGTGTATTCTAAATGTTATATTAGAGTAAAATTATTATTACTGTTTGTTTATACAGTTCTATAAGTTTAGTTTATATATTATACATTTTATATTTGAGTAAAATTATTATGAATGTATGTTTATACATTCTATGAGATTATTATTATTATTATTATTATTATAATCATTTCATTTTTGTACATTTTATTAAATGATAATTAAAGACATCAATATTTATTACATTATTTTTTATATATTGTTTTTTTTTAGTAAGCTTTGATTTAGGAATGTTTAATTTAATTATAGACAACTTTTTGTCATTTACTGTTTTACAAATGATTAATTAATGACTGGTGAATGTCAGATGACTAAAATTGTGCATTTTAATATTTTTTTTTGATCAATTTGAACATTTTATGCACTTAATAGTTTTTTTTTTTTTTTTTTTTTTGGGGTATAAAAGGTATTTATTTTTATTGTTTCTTTTTTGTTTCTTTTTGTTTATGAAAAATACAAATCATAATAGCATTATTTATAAATAATATGATGTGTATTATTATTATTATTATTAATTACAATTATTTAAATTTAATCTGTTAATAAATGAAAAATAATATAAAATAATATATATATATATATATATTATTTTATATTATTTTTTCATTTATTAACAGACAAAAACTCAATAATACAAATAATTAAACAACAACAACAACAACAACAATAATAATAATAATAATAATAATAATAATAATAATAATAATAATAATAATAAAAAATCCAGTAATAATATCAATAGCAGTAATAATGGTAATAATGACATTTACATTTATTAGGTTATTTTATTTAATTTTTGAATACAATTTTTGGTGGAAGTTTATTGCCCCCTAGTGGTCACAATTAATTTAGTTCTTTTGAAAATATTTTAATTTTAGAAGCAATGCCTTTCATTTGCAGCATTAAAAAGCAGTAAATGACTGTGTAAATAAGGGTACACCTGTTTCATAATGCTCATAAATAATGCTTTTGTCATTCTGCCTCCATTTGAGATTCTTATAGAAAGAGCTTGACCTTCAGATGCTCCTGAACTACAAAACTAATGCCAGAGCCGTTTATTCCTGACCTCTGTGACCTTCTGCCCTTCAGTGTTAATCAAAACCCTTCTCTACAAATGCCTCTTTCACACACAGTGAGAGAAAACCTTTAGTAATACATTGTCATCCTTTTAGCATTTTATTTTCAGTGACCTCTAAGTGTAACCCTGAACAGCCAGTACTGAAGGATAGTATGCTTTCTTAAACGTTATTTCTCCTTGGGATGAGGCTGAAGCAACTACTGACTTTTGTTGCAAAAATGGACCATCTTTTTGCAAGATACAATTTCTGGAAAATGCTTTCTAAAGACTATGTTTTCAGTCAGTGTTATTATTTACAGCAGTTTAACTCATTTTTAGATCATTTGTATTGTGTTTATATTGCAAAAGATTTGTATGTCAAATAAATGATCTTCTTTTGAATTTTGTATTTATCAAAGAATTCTGGAAAATGCATCATGGTTTGCACAAAAATATTAAGAAGCATTAAACAACATTGATTATAATGAATGTTCAAATCAGCATATTAGAATGATTTCTGAAGGATCATGTGACACTAAAGACTGGAGTAATGATGCTGAAAATTCAGCTTTGATCACTGGAATAAATTACAAATATAAAAATTTAAAATATATTCAAATCAAGAATGGTTAGACTTTAAATTGTAGTAAAATTTTACATTGTTTTTACTATGTTTTTGATCGAGTAAATGCAGTCTCGGTGAGCATATTAAACTTGTTTCATATATTTTTATACATTTTCTATATAAAATTGTAAAATAAGTCTGTCTGTAATATATGATTAACACTTCTGTGCAGAAGACATGTTGATGTGTAATTGTGACCTTTTAAACTTTCCCTCCCGTGTACACCAGGTGGTGCTGTGGTCTAAGTTTTACTATCTTCCTCTACCATCATCATTTCACATCTGAAGCGTCCCATCAGGCTGCTAGCAAACGTTTTCAAGCCCCTGATTCCTGCCCGTCTGGATTTTATCAAACCATCCTGTCATTCACAGTTACATCTCACTTCATCTCCTTAGAGATCCGATCTGTAATTTCTGAAGCCGTGTGTGGTTACGGGAGCGTTGCTATTGTTTTAACGTGTTAATAGTTGTAATGCCACTGGAGATGAACACAGACTGTGGAGTCTCACTGGTTTCGGCTACATGGCCTTGGTGGTTGTTTCAACCTGCTTTCACAGCAAGTGTCATTCTCACCCGGTCTAAAGCATCCCAACATGCACCTGGCTCCTGTTCAAAGTGTCTGGCTGTGTGCCATCCCAAACGGCTCCTTTGTTAAGCAGCACTATGATCCCATGTGTAGCGCGGCCCCTCGGAAAAGATGAGTTCTGGATCTGAACTAGTATCTGGCAGACTGGTGTTCTTCTTCAGCAATAATGCAGTGGAAACCCTGGTTTAAGGGCGTGTTGCCGCACCCATTCCCTGTGGAAATGTGTGTGATAGACGAGAGGTCAAGAGGGATACACCCTTATAAGATTCTTGATGTGTTATATTTGATTTGAGTATTAGCACATGGATTAAAATTCAAAAACAGTTCAAATCATGAAAAGATTAGCAGATTTGTTTGGTTGCATATAGCAGTCAACATTTGAAGTGGATCAAAACAACTTTAGCAAAGTTGCCCTAAATCCGAAACAATACCCTTTCTTGTCTTAAGACAACTTTGAACTTTTTTGATCCACTTCAGATGTTGATTACTGTATTTGTTGTATATTTAATTTTTTTTTTAAATTGAATAATATCTATCTATTTATCTATCTATACTAATTTAGAACTATACATTTTATATTAAATAACATTGTAATAAACAACAATGTGTGTCAATGTTCAACACATACAGATTGTCAATATGTTATTATAGAATATAAGTTAGTTTATGTTTGTATATGTGTTTATGTGTGTAGCTAATAATATATAACTCTTTATTATAAAATTGTATATATATATATATATATGAATTCAAACAATAAAAAACAAATAATTAAAATAAGTCAGAAAAAACACCTATTTATTATCCATTTATATGAAAGTAATTCATGAATTCAAATAGTAAAAAAGCAAATAAATAATTAAAATAATACATATATATATATATATAGAGAGAGAGAGAGAGAATTCATTTGCAAAAATGGATAACATTTTAACAATTATAACAATTTTCAAAAATTCAGAAATCATGTTTTTTATTGTTAACTGCAGTAAAAATAACTAAAAAATAACACAATAAAACAGTAAAAACATGATTTTTGAAAAAATGTGTGTAGCTAATAATATATAACTATTTACTGATTTATATATATATAAATTATATGAAAGTAATTCATGAATTCAAATAAAAAAGCAAGTAAATTATTAAAATTCAGCAGAAAAATAAAAAAACATACATACAAAAACAGATAACTCCGTTTTTAACACTTTTCAAAAATCACTAATCATTAATGAAAAAACACAATGAAAAAAAATCTCAATGAAACTGCAGTAAAAGTAAATATGACATATATATATATTATAACTTATATCATGACTTATATAATAGTTGTAGATATAGATGCAGTTGTAATGTTCAGTAAAATAGTTTAGTACTTATTTAATAGTAATTAACAGTATTTATTTTTTAGGTTACACTTTTTTACGGTGTCCTTGTTACAGTGTAATTATATCTATAAGTAAAGGTTAATATTAATTAACTGCATGTACTTACTATATGGTTAGGGTTAAGATTAGGGTTTGGCTTAGGGTTAGTTGCATGTAATAATGCATAATTTATTTTGTTATAATAGTAAATACATGTAATGTGTAACAACGACACCTTAAAATAAGTTACTTTGTGTAGTAACGATTTATTTATTGAACATGAAACATAAATCTTACCTGTACTAAAAATCACAGTAACTTTGTTTAGTTGCATTGCTAGGTAGTTAAATTGTTATTAGTTTATAATCATTGAACACAGGCTAGATAGTACGCCAGATTTCAGCAATTTCCAGTGCTAGGGGGCGCTATAACTGAGAAATTCTGGAAAATGCTTAACAACGTGTTGATATTTACCATAAAAACAACTTTTATTCACATCGACTGCACAATATATTCACATTTGGCAGTTTAGGTAATTTTGTCCACTTGGGAACACTATAATTGCCGGTTGTGATTGTAGTTCACCTTTAGATTACATTTATTAATTTAACAAGTGACTTTGACGTTGTTCTTGAATTCTGAGCGTTTAAGAGATGCTCGTGAGTTCCTGTTGATTCCACACCTCATGAATATGATTGAATGGCAGTGGCGTCCGCAGGGCTGCGAGTGGGTGTGGATGGTGGAGGTGTGGGGGGCACAGGCGGTCTGATGGTATCAGGCTTTGGCAGAGTTCAGATCGCTGGCATCATCTCCAGCTCCTCCTGTGAACCTGCGGCGCTGCTGCATGGAGGAACCAGGTGCTGCCTATTCATTAGCCATTAGCACTCAACGCCACAGCCAGGCGGGCTCGCAGAGTGTCTTAAACCTGTAAACAGGTCTTATTTACAGAGCCTTAGTTTGTTTTCGCTTAGTTAGAGTTGGTTTGGTGATATTAAAGAGTCATGTTATAGAGCTTCAAAATCAACTTCACAGTCATCCTATATCGCTGTTTTACCTTGTTTGTTAAGGGTGTTTGATCTTGTTTGCATATTCACTTTGCAAAGACTGGTTCGGTACTTCTGCAGCGATGTAGGATGATTTTGAAATAATTTTTGAAGTTGAGGGAGAAAATATGACCAGAGTTTTTTGACATACCCTAACTGTCTTGACTTAAAATACACAGAGTTCAGGGAGAGAAAGGCAAGACGAGCGTTTGAGATTAAAAAGTATTTAAATTGTATTTTTTTAAATGAAAATAACCGATCGTTTTACTGAATAAGACCCTTCTTCCTCAGCTGGGAACGTTTACACCTGCATTTGGGATCATTTGAAGCTGCATTTAAACTGCATTTTGAAAGGTCAAAATTGGGGCACCATATCAGTCCATTATATGGAGAAAAATGCTGAAATGTTTTCCTCAAAAAACAAAAGAAAGAAAAGAAACTAAAGAAAGAAAGACATGAACATCTTGTATGACAAGGGGGTGAGTACATTATATGTGAATCTTTGTTTTGGAAGTGGACTTCTCCTTTAAAAGGTGTTTTATAGGGTGAAAGTAAGTTATATCATGAAATACTTTTTCTTCTTTTGTAATATTGTCTTATCTTGTGTATATAAAGTGAGTAATATGATTATAGTTTTGTTAATATTTTGAGTTGGATTTTATTTTTTGTCATTTTCATTTTCATTTTAGTAAGTTTAGTAAGTCTACCAAGTTTTAGTAATTTGGTTGTGTTTTTGTCTTTTTATTTATTTTGTTTACACATTTGTCTATAGTTATTAAGTTTTAGTTTTCAGTTAATTTGGTTTACTTCAACTTAAACAATACAATTAGCATTTTACAATAAGGTACAATACAATAAGGTTTTTAAAAATATACTTTAAGTATTTATTTTTTACTTTAATGATAATAACCCTGGCTCATATCTGTGGAGTCAGTCATTTAAAATGGTATTGCTGACACAGAACACATTTTTAGGAGTGAAATCACTTCCTGCTTTTCTATTATAGCTAGTCATTGTCCATACACTACATTATCTCTATTTTAAGGTCACTCATCTGTTCGAAACAGGTACTGATCAGACAAATGATGCGATATTCTTATATCTGTATATGAAATGTATTTAAACAGCTAGCAAATAATTTAAAAATATTATTTCTATTTGAATTACACTGTAAAAACTATGTACTGTATTGATTTGAGGGAATTTTCTGTATTTATTTTTTTTATAGGTGTTTTACCTGTATTTTCAATATTGCACTTCATTGTGTTGTGTTTTAGGGTTAATGGAAAGGTCCATAATTTTTTTTTTGTTATTTAATTATTATTTATTTATTTTTTTGTAATTTAGATTTAGTTATTTTACAGTGTAGGAATCTTTACAAAGCCTCTATTTGGTTTTTCATTCAGTTCAGAATGAGTTTCTTTGGTTTTTTTCTTTTAATTAAATTTTAATTTAACCTGCCAAATCCAGGTGCACAGCAGGTATTTACAGAAGCTGCAGTAAAAGTACACTGTGTTTAACTACCCTGATTTGTGCTGTGTGTGTGTGTGTGCCTACGTGTGTGCACAGATGCTGAAGGAAGGACAAACAACAAAAGACCTCAGATAAGACATTTACTCTCCCTGTGTTTCACAGTATGAGGTAAAATCAGGATCCTTAATATGATTATGATAATTTTTTGAGACTGATCTTTAATTCCTGTATATAAATGTTATATTTGTTCCTGTAAAGTTTCCAAAAATATATTTATTTGTGATGGAAATGAGCAGTGATGAGAGAAAATAGACAGAAATGTCTGTGTTCCATCCACTCCATCACATTATGACAGAATCCACAGTTGCATGACCAGATTTTACCAAAACGTACATAGAAAATGTTTGATACATGGATCAGTATGAGTATATATATGTGGAAATGCATATAATGCTGTGGGGTATGTGCATTAATTAATATCAACTGAATGGCATAGATCGGCCGTGAAAGAGAGGCCTGCATTTAAGGCTTGTGTTTTTAATCTGGAGATTATGTTCAGATAGGCCTCTCTCCAAAGCCTGGATTAAATGCAATCCTCCCCACGGGCAGAAAACATCCAGGAGCTTCACTCTAATTGGCTTTGGCTTTTACAAAACCCACGAAAGCATTGAGTAGCTGACAGCTTAGAAAAAAACAAAGCATTTTTACTTCTTCCATCTGTAGTGTAACCTGAAATATTGATTGTGAAGATGTAATTTGATTGTGAACATGTAAACTGTTTTAATATGACTACTTCCATTCACTGTGTTCGCATTGTGAATGAACCCATCAGTGCACTAATATGAGTTTGTGTGCGTCTATGAATTATTTATCTAGATTGGCTCCAGGCGCCCTGTTTATATCGAGTGTTATTTATTGACATTGTCCAAGAATGTAAATGGTTTGATCTTCCACTGAAATATCCATTCAGTTGATGAATTACACAAAATGTCTACCTCTTATAAAAAAGAAAACTACAGTGATACAGTGAGTGATGTTAGTTTGGGATTGTATTGACAAAACCCAGAGGGCGTTAATGTACAAGCACAGCCGTCTGTCCTCCCTCCCGTCTCTCTGTACTTTAATGCACTACAGCTCACGCTCTTAATGTTATGAACGTGTGTTTGTGGCATCTGGACGCTTCTGCTGGCAGATTCATGTCCAGTACAAACACATCCAGACACTGAGCAGACATGAGGAACATCAATGAGGAAAAAACACAGATGAATGATTAGAAGAGAGAAACACACACACAAACCTTTGATCAGAAATGTGAAGATCAATTAATAGATCTAGCTATCTATCTATCCGTCTATCTATTGTTTGTTCTGTCTATCGGTTTGTCCTCTTTCGATAATTCTAATATTTGTCTGATTCTATGGTACCATCGTTCTCATCGGTCTGCCTGCCTATCTGCCTGTTGTTTGTTCTATTGTTGGTTTTATAGTTCTGTCGTTCTATGTCTGTCTGTTGATTGTTCTATCGTTCGTTCTGTGTCCCTTCTATAGATTGTTCTATCATTCTATTAGATCTTCTGTCATTCTGTTTATCAGTCTATCTGTCGTTGTCTGTCAATCATTCGTTCTATCTGTCTGTTGTTCTAACAATGAATCTATAGTTTGATCTATCTGTCTATCTGTCTATCTGTCTATCTATCTATCTATCTATCTATCTATCTATCTATCAGTCTATCAGTCTATTGTTCTATTGTTTTATCCTTTGTTCGTTCGTTCTATCTGTCTCTGTTTATCTATCTATTGTTCTTTCTATCGTTTTATCATTTGTTCTATCGCTCACTTGCTCGCTCGTTCCTTCATTCATTCATTCTGTCTGTCTGTTTATCTGTTGGTCTATCGTTCTATCATTTGTTCTATCATTCTATCGTTTGTTCTATCTCTGTCTGTTAGTCTGTCTGTCTATTGGTCTATTGCTCTATCTATCGGCCTTTCTATCATTCTATCTATCGTTCCTCCGTTCGTTCTATCTGTCTATCTACCGTTCTATCGTTTGTTATCGTTCGTTTGCTCGCTCATTCGTTCGTTCATTCTGTCTGTCTGTCTGTCTATCTATCAGTTGGTCTACCGTTCGTGCTATCGTTCTATCATTTGTTCTATCATTCTATTGTTCGTTCTATCGTTCAATCTATCTGTCTGTCTGTTTGTCTATCTGTTGGTCTATCTATCTGTCTGTCTGTTTGTCTATCTGTTGGTCTATCGTTCTATTTTTCATTCTATTATTCGTTCTATCATTTGTTCTATCATTCTATCATTTATCGTTCTTTCATTCATTCTGTCCGTCTGTCTGTTTGTCTATCTATCTATCTGTTGGTCTATCACTCTATAGTTTGTTCTATCATTCTAACGTTCATTCACTCGTTCGTTCTATCTCTGTCTGTTAGTCTGTCTATCATCTATCTGTCGGCCTGTCTATCGGCCTATCTGTCTTTCTGTCTATCCTTCATTCGTTCGTTCTATCTGTCTGTCTGTTTGTCTATCTATCTATCTATCGTTTTTAATCGTTCGTTTGCTCGCTCGCTTGCTCGCTCATTTGTTCGTTCTGTCTGTCTGTCGGTCTGTCGTTCATTCTATTATTCTATCGTTTGTTCTATCATTCCATCGTTCATACTATCATTCGTTCGCTCGTTCTGTCTGTCTGTTTGTCTACCTGTCAGTTGGTCTATCGTTCTATCATTCGTTCTATCATTCGTTCTATCGTTTGTTCTATCATTCTATCATTTATCGTTCGTTCGCTTGTTCTATCTGTTTGTCTGTTTGTCTGTCTATCTGTTGGTCTGTCTATCTGTTGGTCTATCTATCTATCTATCTATCTATCTATCTATTTATCTATCGGTCTGTCTATCGTTCTATCTATCTTTCGTTTGTTCTGTCAGTCTGTCTATCTGTCGGTCTATTTATCTGTTGGTCTATCTATCTACCTCCTGAGACCCTGCATGCTTGTATGAGGATATTATATTTTAGTGAATTTCTCTGAGACTGTACATGTCACAGTTTTAAGTCTGGATGTCCTGTACAGAGCACATTCAATATTAATTTAGTGACACTCTTATGGAAATATGATAATATTTTGTATTTATCATTTAAATCTGACTTATTTTTAAACTGTGTGTTATAAATCAACATCTCAGGAAAATGTTATTCTTTTTTATTTTTTTTATTTTATTTTTTTATTTCCTCTACTGAGGACATAGCATAACTTATGAATGAAATATCATTAATTTTTTTTTTTATATTTTTTTTTCTCGGGTCTCAGGACGCTATCATCCATCTATTGGTCTGGCGGTCTATCTGTGTGTCTGTCTGTCTGTCTTTCTATCAGTCTATCGTTCTGTCTATCTATCGGTCTATCTAAGGGTCTGTTGGTTGTTGGTTGTTTGTCCATCTATCTATCTATCGTTCTATCTCTCTATCTCTCTCTATCATTCTCTCTGTCATCCTCCTCCAGTGTGTATTTTCTCTTTCTTCTCAGTGTTGGCACGCTGCTGCCGCTTTGGCTTTAATCTCGGCTGATTTCAGGTTGAACACACTCTCTCTCATCTCCTCTGATCTCTGCGAGCCATCACACGCACAGATGGTCACCTGGACCTTTCACTGACCTCAACACCTGTAGCATCGCCTCACCTGTGCAATTTGTCGTGAGAATTATTTTCCTTCCTAGAACTCCTCTAAACAAGGTTTGAGCTATTGGATTCAGCCACCCACTTGATTTATATTGTGATTAAAAATGTTTGTCTTTTATTGAACTGTCATGTTTAGTCTGAAGAAATTGCATTTTCTCAAAAAGTTATATTGTTTTTAGCTTTTACAAACAGATTTCAAAAATGGCTTAAAATTATCATTTGTGCATTAGTACAGTTGCATCAATCTTGTCAGCCAGTTAAATTACACTGAAAAAAAATATTTTTTAAAAATTGTAAATACAATAGATTATTGGAATGTTTTACAAGAAAATACTTTTTTTAGGCTTCAGAAGTGCATATTTAATTTATTTGCCATTTCTTTGCAGTTATTTGTCAAATTAACTAGCTATTTTTTGAGTAAAAGTTGTTTCACTACCAAATTGTATCTATATATCCATGTTATCCATGTATCCATTTGCATCATCATTTTGTATCCATTGATTTATTAATTAATGTGTCACTAAGATTCTCAATAAAATGTTTAAAAAGATTTTTTTATTTACTCACATAACATTATACCATCCATAAATCATAAAGAAGATACTTGAAAGTGTTTGTAAAGGCTGTGAAATGTAATTTTTCGTCCTGTTTTCAAACAGAGCTCAGAGATCCAGGAAACCAGAATAACCTCAAGCCACAAGAATTTTCAAGGATTTGCAATTTTATCAACGTTCCGTTCCAGGATTTAGTTCCTCTTCACTTGCTCTTTGTTAAAGAGAGTTACAGAACAGGAACTAGTAAAATGATGGTTAATCCAACGAATTCCCTCCTGGCTGAGTGCTGGTCATCCAGGCTTTCCAAATACAACTGTACTGGCAAAGAATTATTTCTGCTGGCCGGCTCTGGAGAAGTGCGTCACTGATTCTGTGAACAGCTGCCAGGTTTGTGCTCAAAATGTCTTAGGCAGCACACTGAAGCCTTGAATCTTTACTACTAAATCTATACCAAGCACATAATGGTCAAATGAAAAACTCTTCTGACTGCAGTTACACAACACTGCACCAACTCAATCCGTGCAGCAATGCATTTAGTGACCCTCTTAAAATTTAACCGGTCTTGAGAGCTTTCTGATGTGGTTGACCACTGGAAAAAGAGCTCATAGTTACGCATAGACAGACTGGTCTTCTTTGCAACTTATTGTGACCATAGCTCAAACGAAACTTTTCAGTGTTTCAAAGATTCGCTGGCATGTCAAATCTGGTTACTAGTCCGAGAAGTTCTTGTTCAGCCTTGTCAACATGTCTAATATATGTAAAACCTAAAGACTCCTGGGAATTGCCTAAAGCCAGTTAATCACATTGGGTTTTGCTGTTTTTCATATTCATTTTGACTGTCCATGAGCAGCCTGTTGGTTCATATGAATGATTCAGTGATTCATTTGGATTTGTTTAAAAAAACAAGTTTTATTAGTCACTCCAGTTGAGATCCTCTTTGTTTTTTTGTTTGAGTGTAAAAAGTAATGACATCATCTGACACATTTAAAAAGATATAATTCTTTTAACTGCTTTTGGTTAGGAACATGTACTTTAAATGATGAAAATAGCTTGTAAAGCTCCATATGCATTAACTGTGATTTTGGGTACAGATGGAGTTCAGATTTTTTTTTTCTTCTCTAGCATCTACAGGTTACGCTTCCCGTCATCATTAGCAGGTCTGTGTCAGCCAGCGGCCCAGAGGGAGTTCAGAGAGGACCTGAGTTGTGAGATGAGGTGAAAGCCGCCCATATTCCCACAGTGACGGTACAGTCTGTTCACATTATCAGGTTACAGAATCCATGGCAACATGGGACATCTCAGCATTCTGGGATTAAGCAAAGACCAGCCTCGTTCGTCCTTTTCCTTCTTTCTCTTTTCTTTACATGCACAACTGTTCAAAAGATTTTACTTTTTTTTAAAGAAGCCCTTTAAGCTCACCAAGGCTGCATTTATTTGGTCAAAAATACAGTAAAATTGTGAAATATTATTGCAGTTTCAAATAATTTTTTGTTTTCTGTTTGATTATTTTCTAAAATTAAATTTATTCCTGTGATGCAAAGCTGAATTTTCAGCATCATTACTCCAGTCTTCAGTGTCACATGATCTTTTAGAAATCATTCTAATATCCTGATTTGCAGCTCAAGAGACATTTCTGATTACTATCAATGTTAAAAACAGTTGTTTTTGCTTCATATTTTTGTGAAAACTGTGATACATTTTAGTTTCAGAATTTATTGATGAATAGAAAGTTCAGAAGACCAGCATTTGTATAAAATGGAAATCTTATTAGAAATATATTATAAATTATAAATACCTTTACTGTCACTTTTTTTGTCATAGAATTTTTATTGTTGCAAATTGCATTTTACATTTTATACCACCCCACACACCATATACAATCCTACCCAGCCCCAACAAAACAATCCCCAATTAACAGGAATGACATCTGAGGGAAAAGAAAAGAAAAAAAAAAAAAACAAGATAAATAAATAAATAAATAACATAAAATAATAATATCTCTCTATATATACACCTCCACTCAATTCACGTCTAAGGTTTTTAAATCATTAAAAAATGTGATAAATCGTTGCCATTTTTCAAAAAACATTTCTCCCCTACCTCTGATATTGTATTTAATTTTTTCAAGTTTTAAAAAGAAGGCCAAATCTTTCAGCCACAGTGAAATAGAGGGGGGTTGTGAGGAGGTCCAAGACAACAGTATTCTACGTCTGGCAAGAAGAGATGCAAAAGCCACAATGTCAGCCTGTTTCCGACTTAAAGGCTGACATTGAGAAGGAACCCCAAAGATTGCAATCAAAGGACAATCAACTAATTTGACCCCTAGGACATCAGAAACTGTTTTAAAGAAAGAATTCCAAAAGTTTGCAACTTGGGACAGAATGCAAACATATGGCTAAGGTTACATGGTGAAAGTTTACATTTGTCACACACATCTGAAACATTAGGATATATTTTAGAAAGTTTTGTCTTCGAAAGATGACCTCTGTGGATCGTTTTAAATTGTATAAAGCTAAGTCTAGCACGTGAAGTGGTGGTACGTACATTGTCTAATACTTTACACCAGTAGTCATCCTCAAACTCTAAATCAAGTTCTTCTTCCCAAGCCCTAATAGTTTTAATGTTGTGGGAATTATCATTTGACAAGATAATTGCATATATCTTAGAAATAATCCCACCCATATGAAGATTCAGTTTAAATGCCTCTTCCCATGGAGACCTAGAAGGCAGAGAACAGAGATGAGGCACAATGCCTAATTTGAAAGTAACGAAATAGGTGAGAGGGAAGCAGATTAAATAATGAGGATAATTCAGAAAAGTTTGCAAACACATTATTAATAAAAAGATCTTCAAAGCATTTCAGACCTTTCTTTTCCCAGAAAGAGAATACAGAATCTGAAAAAGGAGGAAGAAAGAGATGATTATTATGTATAGGAGCCATGGTTGATGCCGAGGTAAATTTAAAATGACGCCGAAATTGAAAGAATATTTTGAGAGAGGCGCGTACTATAGGATTATCTGTGTAAAGTGACGGGGACATGGGGAGAGAAGAGAACACCATAGCAGGGAGAGATGTTGAAGTACAAGACTTGGCTTCTAAGTTGCACCGTGGTAAAGAGGAGTCTTGTACCCAGAACACCAATTTCTGAATGTTTGCCGCCCAATAATAATACATAAAATTAGGCAAGGAAAGCCCTCCACTTAGTCTACTTCTTTGGAGCAAAATTTTGGAAACTCTAGGAGTTTTACCTGCCCATATAAAGGAGGAGATTAACTGGTCTATTTTCTTGAAGAAAGATTTGGGTAGAAACAGAGGAACAGCTTGAAAGAGGTAAAGAAATTTCGGAAGAATATTCATTTTTACGGCGTTAATCCTGCCTAGTGGAGATAATGGAAGAGCCGCCCATCTTGAAAAAGCTGACTTCATATATGAAACTAAAGGAGTAAAATTTGCCGTCTTTAAGGAAGAATAAGAAAGGGTAACATTAACACCAAGATACTTGAATTTAGAACTCACCAAATGAAAGGGTATATCATTCTGTTTTAATTTTTGGCCAGATTGATTTATAGGTAAACATTCACTCTTATCTAAGTTCAACTTATACCCAGAATATTTACCAAAATCATCTAATAGACGATTTTAGAGATAATTTATATTTGATTCCTTTGCGGATTATACCTTGAAATACAGGAAGTGTTCTACTCAATTGCTACTCAAAACTAGCCCAATTGTGTTTCAAGGGGGGGTCCCCCTTTAAAAAATGCGTTTGGCAAGGTAAAATTTGCATTTATATATTTAAATAAATAATAAATATCACTTTTTTGGGGTCATTTAAACCCGCGGCAACAGTGTTAAAGTAGCCCAACTTGCCAACACTGGAAGGAGACACATTGTATAAAACCCTAGCAACAACTTAGCAACACGCAAACATTCCAAATACCCGATGTTTGTTAGAAACGCCCTAACAGCCACCCGGAAGACCATAGCAACCACATAGTAACACACCAAAACATTCCAAGTAATTGCATAGCAACACCCTGGCAACTGGCTAGAACACCCAGTGACTTTTGCATTTTCTTTCAAAACTGTGATTCTGCATGTGTTTTGTCTTTTTATTGGTTGATACTGATTGCTCATTAGAGGCTGGATAGCGTTTAATTAAAAAGCAATTGCGTGTGTGTGTCTTGAACTAATTAGGAGCGGCAATTACCCCAAACTGTGACTGCGTCCTCCTACCGGCCGCGGGAACAATGGACTGTCTGTCAGCGGCGGTGTTGCCCAAGAATAACAGATGTGTGTGGACACACTAGACAATGGCGTGGCTGGATAAGTGGGTTCCTGATCTCAGAGGTGGGGGGGAGGACGGCAGCTTGTGTCCGAGACGCCCGCGTGGGGCGAGGGAGAAATCCACAGGACCAGCACAGAGCCGGATCCGTAATACACACACACTCTCTCTCTCTCTGTCTCTGTCTCTCTCTCTCTCTCTCTCTCTCTCTCTTACACACACACTCAGACCTGTCACGGCCCCTGTGGAGACAGACCCTGCTGATCGGCTGCTAATGGACATCTGCCATAAATGCCTCGCACCCGTCGCTCTGATGAGACGGAGATTAGCGCGTATCGTAGATGCACGTCCTCTCTCGCCGCTCACCTCACACAAACAAAGCAAACTGACAAGAAATGATGCAAAATCCACTCGGCTGAGTGGAAAATCCCCCGTATGAAGTGACACGCAGTCCATAAGGAAGGACGGATCAGGCGAGATACGTGTCAGTCCATCTGAACCGGGGCCAATTTTCAAATTAGCAACCAATTTCTCCATGGACAACAGCCGGCATTTCAGCTTACTAAGTTTATTTGCTAAGCTACTTTCAAATACGAGTCGCTTGGGAGGCTAAACTTTTAAAGCAGTTTAGTTTGAATATGCACTTTAATAATAACTATATTGAAGCAACATCTTTGTCAAAGATTCAGTGTGAAATTTCTGCACATATGCATCACCAAACATGCAAATTCATGACCGTTTTCATGCATGTTCTCATATACTTCCTCTGTCTTTCATCAGTCAGACAAACAGACCAAAACACATGCCATTAGAATGCCATTAATGTTAAGTTGGAATGCAGGTTGAGAAGTTCAAACAAACAAAGCAATGTTTTGCATGACACTTTTTGGGGAAAAAATCAACCTACAAATCAAGCTTTATGCAAATTAGAGTTGCATATAAAGCTGTAGTAGGAAGTTTTTTTAATTAGCTGTTTTTTATTTTTATAAAAAATATATTTAATTTTTAATATTTTATATATATATATATATATATATATATATATACATATAATATATATATATATTTATATATATTTTCAGTTTAGGTTGTAGTAATTTTCTTATGAGCTTTTGCTTTTTTTTTTTCTTCAGTAGTTGCCAAGGCAACATTTCCACAGTTTAATATTTTTATCTAATATTTATATTTTATTTTAGTTTGATTTCAATTAATGTACGCTTTTTTTTTTTTTTTTTTTAGTTTTAATTAACAGTAACAACACTGAGTAGGTAGACATAAATTGTTATAAAAAATATAATTACATTAAAATATAAATAAACATAATAACCTTTGGGTTAAAGGTTATTGTAATTTATTGTTTAGAATATTTAGTGCAAAGGTCCTTGCACACTGAATCCGAAAACATGCATTTTTTTAAAAAAAGAATCAATTTATTTATTTTTATTGACAGGTGAAAGTTTCAGATGTAGTGTGTAAACGTGATTGACGCAGGGTGGGATTGTATTTTGTTTTTTAATGTGTGAAAATTTCAGACAAGAATTTCAGGTGTGCAAGGACCTTTACTTTGAAGAAACAATGAGAATCTTGATTTGTACACGAAACAACACTAATAAACCACCATTTTTTTTTTATTATAACTGAATCAAAAACATAGGTTTCTACAAAAATATGAAGCAGCACAACCGTTTTGAATACTGATAATGAACAGAAATGTTTCTTGAGTAGCAAATCAGCATATTAGAATTTCAAAAAGGTCATGTGACACTGAAAACTTGAGTAATGATGCTGAAAATCCATCTTTGCATTACATGAATAAATTACATTTTAAAATATATTCTATTAGAAAAGAGTTATTTTAAATTGTAATAATATTTCAGTATTGAATATTGGTGTTTTTACTGTATTTTAGAAGAAATAAATGCAGCCTTGGTGAGCAAATGAGACTTCTTTCACTATTAAACCCCATTTTTATAACTGAATCAAAAACATTGTGATAAACTGTGTTATTTGCATGATTTGTGTGAAGAAATGCACATGTAAAATGCAGTGCAGAGACCCGAAAAATCATTAAATTGTATTTTTAATCACTTCATTAAGCACCAAATCGCTAAAATGAATTGAACATTTAAAGGCTTCTTTTGAGAGAAGAAAATTTGACTGTTACTTCAGTCCACTTCGTTGCATGCACAATACAATGCAAAAAAAAAAAGAAGTTTATTCCTGGAAAAGCTCCACTGTTTGAACCACCTGAGCTACTATCACACTACTAAAATAAGTAGCTGGATTAAGTAGCGTAGCTAATTTCAGTTCCTCACTCATTCCCCCATACTGGAGTTAACCCAGCTCATCTCAGAGCCTGTGTTTTGTGTATGGGGTTGAATTGACTGCTTTTTGTGTTTGCTGTCAGGAACAGCATGGCAGCGTGTCCGTAGAGCATGTTGGAATGGCATGTGAGGACATGTCGGTGCAGAAGGCAGCTGCCACCATCAGGTGCTGGAGGAGGAACCTGCCGTCCGCCTGTGTGCCTCTGACTCACTGGCACCTTCAGCCGCAGGAATCCCCCCGATGTGAAGAACTCATTATTCACTTTTGTCCTGTCTTTGTCTCTGTGGCTGAAGCTGTCAAACTTGTCATTGCCAGAGGAGCGCTGTTATTCCTCGGGGATTCTCTCTCTCTCCCCCTCTCTAGGAAATGAAAATCACTGCCATGTGAAATGGAATCGCTGTTGCCCGTTGCTGGTTCACTGAAGGAGATGCTCGTACTCCAGTAATTTTTAATCAGCACAAAAGCCTGCGAGAGTTATATTCAGATGGCTGCTCCGCAAATGCTTTGTGTTTCTTCCGGTTCTTCGTTTTTGGTGAATCCAACAGCAGATTTGTGGCTGCTGCCACAGGCAGACTACCACAAATTATAATAATAATAATCAGTACTTTTCCAGCATTCATTAATTTTGGTTAATGTTCATTTCTGTGTTGTATAAATTAACATTAGTTGACGTTGTATGAGCAAGCATGAATTAGCAGTGAATAATGACATGTGCATTACCATTCAAATTGATTTTTTTTTTTTTAAATAATTAAAATAAATTAATACTTTTATTCATCACGGACGCATTAAATTAATCCAAAGTGACAGTAAAGACATTTATAATGTTACAATAGATTTGTATTTCAAATAAATACTGTTCTTTTTAAACTTTCTATTCTTTAAAGAATCTGGAAAACTATTTTTAACACTGATAATAATCAGAAATGTTTCTTGAGCAGCATATTAGAACATTTTCTGAAGGATCATGTGACTGAACACTGGAGGAATAATGCTGAGAATTCAGGAATAAAATACATTTTATAATGTATACAAATAGAAAATGGTTACTTTAAATTGTAATAATATTGCAATATTACTATTTTTACTGTACTTTTTTTTTCATTAAATGCAGCCTAGGTGAGCATATGAAATTTAAAAAACATTAAAATCCTACGAACCCCAAATGTTTTAACATTTAGCATTAATCTAGATAAAAACCTGTTAAAAATGCATTAATGCATTATCTTAGTAGTGTTATTTAGTGCATTACGTAATGCATTAACTAATGCTAATATAGTAATGTTACAATTCAATCAAGGATTCTCAAATTTTGTCAATAATGATGTAATCAGTTCATGCATCAACTAACATGTTTTTGGCCTGTAGAACTGAATATGTTATAACCGCATATGCTTTTAGTTGTGGAATCTCTGGTGAATGCTTCTGATCTGTGGTCTGTTGTGGTAGAAATCAATAACTGTGTTTCCAGCCTGTTCTTTTCGCCTTATCTGTCTTCTGTTGTCTCAATAACACACTGTCTCCTCTTTTCTCAGGCCGCTGTGCTTTTATGTGACTATCACAGATACCCTGAGTGTTTTTTTTTTTCTTCTTCTTGTTTGATGGAATTGTCTTTGTCTTTCCTCTAGTGAGACCTTCAGCACAGCTGATCCCAGCACAGAAATCTCAACAGCTTCTGATCTATATTCTGGGAGAAAATTAGAGGAGTTTGGGGATGAGATGGTGGTCATACTGACCAAATAATGTCTTACTTCATCTTGCGACAAGAGGACTGATATATGAGCCTTTTTTTTTTTAAAGGTAAAGCATTTTTTTTTTTTAAATCATGACTGTTTTCATACAGGTTTTCTGAAGACTTTCATGATCAACAAACCTGCTCCAAACTCACACCATTGATTGAGGTAATGTTGCTCTGGTTTGTTTATTTATTTGTTTAATGTCAGATTTATTTATTGTGATGTTGTGTAATTACATATAATGTTTAGTTTATTGAGATTTGTCTCTGCATCTGATAACTTTATTTTTAGAATTTCTCTTTTAATTCTTTTAATATTTAAGTTGGCTTGAGAAAGCCAATTTACTGATCTGTTATATAAGCTGCTGCTTCTTCTTCTGAACCAAAACTTAGTTGCTATATCTTTTCTAACTAATCTGGCTTATGGTTTTTGAAAACCAGACTATCAAATCCCACAGACTTTCATTGAGGGGGTGAAAACTTTTATACAAAGAGACCTATGGTGCATCTAAGCTATTTATTGCTATAGCAAACCTTAATAACTCCCTACTGAAAAAACAGCTAAAACCAGCCTAAGCTGATTGGCTGCTTTGGCTGGTCTCCCAGGCTGGTTTTAAAGTGGTTTTGACCAATTTTTAGCTGGTCAGGAGACCTGTTAAATGACCAAACAAGCCTAAACCAGCTATTTTCAACTTAAACCAGCTCTAGGCTAGGCAAGGTTAGGCAGCCAGTCTAAGCTGGTTTTTAGCTGTTTTTTATTGAAACAACTGGTTTAAGCTAGTTTTAACTGGATTAGCATAGAAACATGCTAACAAAATGCTAGTAACTTGCTAATCATGCTAAAATCATGCTAGTAACATGCTAATCATGCTAGAATCAGAATCATGCTAGCAACTTGCTAACCATGCTAACATTGTAATAACATGCTAATCATGCTAACAAGATGCTAATCATGTTAGAAACATGCTAATCATTATAGAAACGTGTTAGAAACTTACTAAATAAAAACTGTTAGCAACATGCTAGTAGCTTGTTAATCATGCTAGAAACATGCTAGCAAAATGCTAGTAACTTGGTAATCATGCTAGAAACATGCTAATATGCAAGTAACTTGTTAATCATGTTAAAATCATGCTAGAAACATGCTAATCATGCTAGAAACATGCTAGCAAAATGTTAATAACTTTCTAATCATGCTAGAAACATGTTAACATGCTAGTAACATGCTAATCCTGCTAGAAATATGCTAACATGCTAGCAACTTGCTAATCATGTTAAAATAGTGCTAGCAACATGGTAGTAACATGTTAATCATGCTAGTACCATTCTAATCATGTTACCAACATGCTAGTAACATTCTAATTATGCTAGCAACATGTTAGTGACAAGGTAAACCATGTTAAAAAGAAGCATTCATGTTAAATTGTGCTAATGTTAAACCACATTAAATCATGCTAGCAACATGATAATTAGAAGTTAGAAATTTCAGTTTCAACAATTAAATTAAAACTTTAAGCTTTTCAAAGCTATTTCAAACTTTCATACAAGGCTTTCTCAAGCCAACTTCAAAGTTTGTCTGCGAACTTTACTCATCTAGTTAAAATTATTTGTTTATTTGTAATTATTTCAATTACAATTATTAAGTTATTATTATTTTTTTTTCTGCTGTTCTTTAATTTATTTATTTTAACGTGTTTTAATGATCTTCAGTTGTTGGTGCTTTGTCTCTGCATCTAATAACATTTACATTTGAGCAAATTGTTTTTATTTATTTATTTAAAATTGTATTTATTTTCAACATTTTATTTATTGTTATGTTTTGTAGTGATCTATAATTTTACATTTTTGTTGCTTTGTCTCTGCATCAAATAACCTTTTTTTTTCAATTTAGCAAATATTTTTCTTTCTTTCTTTCTTTCTTTCTTTCTTTCTTTCTTTTTTCCCTCTTGCATGGTCTCTCTGTGTCTTGACAAGCCTGGAGCGAACGTTTATTTTGAACCAGAACTGATTAATCATTAATAGGACGTGCATTATGCCTCTTTACATAGTTCAAAGGCTCGTGAAACGACTGTGTGTGCGCACGCGCTCCTCACCTCTTGCACCTTAGCATGTTTACTCTGAGTGGAATTTGTTTGTCTCTGTCTCTCTCTCTGTCCCTCTCTCCACACGTGGCTGGGTAAAGAGGATTAAAGTGATGCAGCACTGCATCTGTCTGTCCTCCAGCTCGCAGCTTTCAGTCCCCAAGCTTTGATGTGTTAAATGGGGCATCTTCAGTGTGTGTGTGTGTGTGTCAACCTGAAAGGCAGAGGAGAGCAGAGAGGATGTAGAAATGCATGTGAAGAAATGAATCATGGGTCTAATGGAGCGCACAGCCTGTGTAAACCATTAAAGTTCCCTCGGCGCTTGACAAATGCAGAATATCATCAGCCCGGCAGATAGAAGGATTAGCCATGCTTTTTTGTTCATTTGTGTTTCCATCTGAATTAATCAGCATTCAGGAGAGGTTCGTTTGCTCAATTAATCTTTCTGTATGTCTGTTTACTCATTCATTGGCTCTGTGGCGTCTTACTGCAACACAAAGCAACAGGCGTTCTGATCACTGATAGCATTCAGCTCAAGCCGAGGCTGCTTAATTCGAGCTTGTAATTTGTGTTCGCAAATTGCCGTTGATCATGACCCGAGCATATAAATCTACAGGTATTGTTATTAAAATGAGCGCTGTTCGCTCGACTCGCATTGTAATGACAAGAAACAAAAGAAAACAAACAAAAAACAAAAGGTCAGTGTTGTGGGCTTATTCTTTTCACATTACCATGTAATGTTGGTGTCCAACGGCCATTTCACTAACAAAACAGTACCGTGGAATTGCCATGGATGTTACGGTATGATCTTAATCGCTTGTTTTTTGGATGTGTACCAAAGTATACTTTGAATACTGTGTAAATACCACGTAACATGAACTCAGTAGCATGGTATGTTTTTGTGTGTGTTGGTATAATGTTATTACCATATGATGCCATCACTTTTTTGTAAGTAGCTTCATTTTACCTCATCTCTGTTTTCAGTAGTTAAAACATTTTTTTGTAATTCACACACAATGTTTATAATATGGATGTGAAAATGTTAAATAATATGGTTGTTAAATGAATAGACTAACCATTTTTTTTCTTGACAGATCATTGTAGATTGATTGCATAGATAGAGCCAAGCGAGAAACCAGAATATTAGAGAGAAATCTGTAAGCAACCACCTAGCAGCTAGGTTACCCTAGCAACCTGGCCTAGAAACCACTCTGAACACCTTAGCAACCACCTAGCAACATTCAAGTCTCTAGCTACAACACCCTAGAAACGCCCAAACAACCACTTCAAGCCACTAGAAAACCTTAGCAATCATGCACAGTGTCTTAACAACTGCTTGGCAACCACCCAAAATACCTTAGCAGTTGCCTATGAACACCTTAGATACCTTCCAGAAAATAAGACAGTCCTAGAAACCAGTCAGAACACAATCACCCAGAATACCCTAGCAGCCACTCAGAAACCTTTAGCAACTGCCCTGCAAACCCCAGGAACGGTCTAAAAACTACTAAAAGTGCCTTAACAGCTGCCTAGTAACACCCTAGCAACGATTCAGAATGGCTTGACAACTGCCTAGCAACCATCCAGAACAAAATCAGCCTTAAGGAACCCCTCAATGCCAGCCTAAAATGCCCTAAAAACACCCAGAAGAGTTTAACTGCCTGGCAACACTTAGAACGCCTTAACAATTGCCTAGATACACCCTAGCAACCACTCAGAATGCCTTAGCAACTGCCTAGTAACACTCTTTTTGCTGCTAAGAACGCCTTAGTAACCACCCAGAACACCTAAACAGCTGCCTAGTAACACCCTAGCAACCACTCACAATGCCTTGGGAACTGCCTAGCAACCACTCAGAACACTTTATTAGCCACTGAGAACCCCTTAGTAACCCCACTGAGAACATCTTAAGTCATCTAGCAATCACACAGGAACACCTTTGCAAATGCCTAGCAACCAACCAGAAAACCCTAGGAACACCCAAGAAACCATTCAGAATACCTTAGCTGTCTAGCAGTTACACTAACATTAATCAGAAAACTTTAGGAATGCCCTAAAAACCACCCAGAATAGTTTAACAGCTCAAATCTCAGAACAGCACAGCAATTGCCTAGATATGCCCTAGCAAAAACTCAGAATGCCTTAGCAACTGCCTAGCAACCACCCAAAACACATTAGAAACCACCTAGAACACTCTTTTAGCCACTAAGAACCCCTTAGTAATCACCCAATAAACTCGGAATGAGTGAAAGATGCTTAAAATACAAAAAACGGGGGGTAAAATACATGTATTTTGGCGGGGTTCCCCTGGTAAAATTAGCATTCATTTTACATCAGAGTGTGCAGTTTGTGTTCTTTTGGACTTGTGAAACGTCATTGCCCAAAAACCTGCATAATTTTCAAAATATTACTGTTACTGTCATGAAAGGTAGTTTTAATAATTTTTCAGGCGAGAACATAGTTGTTAAAAACTTAAATCTGCGGTTTATTAATAAAGATAATGTCTATTTAAAAATTTGCTATGCCGATTTCGGAGCTCCAGACGATCACCTGGTGCTCAGTGCTCATGTATCTGTCTAGAGCAGCCTTATCTCGGCTAGTCCTTCTGACATTTGCCACTGGGTCTGATGTCTCTGTAGTGATTAAACATGAGATTCGTGTTGGGTATATTAACAGGCAGTCATTGGTCTCATGAATCTATTCTGTTCCTGGTCATATCGTTTATGACAAACTTATGTTTAACTTTTATATATTTATTTTAAACTTTACCGTAGTACAGCGCTGACTTTGTAGCATACGTTTGACTGAATTGTTTGCTTTTGTCTTTATTTCCTCTTATATAAACCTCTTATACTTTGTACTTGTACTTTTATAACGGTGGAAACGAGCCATTAGTGTCCTTGTTAATGGGCCTGCCTCCCATGCCGGTAACACCGGTTCAAATCTAATTGAACCGAAGTGGTTGCACTGGTGTCATGCCCTGGATGGGAGTGGGTGTAACGGAGGTCAGCTGGTAAGAGCGATGCAGGTAAACCACACTCCAGTGATCACCCTCAAGAGGTGCAAAAAAAAAAAAGCCAGACTGATGCTATGGGCTGCAGCTTTAGCACCCCTGTTAGTGCACCCGCCTCCCATGTGGGAAACAGCGGCTCAAATCGTGTAGAACCGAAGAGGTTACACTGGTGCCATGACCTTTAGGGAGGTAAGTGTAATGGAGGTCAGCTAGTAAGAGCTGTGCAGGTAAACCTCACTCCCCTGATCTCAAGAGGTGGACTAGCGACTGATGCTATAGGCTGCGGTCTTTAGCATCCTTGTAGTGCGCCCGCTTTCCATGCCAGAAACACTGCTTCGAATTCTGCTCAGAATGGGTCAAGTAGAACCAGAGGTATTCCACTCACCAAACAACCAGGAAAACTTCAGAACACCATTAAAAACCACTTGACAGCATACCCTCACCACATCCAAGATACGGCTCATTCTACATTAGCAGTGCATTAGAAAATGCATGGGGAAATTGTTAGGCAAATTTCACCATTGTTGCATTAGGCTTTGCACTGGCAAGCACCGCTTACCCCTGTCTTCTAAAAATGTAAAAATCTAGTGTTTAGGTTTTGTTGTTTCTCTAAAGGCCTCATTGTGATACAGTACACTTGGCATAAATAGACCTGAAGAAATCACAGAGGCCCCTTAAACATTCGGCCCGGCCCTCCATGCAGGGATCCAGCCCCTTAACTGGGTTTAAACGACATTGTTTCTGGGCCTGTAAAGAATACATAGTGTCTGCCCTGGGGTGAAAAGGCTGGGCGGCAGGCGGATCAGGGAGGGGGCAGCAGTCTTTATTAACCCTAGAGTGGCCAGCTAATGTGATTGAAGAGGTGCCACCTGGCTGTGTGTGTGTGTGTGTGTGTACAGTCAGCTGCCGTAGATTGGGGAGGACCAGGTGCTGAGATTCGGCTCTCCTAATTGTTGCCATGTAACAGCGCGCTTGACTGCACCGTGCGGCTTGGGGCGAGAGGATTAGAGTAAAGAAAGACGCTGTTGCTGACACAGAAGTCCATTTTCTTTCTTTCTTTCTTTCCAGATCCCCACCCCCCTATCCTCCACAATCCCGGCACTCCTCCCAAGAAAGACGGAGGGATGAGGGTGGACAGACAGAGGGAGAGAAGCCGGTCGTATTGTTTAATACACTGGAGGTGGAGATCTGGAGTGGATTTTGAGAGAGCAAGATATTGGCTCCATCTGTTTACGAACTTGATGACTCTGAAACTCATCAGAGAGGAGACACTCCTTCATCTCATTAAAATACAGTCGACTGTAATCTTCAAAGGTTGAGAGAAATGATGAAAAACATTCATCTGGAGATGTGAGGAGAAACGGAACATACTTCATATTTCTCATCAAGTTTTCCCAAAACAAAATGATGGCAGCAATCCTGTTAATGAATTCTCCTGTGTTATTATTTATCCTAAAGAACCACAATAAGTACTGAAGTACACGGAAGTGTTTGTGATGCAATTCTTGTGTTGTATTGTGAGTGCACTTGACTGCATTCATGTGTGTAAGTGTTGTAATGTTCCAAGGTCTCCTCTGTGGTCCTCTGGAGATCCCCGTCCAAAGCTTAATGTGAGAGTGACGCCCGCTTTCGCAGCAAACACACAGTGCTTTTACTAGTTAACCCACCCTTTCCACCCCGGCCACAGGAGACGCCGTCAAAGCCCGTGGAGAGACGTGAGTCAGCCTCGCCTCCATCCTTTCAAGCTCGTTACAAGTTGTGTTTAATGCAACGCTGCTCTTAGAACCGTTCGTCTAATTGTTCGCCATTGTGTTTAACCCATCTGAGCCTCTGACAGCACTCAACAATTGGAAATGCAGTCACTGGGTAGCAGTTGTCAGCGCGAGCGTGCTAATTTGAATATGCAGCGAACGGGGGGCTTTCAGAGCGAGACAGAGAGGGAGGCCATATTGAGAGCCGCCATCTGTGTCCATGTCGCTCGGTGCGGCCAAAGCAGGGAGATCCCATATGTCACACGAAGCCCCGCTGGGTATAGCACTCTTGTTGCTGTTTGTTGTTGTTATTTATTTACGAAAGGCCCTAGGAATGAGAAAATCGAGCTGGGTTTGCAGTGCCAGGGCCGAAGGGGCGATAATCTGGCATCGTTAGGACCCATCTAACAAGCAGACTTCATGTCAGTTGGCCTGTGTGTGTGTGTTTACCATCTGCAAGACGGTATGTGCACATCTGCTGAATCACTGTGGTCCGTTGGGCGTTGGGCCGTCGTGGGACCATGTGGTGCGGTGGCAGAGACAGTCCCCAGAGCTTTCAGTGACAGGTCTGGACCACTGACATCACAGACACACCTCTACACGAACTGACATCATGGGTAGGCACTCATCTAGAAATAAAGGTGACATGTTAGCTTCAGGGCAATTTCACACTGGAGATTTTGAAGTCAGAGTTCAGTTGGTTTGGTTGGTGTGAAAGCTGATTTACAAACGCAAATGTACATCACCACTTAAGCAGTGTTCGGGACAGGGTTTCCCAACCTTCTTAGTCTTGTCTGTCACATATTTCCATAGTTCTAAGGGCAGCTAGGGAGAAATTAAACCTAAACATGGTTATTGCTAAATGAAATACAAATGAAGGGATGGTTCATTTTCTTATGATTATGATGTTCTAAAACTATACTACTATACTATACTAGATTTATTCTCCTGCAGAACACAAAAGATTTTCTTAAAGAGCTGGTCGACTGCATCGGTATCATCCTCAGACTCAAATTGATAAGGTAATATCGATGCTATTTTTTAAAACTTATTCGATTTTGATATTATTTTTACAGATTACTAAAAAAACACTGCATGGATTTTTATCATTATAGGGTAGATTTGTACATACACTGCCAACACACATTAATGTTCAAACAACATGTAAAAGTGAACTTTGCATCAGATGATTCCTTTAAAAATGCCTGGGTTTTTTATTTTTTTCTGTTCAGTGAAAGTAAATGGTACCTGGTGTTGTTGTGTGTCTTTTCTAAATGGAGAAAAATCATGCAAGCTTGGATTGACATAAATAGGTATTTCGACAAAGGAATATATATATATATATTTTTTCACATTTACAGGTCACATGGTGTATGTAAAAAGTCATATGATCATTCTTCATTGTACTTTAACCTCTAAGAAAGACTTCATACGTGACCGCTCTCAGGTATAAGGGCCTTTTCTTGCCATTAATGCTTAGACAATTTACACTGCACACATCACGGCTCCGATATGGCCACCAGAGCTGATCATGGCCACTCTAGTCAATGCTTGTGTTTATGCCAGCTGAGCACATTTCAGAAGTGGCTCTCCATGCTGCTTCTGTAAAAATAAACTCATACTCCTCCTTTGATTAAATATAGCCAAAATCCATGGCCATGACTTCTCGCGAGAAGAAAAAAATTACGTTTTAGTCCCAAAACATTGGTTAATAGAAAGGCCGTCATTTTGCAATACTTTTATCAGCATTTATAAAATATTGCCAAAGTTTTGCACAAATCTGTAATGGAAACATGCCTGTTGTCCTGCAGAGTTCAGTTTTAACCTCAATTAAACATGCCTGAACAAGTAGCCAATCAATGTCAGGCAGGTCTATTGGAGCAAGTTAGATGTAAACTCTGTAGGACTTCAGAAGCAGCTTTGGGTGAACTGTCCTTTAAAGGTGTTATCTTGGTTTTATAGGTTTAACAAAGCAAAGCCAAAATCTTGCCAATCACACCCTAGAACCTGCTTAAAGGTGAAGTTTACTCCCAAAACAAAGATTTACATATAATGTACTCACCCCCTTGTCATCCAAGATGTTCATGTCTTTCTTTCTTCAGATGTAAGAAATGATGTTTTTTGAGGAAAACATTTCTGCACTTTTTTCTCCATATAATGTACTACTATGGTGCCCCGATTTTGAACTTCCAAAATGCAATTTAAATGCGGCTTCAAACGGTCCCAAATGCGGGTCTTTTCTAGTGAAACGATTGGTTATTTTAATTAAAAAAATACAATTTAAATATTTTTTAATCTCAAACGCTGATCTTGTCTTGCTCTCCCTGAACTCTGTGTATTCTGACTCAAGACAGTTAGGGTATGTAGAAAAACTCAGTATTTTCTCCCTCAACTTCAAAAATCATTTCAAAAGCATCCTGCAGAAGTTCCGACACAGTCTTTGCAAAGTGAACATGCAAAGAAGATCAAACACCCTTCATTAAAAAAGGTAAAACAGTAATATAGGTCGATTTTGAAGTTGAGGGAGAACATGAGATGGGAGTTTTTCGACATACCCTAACTGTCATGAACCGGAAATAGTCCAGGCAGAGACGAGACAAGACGAGCGTTTGACATTAAAAAGTATATAAATTGTATTATTTTTATGAAAATAGCTGATCGCTTTGCTAGACAAGACCCTTCTTCCTTGGCTGGGATCGTTTGAAGCCGCATTTAAATTGCAATTTGGAAGTTCAAAATCGGGGCACCATATCAGTCCATTATATGGAGAAAAATGCTGAAATATTTTCCTCAAAAAACATAATTTTTTACGACTGAAGAAAGACATGAACATCTTGGATGACAAGGGGGTAAGTACATTATATGTAAATCTTTGCTTTGAAAGTGGACTTCTCCTTTAAGTCTTAGTTGGGAATCATTGTTCTAAGGTACAGTTTGGACTTTTAAATTGGTGTATTTGATGACGCATAATTTGCTTGTTTTAGTACAATGCATTTGTCTGATCTCTTTTAGTGCATCCACGGTGGAAACAAGTTTTGTTCTGTGCATGTTGTGGTAATAAAAGCAAAGGGACAAAACCATGGGATGCTGTTGTCTTCCCCTTTTGAGTTGTTACCTAGCTACAAGGGTAAACAGCTGCTGCTGGTGCTCAACAGTAGCACTCACGATGATGACACAAGCATGCGGTGATGACCAAAAAATATAGTGGTAAAAACACCTGGAGTGACCAGAGAGGGTTGAATTAGACTTGAGATTCAGACCAAGCATCTCCAGAATAACAACTTCCTTTCCCTCTTAATGCACCTCCGAAAACCTGTGTTGCAGAGTCAGTGTTCTGGGAAATGGAATCAGCTCTTACTGTAAGAGAATGCCCCATAGGCTCAATTAACCTGCCAGCACAGTGCTCTCTTCTCTCTGTGTTAATTAGATGGCTTCAATGCCTGCCAGCACAGTGCTGAGACGTCGCCGTGCACCGTGCAAGAACTGCCGCCGGGGCCACGGGACACTCCCCACCCACCGCTGCCCACTGATGTCATCTCTAAAGCAGTAAAGCAGTGACCAACTCCCAATTCCAGCAGAATTCCAGATTTCGAGGTAATGAGACAAAGGCACCCACGCTCTCAGGAAAATATTGTACAAAAGCTGTCATTGGGGCTGTGCCCTTTCAAAAGGTACTAAAATGTACACTTCAGGTACTAATATGTACATTTACAGTGCTAATATGCATCGTTTAGGGGTAAATAATGACAGCCATTGCATTTTTTGCTTTTTATCTGCGAATGCATTGGAATTCCTGAGAGACTGGAACTTACCCTGACAAACACTGTAATACTTTGTCCTTCTCACTCAAGAGCGAGAAAATGAGTCATACAGTTTTGAGGTTTCATATTTTAAGGTACGTGCACAAAGCATCTTTCCCTGACTAATGCGGTGTCCATGTCAGATTTATTTAGCTCAAATATGATTACTCATGAGCATAATTACTTTACAAGCATTCATTTTCCTCGACACACTCACCCTCGTACTGACGCTCGCTAAACGTTCGCTGCATAATCAAGCTGCCTCTTGGTACTAGCGGTAAACTGATCTATACTGGCCCCGAAACGCATATGAAAATGTAATTAGTGCACTTATTTTGAGTAATGGAGATGAGATTGGATTACCAGGCTCTGATTCCGTCCTCATCACGACAGTGGACGCATTTTCTTGTCCGCTTTTAGCACCTTGTTAAGACGCGGGAGCTGATGAGGTTAATTGGAGTCTTTCAATGTGGCTTTAATGACTTGAAGGGGGCGAATCTCGCAACTGGCACAACGTGTGGCACGTCCGCATGGACCGAATTCTCATAGGCTTGGATTTTGTGATTGGCTGAATGTCAACGAGGCAATTATCCGTAGGGATTCAGGTCGGCCCAGTTGAGGAGCGCCAGGGAAGGTCATCTTGATCCATGGAGGTTAATTAGCTGACCTCATCTAAAGGAAGATAACTTGCGAATGTGGCCGCTGTTCCATGTACAAACTTAGCAAACTGTTGCAGTTGGGAGTTTGTATGAATGTTGTAGTTCTCGAGCTTTCTCTGAGCCCTGACCTTCTTCTTGCTGAAATTGTGTTCGTTGTTTTTTTTTTTTTTGTCAATAGCTGCGACTTTGTATTCGACATGCTGCTATTCTTCAACTACCATGTATCTATAATAGATTTGTCTTATGCGTGCGTCTTGCGTCAGGTCAGAACACCCACTCTAGACCACAGTGAATGTCAGAGTAGACCGTTGCTGACCCCTCATGACCCTTACAAACGATGTCATCCATCTCCAAAAGGACAAACAATATGAAGTGAACAATGAATTCAAAGGGCTTTTCTTCACTGAAATATGTTCAGTGGTAACTCTAAATGGATGCATTGATTTGCGCTGTCCATGGTACTTGCAAACATTGCATGCATGCTCAGTAATTTTGGCTTGAAGAACTAATGATGAACAGATGTTTGGAATTTGGTGCTGGTCTGTGTACGGATGGTCTGATGCGTTAATTTTTAACAGTTCAATTTTGCAGTTTTTTAATACTAAATATACATTAAAAAATTGGCTGTACAAAGAATTACTCGTAATTATTTACTGTGGCTGTTTTTGTGCTTTACTGTTGCGAACTAAACTCAGTACTCAAATACAGAGGGTTTGTTGTTATTCAAGGATCTGAATATAAATAAAAATTTTTAACAAATTACACAATGCGTTTCTAATGCTTCAGTGTTTTTCCTTACAAAAAAAGTAATTATGGTGGTACCATAGTGCAGTGATGGTATGAGATGTTGCTTTGATAAATACCATGGTACGGAATGATTAGCGTATTCATAAACTTGAATTTGAATGATTCTGCTACACAGAATATTTTATCCTTTATTAGCCACAATGGAATTGAATCGGATGCCGCACAATGCATTAAAAGCGAAGCACTTTATCAACAATGAACTTTCTCCACGCATAGCTCTGATGTTGTTTTCAATCTGTTGCACCACAAGTCAATCAAACGGTGACTAAATGCATAAATAAATATATAATGCTCAAAACAAAGACACAATCAGCAAATGAGCATTGCTTTTTTGTGAGTGTGAGAGCCCTTTCAGCTGTGCTCACATTGTATTCTGTGCTGAATACCACGGTACTCAGGAAATGACCCCTTATGACATAGTCCTTGTTGCTATGGCAGCGTGGATAGTGATACACTTCCCAGTCCCAACAGAACGCAACATATTTTTAATGAAATTGCTTTAGGTGGGAGGTCCGTCGTGAACCTTTGGTCTGTTGTCCTCAATGGATCGCAGCTATTGCGTTCTCCTCCAGCTAATAAAGAAGAAAGGTTTGTGTGGAAATCTGTTCAGGACGCAGCTGAGTCTGTTTGTGCATGCCCACAGGAAAGACAAATCACAAGTGAGATCTCTTTACCATCTCAATTATATCTCAGAGCAAACTGAGCTGATGTTTTTGATAGAGAGTTTCAACTATATCTTAAACTATGCTCAAGTTTGCCAAGATGCTAAAATCTACTAGGTCCATTAATTGTCACATACATATTACATATGTCTATAGTGATATGAAATGCTTTTTCCTCACAGTTTCTTGTCCGACAGTGCAGTAACAACAAACAGAACAAACAAGTAATTATGGACATACACACCAGGGTCACTGTGGTTAACTAAAACTAAAACCAAAAATTAAAATTAAAACCATTAAAATATTTAAGTGAAATAAAACTAACAATAATTTCATATTTTAATTTAGTTTAACTTGATGTACTAAAATAACAAGGGATCCACGATATTGGATTTTTGCCTATATCTGATATGACAATATTTTTCAACTCATTTTGGGCGATGCCGATATATTTTCTTTTGTTTGGAAACAACACCAAGTCTCTCCTGTGTGGACATTATGAGCAAATTATTTTTCATTTAGGTTATTTTTTAACAAGAACTTATTTGATTAGCATTAAATGAACAATAATGTACTTCTTTTATAATGACAGTACATTGAAGCTTTGATAATAACTATAAATAATCTATTTATCAATTGCTGCATTTTTTCCCCAGTGGTAACCTTAGCATTTTATTTTAGGATCTAACATTTTTAGATGGTCTAAAGCTAGAGTTTTAAAAATTCTGATCTTTTAGAGCTTATAATTTGTGAATAATAAAATGTCATAAAAAAGAATAATAAGAATGAATGAACTGTGAATGAATTAAATCAGTATATATAAAATTATTTAATTTACAAGTGTCATGTTTGTGATTATTTATTTATTTATTTATTTATTTATTCATGTAAGCTTTAACTTCTGACCTTTAAATCAAAACATACTCAGGATTTCATATCAATTATTGCTTTATTTAATCAGAAACAGTCTAAATGTTATTTGTGTATTTTATTTTCATTTTATTAGAAGTAGGCCAACAGTGATCACGATTAATCGCATCCAAAATAAGTTTTTGTTTATATGTGTGTGTACTGTGCATATTTATAATGTGTATATATATAAAGACACACAGTATATATTTTGAAAATATTTACATGTATGTATTTATATTCATATAATTTGTATTTTATTATTAAATATTTCTTAAATAAATATATGCATGTGTGTTTATTTATACACTGACCAAAATTATAAACACAACACTTTTGTTTTTGCTCCCATTTTTCATGAGCTGAACTTAAAGATCTAAGACTTTTTCTATGTACACAAAAGGCCTGTTTCTCTCAAATATTGTTCACAAATCTGTCTAAATCTGTGTTATTGAGCACTTCTTCTTTGCCGAGATAATCCATCCACCTCACAGGTGTGGCATATCAAGATGCTGATTAGACAGCATGATTATTGCACAGGTGTGCCTTAGGCTGGCCACAATAAAAGGCCACTCTACAATGTGCAGTTTTATCACACAGCACAATGCCACAGATGTCGCAAGTTTTGAGGGAGCTGACTGCTGGAATGTTCACCAGAGCTGTTGCCCGTGAATTGAATGTTCATTTCTCTACCATAAGCCGTCTCCAAAGGCGTTTAAGAGAATTTGGCAGTATATCCAACCGGTCTCACAACTGCAGACCGTGTGTAACCACACCAGCCCAGGACCTCCACATCCAGCATCCAGCACCCTAACCCTTCACCTCCAAGATCATCTGAGACCAGCCACCTGGATCTCGACCTGACTGCAGTTTGTCGTCGTAACTGACTTGAGTGGGCAAATGCTCACATTTGATGGCGTCTGGCACTTTGGAGAGGTGTTCTCTTCACAGATGAAGATTCGAATCCTGGTTTTCCCTGTACAGGGCAGATTGCAGACAGCGTGTATGGTGTTGTGTGGGTGAGCGGTTTGCTGATGTCAGCGTTGTGGATCGAGTGGCCAATGGTGGCGGTGGGGTTATGGTATGGGCAGGCGTATGTTATGGACAACAAATACAGGTGCATTTTATTGATGGCATTTTGAATGCACAGAGATACCATGACGAGATCCTGAGGCCCATTGTTGTGCAATTCATCCACGACCATCACCTCATGTTGCAACATGATAATGCACGGCCCCATGTTGCAAGGATCTGTACACAATTCCTGGAAGCTGAAAACATCCCAGTTCTTGCTTGGCCAGCATACTCACCGGACATGTCACCCATTGAGCATATTCGGGATGCTCTGGATCAGCGTATACGACAGCGTGTTGCAGTTCCTGCCAATATCCGGCAACTTCGCACAGCCATTGAAGAGGAGTGGACCAAAATGGGGGCAAAAACAAAAAGTGTTGCATTTATAATTTTGGTTAGTGTATATACATAATAAATACACTATATATATATATATATATATATATATATATATATATATATATACATATATATGTGTGTGTGTGTGTGTGTGTATATGTATATATATATGTATATATATATATAACAGTATCTCAGTGACATTTAAACTAATTAACACTAATACACACACAGAAAGAACGAATACATTACATATTATATTTAAAACAAAGAAATATAAAAATTATAAAATATAAATACAAAATATAAAACTTAAATGTATTTATTTATAGTATGTCGTTATATAAAATGTAAATTACTACAATGAAAACGGATAATATATAAATAAAAACTTTCAAAATATTAACAAAAACTATAACAGGTTCTCAGTATTGCTAAAATAACACTGATACACACCCAGAAGGAATAAATACAACAGAAAATATAAATCTCTTTTATATATATATATAAAACCAACAAAACATTCTTTTGGTGTGTTTTTTTGTCATGTTTTTTTGTCAGTTTTTTAATTTTTTACTATCATTTAATACAGAGTTCTCAATTAAACCATCTGTGCTATCAAAGAGGAGCTTCTGAGCAACACATCTTAAGATTGAAAGCTTTTATTTGATTTAAAGAAAAATGCATTGCACATTTTAGGCTGTGCTGATTTGCATTTGTGTTTCTGAGCAGGATGCATTTCGACAGCGTGCGCTTGTGTGTTAATGATGCTGGAATTCTGACGTGTGCATCTGTGTGTGTGTTTCTCCTCTGACAACGTCCTCAGGTGCATGGTGTTGCGCTCTTGAATCGGGCTCTTTCAGCGATTTGTCACGGTTCTGTTGGGCCCTGCTGCGACGGCACGTGCCAGATCACCGCCGCGGCGCTGCTCCCTGTGTGCCAGACGGCCTCTCGTCGTCCTGACAGCCCACCACTGCTGTCACCCGCCCCGCGCCCAGGCACCGGCTCCCGGCCCTGGCAACGGGAGTGCAACCACAACCCCTACCCAGAATAGATGCAGGCACAGGGGCCAGACAGAAACCCCCACAGGACACACACACATACGCTGTACCCTGCAGCTCTGCAGACTGTTCATTTGCTCGAGTCGGGATGAGACAAGGTCAGATTCAGACTGACTTTATGATTTCAGTTTATGGACATTTAAATTTAGTGTTCTGTTATTGAATGCCATAATTCTGATAGGATGAGAAACTCATAAAGCCATTGTAAAATGCCGATATACAAACACTTTAATTCTGTTGGCCTGTTATTTCACCATGGCAGTTTTAAACAGTCTACATTTATTGTCAAAACAGTAAATGTAACTTTATTTATTTACTGTTTAATCATGATTCTTTTACTGGCATATTCTAAGAACTTTGTGCCTATAAATCAGAATTGTTATCGTTGTGTAAGTATTTCTTATTAAATTTAATTAAAGGTTTAGTTTAGGTTATTTTAGTACATTAAGTGAACTAAATGAAAATGGGAAATGTTTCTTTGACTGTTTAAAATAAAATATGTTAAACATGTTTACTTTTTATATTTAATTTCAAGTACTGGAAATATTTTATAGTTTTAGTTAACTAATAACCCTGCAAAGGGCACATAAAAATGGAAACTATGATAAAATTTTATAATGATCATGTAAAAATGTATATAATTGCGAAGTACATGCGCTGTAAAAAAAATAGTTTTCAAAGTTGTAAAAAAAAAAAAAAAATAAATAAATCTAAATATTTGATGAAAAACTCATCTAACTGAAATACATTTACACTAATAACGTAACTGTTGCTAAAACTTAAATTGAAATAAAATTTAAGCAATATAGAAATATAAAAAAAGACTAATAAAATGTTAAATGTGCTTAATAAAATTACTAAAATTTAAAATATTAAAATATTACAAAAATTCAAATATAAAAAGAAATGCTAATTCAAAATATTAATAAACATTTTAATGCTAAAACAAACTAATAAAAATAAATTAAAACTAAACAGAAATACAAAATAATACTAAAATGGCAAAAGCACATAAAATTACTAAAATATAAACTAAAACAATATATATATATATATATATATATATATATATTATATAATAATATAAAAAGTTATTCAAAATATGAATAATATATAAAAAATATAAAAATAAGTAAAAATAAGTGTTTTAGTGCTAAAATGTCATCTTGGCAACTAACTGAAATTAAATAACTGTAACTGTTGCTGAAACTTAAACTGAAATTAAAATAAAGCAAAATAGAAATATTTCAAAAAACAATAACTGATAAAAAATATCAAAAGTACATAAAATTACTAAAACTTAAAGATGAAAAATTAAAACATAAAAATAAAGATTTTTATGATAAAACAAACTGATAAAACAGAAATGTAAAATACTACTAAAATTACTAAAATATAAACTAAAGTGAAATGTTGAGTCTATTGTATTTCATCTTATCTTTTAGAGTTGTTGTGTAAAGTGTCCTTTATTGTATTGGTCTTTTTATAATGTGTTGTGAAGCCAAAGACAAATTTCCACTTGTGGACAATAAAGGAAAATTAAATAAAATTAAAAGTAAAAGTAAAAATAAAACAACATATATTAAAAATATAAAAAAAGCTATTCAAAATATGAATAAATTCTATAATATACAAAAATAATACTACAACGTTTTAATGCTAAAATGTAAAATATTTGAAAAATTCAAGCATTTCAAAGCAGTTTAAGTATTTCTTTCTCTCAGTCTCTTTCTTTCTTGTACAGTAAATGAGTAATGAATTCTTTGTTGCTCTTGAAGAGAAGGAGGGGGCATTCATTAAACAGCAGCTGAAACTGAATTGGAGAAACGGACACACACACACATTTACAGAGGTATGTAAATGAGGACATACCAAAGACTTCTCAGCCAACGAACCTAAACTGTAACTTTAAAGGTTTGAGATATACAGAAGTAAAGAAAAAAGTATGATGTACTTTTATTTAGGAATAATGAAGAGGACATGTGCAAAAGGCAGGTTTTCTACTTTTAGAGGACATAAAAGTGTCTGTTGTTGTCTTAGTTTTTAGTGTTTGTTCTCCAAGATGCGTTTGTTGCATGTTCAACAAAACTGAATGCATGAAACATGCACAGGTTGATGTCATAGATCATATAATCTGATGTAATCTATCCAAGCACTTTGGGGAGAGACATCATCTGTGTGTGTGTGTGTGTGTGTGTGCAGACATGTGCAGGTTGTGCCCGTAGCGGTCTGGCCCGATCAGCAGTCTGACAGTGACGGGAGGAGGCGGGGGGAGCCAGCTTCATTTGCATAATTATGGTCGTGCTTCCTGAAACACAGCCCCGCCCACCGTCGACCTTTCAGCAACCCGAATAGTGAGGAGCTCAGGGACACACAGCCTGCGAGTGAGCGTGTTTTGATGTTTCTAGATTCTTCTGAGTGCCAGTTATTTTAGTATCACTGAGATACTATTATAGTTTTTTTATATATATAAATATATTTTCAGTTTTTAAAGTTAATTTCTTATGTGCTTTTACCATTTTATTTTTTATATATCTGTTTTGCTTTTTTATTTCAGTTTTGTTTTCAGTAACTTAACTAACTTAATTGCAAAGTACAGTTTTCCAAGTTGTAAAGTAAGCAGATTATTGAAGTACATTTCAGAATAAAAAACTATTTCTGTCTTTTTACTTCAGAATTTCTTGAATTAGAATTTAAATTAATGTAACTTGCAGTGAAATCCAGGTAAATCAGATGCAAGAAACAATCTGTATTTTTCTTGTAGTTTGTCATTTTGTGAAATGCATTTTTGTTCTGTTAGACCTCTGAGATGTTTCAGCATCTTTGTCACAGTTTTTGGTTTCTCCCGTCTCGTTTTGTAAATGCATCGGGCCCGGCGTGCTGCCATGCGCTCTGATCAGTGAATAGATTTACAAGCATTAGGGTCGGGGTATTGTGTGCTGCTTGTGAACAGGAGGTCCGAGTCTTTTGTGTGGATCAGCTGTGTTCCCCCCCACCGCAGAAAGCCGTCTGCAAACCTCCTGCTGAATTGTGCCGAGGGTCCGGGGTCCCAAAACACAATAGACATGTGCCACGTTTAACTGACACTCCAAACCGGCCAACAACACACACACACACACACACACACACACAGAGAGAACATGATTTTTACTGACATGCATGTTCAAGAATCTCAGCCTTTCTGTAAAGAAATTATGTTTTTCTTAGTTTCTGGCTTTCTCAGTATTTTTGTCTTTTTTTCCGAGTACAAATATCTAAACATTTAAAATCAAGAAATGTTTGCTTGAGAACTAAACTGATTTAGGATATGAAGACTTGTATTCTGAGGAAAAAAAAAATCAGTTAAAAAATAAGTTAATTTTTGCTTTAAAAAAATCATAAAAATGATTTTGTTTTTATGTTGAGTTAAACTTTTTTCTGACCCCACTGGTGGATTTTTCTGTTTGTTTGAAGCACAAGCAAAACTTAATATCATCATATTAAGTCATTTTGTTTCTTAAGCAAATGTATCTTGACTTACAAATTTTCAGATATTTGTACTGGAAAACGACAAAAAAAACTGAGGAAAAAGTCTGGAGAATGACTTTTGCCTGTATCTTCCTTTTCTTTCTAAGAAAACGCTGCTAGTATATTCAAATTTGTCTCCTTAGTTTCAGAAGATATCTGAACAAGTTTCTCAAACAATAAGACTTCAGATTCTTTCAAAACCAAATTATCTGAGCTGATATTCACTTGATATCTCTATATTCTTATTGTATGACAACTATTGACACATTGTGTCTTTTTTATTTTAATTCTAGAAAAAACATTCTGATACTTCAATGAAACCTATAAAAAAGCAACTTCTGAGCAATACTTTTATTTGTTATTTATTAAAAGTGACAGTTTTAAGACATTTTTAATTATAATACATTTAAAATTAAAGACATTCAAACAAATGAAGTTTTTGAACTTTGTATTTATCAAAGAATCCTGAAAAAAAAAAAAAGTATCATGATTTCCTCCAAAAAACAAAGCAGCAGAACTGTTTTCAAAAATTGATAATAATCAGAAATGTTTCTTGAGCAGCAAATCAGCATATTAGAATGATTTCTGAATGATCATGTGACACTAAAGACTGGAGTAATGATGCTGAAAATTCTGCTTTACATCACAGGAATAAATGACATTTTACAACATATTCAAATAGAAAACAGTTATTTTAAGTTGCAATAATATTTCACAGTATTACTGTTTTTACTGTACTTTTTCTTTTACTTTTTCTTAAGGAGAGATTTTAAAGAATCTCAGAGCTGCAGCTTTGTGTGAATTAGACATTTTAAACATTTATCTACATGTTGAATTAGATGGAAAGTTTTAGTAAAGTCTGTACCATACCTAAACAAGCCTTTATTCTCTTTCACAGCCCCATCAGGCTGTGTTTTCACCCTACTGTAATTTCCTTTGTGTGTGTGTGTGTGTGTGTGTGTCAGTCCACGACAGCAACACCTGCCATACTGGAAAATGCCTTGAGGTTTGTGTGCTTTGCTGTGAGCCTGAAAGTGCAAGTGTTTACTTTCCTCTCCATCTCTTTGTCTGAGTGCAGGCCAGATAAGAGCTGCCATGCAGCAGACCGCACGCCTCCGTCCACCCGCCCGCTCAACCAGTGTTTACTTCTGAGGAAAGACAGCAGGCGGAGAGAGGGACGACAAACAGACGAGTGCGACCTGCAGCAGGCAGGTGTGACCTCTCTTTACACGCGTGACACACGCTCGTATGAAGAGAGAGATTTGTTTTCATAATGACACATTGTTGTGACACGCCAAACACAAACACATGCATTTTAATGCTCTTTCATAGCTTAGGACGATAAATGGAGATCTCAGTTTTATTGACGTATCACTCTTGTTTTGGAAAAGAGAGAATAACAATAGATACAAATGAGATGTACAGTTTGTTCATGTAAGAGAGCTATAAAATGAATGTTGAAAGCCGATCATCTGCTTTTGGAGAAATGTTTAAGTTCGTATTGGAGATAATATTAATTATATATATGTAAAAGGGTTTTGTTAATACAAAAAAAAGTTCTATTAATGTTACCTTGTTCATACTTTGTGAAAGGACTGTGTTAAAAGTTGTAAGCTAGGATATTAACTGAGAAGGATTTATGCACATTTTTAAATGTTCTAGGAATGTTTCGCTAATGTTCCCATTACATTTTGAAACATTACTTCTGATGTTCTCTGAATGTTCAAAACATCTGGTTGTTTGAATGTTTTTCTTGGTTATGTGAATGTTGCAAAAACATTCCATTTTATAATTTTGAAAACGTTTCAGGAATGTTACTTTTGAATGTTCTCTGAACATTCCAAAACAAGTAGCAAGTGTTCTATTAATATTACTGGAAGAATGTTTGTTTATAACTTTGAGAGAACCTTGGAAGAATGTTCTAAGAACATTCTCTGTTAGTTGGGATATTGTTTAAGAACTGTTGGATACCTGAAAACCAGGTAACCAGTTTTGGTAAAAATACACTACCAGTCAAAAGTTTTAGATTTTTAATGTTTTTTAAAGAAGTTTCTTCTGCTCACCAAGCCTGCATTTTTTGATCAGTACAGCAAAAACAGTAAAATTCTGAAATATTTTTACTATTCAAAATAACTATTTTCTATTTGAATATATTTTAAAATGTAATTTATTTCTGTGATCAAAGCTGTATTTTCAGCATCATTACTCCAGTCTTCAGTGTCGGATGATCCTTCAGAAATCATTCTGACATGCTGATTTGCTGTTCAAGAAACATTTATTATTATTATTATTATTATGTTGAAAACAGCTGAGTAGATTTTTTTCAGGATTCTTTGATGAATAGAAACATTCAAAGATCAGCATCTAAAATAAAAAGCATTTACACTGTACCATTCAAAAGCTTAGGGTCAGTAAAAATAAATATAGAAATTAATAGTTTTATTTAGCAGGGATGCTTGAAATTGATCAAAGATGATGATAAAGACATTTATAATGTTACAAAAGATTTCTATTTCAGATAAATGCTGTTCTTCTGAACTTTGAATTCATCAAAGAAACCTGTAAAAATTCTACTCAGCTGTTTTCAACATCATAATAATAAATGTTTTTTGAGCAGCAAATCAGAATATTAGAATTATGATGTTATTATGCTAAAAATTCAGCTATGAAATCCCAGGAATAATTCACACGTTAAATTATATTCAAATAGAAACCATTTGTTTTAAATAGTAAAAATATTTCAGAATTTTACTGTTTTTGCTGTATTTTTTGTGGATCAAACAAATGGAGACTTCTTTAACAAACATGAAAAATCTTACTGTTCATTTGACTGGTAGTGTATGTTCTAAGTACATTCTATTAACATTCCCAATTAGTTATGAAACCTTTATTTCTGAATGTTCAAAACGTCTAGTTTTCGGTATGTTTCAAATATGTTTGTTTCTTGGTTATGCTAACGGAACATTCCATTTCATCATTCTGAATTTGAATGTTACTTTTGAAAGTTCTCTGAACATACCAAAATTTAAAAAGCGTTAAACTACGTTTCAGGAAAAAACACTTCATGAGTGATGCATAAATCATATTTTTGTGCCAATGTTTTAAATCGTATTAAAGACCAGATAACATTCAATGCACATTCTATTAACACTAATGCAATAGAATGTTCTCTGTTTTCTGGGTAATTGCTGGTACTTTATTGTTAGTGAAGGAAGCGCTATTAATCTGTCTCATTCTCTCCCAGCATGCACCAGCTCCATGGATCAGACCTCAGATGATGGATACCAGCTGAAATGTGTCCAGTTAAATCATTAGGACACACGCTACAGGCCAGTCTTTCAGAGAGGCAAGTAAAGTCAACATCCAGCCTCTCAATGATGCTGAACTAATGCTGATTGATCACACTGTTGACGCCAGTGTGTGTGTGTGTGAGATCGGTTTCAGCTGTAAATCATATCGGCTTGTTGTTTGCTGTATCTTCAGATGCCATTACCTTGTTTTGTTCTGGTTTGTAAATGTTGGCCTCGGTGTGTGTGTGTGTGTGTGTGTGAAAAGGCTTTATCTGCTGTTATCTTCGCCGGCCCGCTTTGCAGCTGCTCTCCACCTGTCACTCACGCAGGGAGTGGTGCACATAGTCTGGGGCTGCGTGCGTGTGCATGTGCATACATGCGCGTGTGTGCGTTATTTAGTGATTACGGGGTTGCAGAGGGTTGCATTCTGTAATAAAATACACTGATGGAATGTACACAAAAAATAATTAATACTCAAGATGAGTATTGCATGTGAAATTTCAAATAGTGATGCGATTAATCAAAAGCTATTTGTACAGCATTTTCCTCATTTTTCAGTAATACAGTTTTTGAGCTCATGCTACTACAGACCATTTGTACTTATTAAAAATATTTGTATTACAGGATTAAATGTTTTTTTTGTAAAACTCCAGTTAATATTTCTCACAGTAAGTCATTTCTGTATAAACAAAAAACCTAAATGATTTTTCCATTGTTATTGCAGAGAAAAAAAAATAGATTGAAGAGTTGTTGACCCTTATACTGGAGCAAGCTGTCACAATGGGAACATATATGACCCTGGACCACAAAACAGCTGTATTTGTAGCAATAGCCAACAATACATTGTATGGGTCAAAATTATTTTTCTTTTATGCCAAAAATCATTAGGATATTAAGTAAAGATCATGTTCCATAAAGATATTTTGTACATTTCCTACCATAAATATATCAATACGTAATTTTCGATTAGTAATATGCATTGCTAAGAACTTCATGTGGACAGCTTTAAAGGTGATTTTCTCAATATTTTTATTTATTTATTTATTTTTTTTACACCCTCAGATTCCAGATATTCAAAAGGTTGTATCTCGGCCAAATATTGTCTTATCCTAACGAACCAAAGATCAATGTAAAGCTTATTTTCGGATGATGTATAAACCTCAGTTTCAAAAAATGGACCTATATGACTGGTTTTATGGTCCAGGGTCGCACACACACAAACTTTTGGTTTTTCAGTCAGTGTCAATAAACAGTGTTCCTATTGTGACAACTTGCCCCAGTGTAAGGGTCAACAATCTTTTTTCCTAAAATAATTTAGGGTTTCTGTGTGACTTGCTGTGAGAAATGTTAATTGGAATAAAACAAATGTGACAACTAGCCCCAGGCTCCCTTACAATGTTATTTTTGTATGAATTTCTTTCCGATCTGTAAGTCTTGCTTTCTCAACCGTGACATGAGGCTGTTTGTGGATGTCTGTGTGTGTGAAGCACTCATGGCCTTTGGGAGGCTGTCTGCATAACAGCAGTGTGTCTGAGGTGCTGCATTGTGGGATTTGGTGTCTATGGTGAATTCTCTCTTCAGCATATGCGTCTCAGAGCTGCTGGAGAAAGTCCCTTGCATACCGACACCAAGCAAGACTATTTTCCATGATAGCATTTAGACAAATATTCACAGAAAAATTGGTTAAAACTTGGGACCACCCCTGATCTCAACCAACCCAGAGGCTCCCAGGATAAATGAGATTTTCTCTGTAACCCTTTATTCATTCAAATAGTTAGAAATGTCATGATTTATGAGAAAAACGGCAATAAAAATGTTGTTAATTTAATATAATGGTTTCATTATTAAAATATCTTGTATACATGTAAATACATGTTATGTTGTACATTTTAGGTGCTGTACTGAATCTTCTCACCACTTTAAAAGACATTTTAGCTTTTAACTGCTTGTTTAAAGTCCACATTCCATTTAGGCTCTGTCATAAATTATACAAAAATATTAAAAATTAGCTTTAAGAGTGTTTACAAGTTTTAGATGAAGAAAAGCATCAACAGTTGCTCTTATAATTTTGTTCATTGCTGTTTTAAAACACTGTACTGAGCTTGTAAAAATAACTACTGTTCATAATGAATCTGAGCTCTAGAGGAAGTCTCAGGATGTAATTAGTCACAGACAAACAAGTTGTTTTAGGTTGATGTGTTTTATTAAGTGCAGACTTATCTTGGTACAGAATCCAGTTGGACACATGTCATTGAAGATGATGATGAATTTCTATGTTCACAGTGTCTGGGTTTCCACATGACAACAGATTGCTGGAATGTCACATCACAAGTGGATCCCATTTTGACTTTTTGGACTGTTTATTATTATTATTATTATTATTAGCATAAGTATTTTTGGACAAATAGCAGGACTGCAGAAACACACAAGCGCTGAACATGAAGAAAATAAAAATAAATTAATAAACGATTGTATCTAATGCAAAGTGAATTTCAGACTTTCAGCATTGACAAAGATCGATCTTTAGATCGATAAATGAAACATTTGGCTGTCGAGACAACTTTCAAATCAATCACAAACGAATTAGGCAAACGAATAATTTAAATAAAACATTTGAAATAAATAAATAATAATAATAAGATAAATAATCACAAACATATACACACACAAGAATAATAATAACAGCAACAATATAAAAAATTATTATCAGCAACCGCAATCACTCCAACATTTACATGATTAAGGCAGTTTTACAGCATGTCGAGATCTAATTCAAGGCATTTCTGGCTACACTAAAGGGAAACCCTTGTCAGTAGGTTGTTTGGACAGCTACAGTCAAAGTCCACAGATTCACAAGCTCTATTAAAGCTAGAAACGATGGAGACGTATGTACAGCCTGTGAATTCAAGGCATGTTCTAGGATTCTTAGGTCTAAAAGCTAAAAGCACTTGTGCGGAGATCCTAGAAAAATAAGCGAACAGTCTAACCTGTCGTAGATCAACTACCTTAGATTTGAAAACTCAGTCTCATCTGGTGCTCATCCAGGTCGACTCTGTGGGTTAATGCAGTGCTTCCCGACCCGCTTCGGAGTCGGGATGCGCTGGTTCAAGGCACAGCTTTGCTTTAGCAGGCTGGACGCACCGGCATCTGCAGCAGGATGACCTGCCTGTTTTCCGACGGGTGGCATTTGTTGATGTGTCTCGTAAGTCCCGGCGAGCTGTAGAACATGGCGGGACAGTATTTGCAGGGGTAGATCTGCGCCGAGTGCTGCAGGCGGATGTGCCGCTCCTGGCTCATTCTGCTGGGGAAGTTTTCTCCGCACACCGGGCACAGGTGGCACTCGGACGCGCTCAGATTCAGCGGCGCCTGGCTTTGGGGTTTGTCGCACGCTTCGTGGTGCGCCATCACGTGCTTTTTCAGGTACGCCTGACGTTTGAACTTCTTCCCGCAGTGCTGGCAGTCGTAAAGCCCGTCTTCGGATCCGGATTCGGAAAGTCCGGGACTCGGAGTGTCTCTGTCGCTGGAGGTCTCCTCTTTCTCGGCCGCGGGGGTCTTATTGCTCTCCGGGTTCTGCGGCGCCGTTTTGGGTTTGTGCCACCGCCGGTGCGAGGCCAGGTTCGCCGGGCAGCTGAAGAGCTTGTCGCATTCCGGGCATCTGTACTCGATCCGGACGATTCTGGAGCATTTGTGTTGGGCTAGAGAGAAGGGGTCGGCGTATGCCTCTCTGCACAGCTGACACACGAACTCGCCTAGCGGCTTGTCGCCGCCTGTGCACTGGGACCTGGGTTTTTGCTCCACCGGACCTTCTTTGATCTTCAGTCCCAGCACCGGGGAAGTGGTGACTTCGTCCTCAAACTGCAATTTCCGCATGGCTTTGGCTTTCTTGGATGCTGGTTTGCCTTTGCGCTCCGCGTCCGATGCGGGTCGTTTGGCGGGTAACGTGGTGCCGGTTCGGGTGCTGTTGCTGGTGCCGATTTTAAGATCCACGGGCGCGAACGGCGCCTGATCGGAGCCGTGGGGCGCCGCCGGGAAGGACTCGGCCGAAATGGGCGAGCCGAGATTGAAGCGCCTTTCCAAACACGCCCTCTCGTGCTCCCTGCTCACGGGCCGGGTCGGGCTGTACATGGATCGATACACGATCTCTGGGTTCCCGAACTGCACCGGCTGCGCCGCGTCCGTGCGCAGAGGCGGCGGCGGCGGGGACGACGACGCCGGGCGGTGCGCGCTCGCCGCGTCCTGCTGCGCTCCTGGAAACGCGCCCTGCTCATCCTCCTCCGAGCGGACGCGGTACGAAACAGGTGTCGCTTTCTTATTTCTCTTGACTAAAAATCCCCTCGGCATCTTCGCCAGCTGAAAGGCACTTCAGACGGGTTGGAATCAGAGGCACACCTGGTACTATATTTGGACGCGTGCGGTGATCTTTCCATCACGGAGGCATAGCAGCAGTCTTTTTAAGCAGGAATGATGACATTGTTCTCGCCCCTCGCCGCCTCGTCCAATCAGATGGAGCTGGAATCCCTATGGATTTGGAGATGGGAGGGTCCGCAGATTGCTCGGGCAGATGTACCTGAGGTTTATTATATTAGGATGCTTTAGGCACACGCTGGTTCCTCCTCTTTTCACGCTTTGATGCTTCCCGTCAATGCACACGTGCCCTGCCTTTGTCAGCATCCTTTAGGGGCTCCTTCACTTTTGGAGCATCAGAATTTCAAATCAAAAAGGGGGGAAATGGCAACAAAGAAGTTCCGTTTTTAAGCAGAGCGGCGCGCAGTTTTAACCCAAACGTCCTTAAATCAGCTCGCGCCGCAAAAAAGCCCGCAAGTAATTTGTCCCGCGACTAATTAAATGTATAAATCAGACGCCCGCGGGCTCAGGACATGTGCGACAGTTGAATGCGGGACGTATTAATCACTCATTGCGCGCATACATAATTCATAAAAGAGGCTCCTCTCGTTTGCATCACAAAAGACACGCTTGCGCGAGCGGCAGGGACAGACGCACATCATCCTTCTGTTCAAACGGACTCATTCCTGTCTGCAAACTCGCCCGTGCCATCAGCAGCATCATCACCATCAGCATTGTGCTCGGGTGTGATGATGTCATTCCAATGCAATGGTCCCGTCATAGCGGAGTTTCTCCCAATACCCCTCGAATCGTTTGGAGAGCGTCACAAATATGGCGTTATTGTAATTGCACACAAGCACATTTGTTGCATGTAATTTCAGAACTTCCGATGTGCTCATTTTTGTGATTTGCATGTGTTCTAGTTTATTTACACGTACAAGACGCATTTTGGGGGCCAGATGGGCTACTTGCATAATTTGGACAACACATTTGTTGCATCTGGAATATGTAGATTTTATTATTCAATACCCACCTTTTATCTTAATGTGCAAGATGGTTTACTTGCCAAACTTTGACAAACACATTTGATATCTGTTGTGTGTGCTTTATTTTATTTTATTGTTCCCCTTATACTGTGCATTTTAGAAAAAAAACCTGTTTTGTGTTGAATTTTATTTTATTATTATTACATTTTATTTAATTTTTGATGTTTATTTTAAAATAATCTGTTGTTTTTTTGCATTTTGTTTTAATTTGTGATCATGATGAATGTGCATTTTGCTGAAAGTAGGGTTTTGTTGCATTTTTAAATGTTGTTAATTTCCACATTAAGAGGCAAAATGTGATTTTTTTTTCTTTTTTTTTTTGTGAAAATCTTATTTTTTATATTTATTTTGTTCTTTTCTTTTACTTAATGCACATTTTAGAGGAATATATAATTTTGCATTTTATTTAATTTTATTATTCCCCTTAACGTGCATTTTAGAAAAAACAGTGTAGTTTGCATTACATTTTATTATTTTATTTTATTTTTTATGTGCGTTTTAGAATAGTCTGTGTAGTTTTTTTGTATTTTGAATTTTATTTATATTGTGATTTTTTTTTTTTTGTGATAATTGTGCATTTTGTTGAAAGTATGGTTTTGTTGCATTTTTACATTTTATATAATTTCCACATTCAACTTTAAGTTGAAAAGGCAAGATGTTTACTTGCCTATCTTGGACACACACAATTGTTGCATCTGAAATCTCATGTGTACGTTTTATTTTATTTTATTTCTTTTTGTAATTTTTATTTGATTTTTTTTTTTAAATATCTGATCTGGTTGCATTACTCACCAGAGCTCAACATCCTAAAATACACAAGCTATGTGACATGCGACTGTTGGATCATGCGTCTGTGATTTTCTGCCCCACATTCATTATCATACAGCTGCTGCTGCGCTCCGTCTTTACAACCCGTCAGATTCCCCTCATTCTGCTGCTCTTATCTGCCCACTGCACTGAGGAGCCGCTGTGCTCACAGGTCCACATAATATAATACTGGACAGCACATTCATTGAAGATTTCGAAAGAGCAAAGTCAGATATCTGAAATGAATCATCACCCAATACACAGCAAACATTTGCATTTGACAGAAACAAGAAGCTTTTTATTTATTTGCTGAAGTTCTAGAGGCCCAACCCCCACAATGTGCCCCCCTTCCAAACATATGGTGCAGCAAATGTAGGAAATAAAGAAACCAAAGATAAAGTACTGAATAAATACTTGTAAATATTAAATGGATATTGATTACAGCAGTCCTGGCCGGGCATACATAGTCAGATGGTATCGGTTGTACTTCAGATAATCCAGAACACTCTTCCTTAGAGCAGAATAAGCTGCACTTTTCTGAAACACCTCGCTGAGACTCATCGACTGATCGGACTCTGCTTTATCGTCCACTATCTTCTGAAGAGCCTCTTGAATCGACACTGAACCATTCTCACCCTGTGGAGACACAGAAGTCTTATTTTGCAATGTAATATGAAAATCTTATTTTATTTAGTTGAACCTGTGTAGTTTTTTATTGCATTTTTAATTTTATTATTATTTTTTTATTTGGGTATTGATTTGTTTTTTTGGTATTTATTTGTGTATTTTTTTTTGTTATTTGTGCATTTTTACTTGTGCTTTTTTTTTTTTTCTTTACTTGTTTTATTTTTATTATATTTATTTCCACATACAGCATCCAACTTTTGGTTTAATGGGCAACCTGTCTAGGGTTTTTTTTTTTTTTTCAATTAAATTTTTATTTCATTTATTTTTATATACAATATATAAAATGGTTTACTTGGCAAACTTGGACAAACATATTTGTTGCATCTGACATCTAATTTTTATTTTATTTTATTTTATTTTGTTTTATTTTATTTTATTTTATTTTATTTTATTTTATTTTATTTTATTTTATTTTATTTTATTATTCCTCTTAATGTGCATTTTAGAAAAAGTTTGTGTAGTTTTGTACTGTTTAAATTAGTTTTATTAATATTACATTTTATTTCATTTTTGATGTGCATTTTAGAATAATATGTGTAGTATTTTATTTTATTTTATTTATTTTGTGATTTATAATGAATGTGCATTTTGCTGAAAGTAGGGTTTTGTTGCATTTTAACATTTTATTTAATTTCCACATTTAACTTTAAGACACAAGATGTTTACTTGCCTAACTTGGACAAACATTTGTTGCATCTGACATCTGATTTTTATTTAATTTAATTTAATTTAATTTTGTTTAAATTTGTTTAAATTTAATTTAAATTATTTTAATTTAATTTGATGTGCATTTTAGACAAACCATTTTATTTTATTTTATTTTACACTTGATGTGCGTTTTAGACAAACCATTATAGAGGCAAGATGTTTACTTGCCATTCTTGGACAAACATTTGTTGCATCTGACATCTGATTTTTATTTTATTTTATTTTATTTTATATATATATATTTATATATATATATATATATATATTTTTTTTTTTTTTTACTTTTATTTTATTTTACACTTGATGTGCATTTTAGACAAACCATTTTATTTATTTTAGTTTAAATTACACTTGATGTGCATTTTAGACAAACCATTTTAGAGGCAAGATGTTTACTTGCCTAACTTAGACAAACATTTGTTGCATCTGACATCTGATTTTTATTTTATTTTATTTTTTACAAGTTTTACAAGTTTGTGTAGTTTTGTACTGTTTAATTTAATTTTATTAATATTACATTTTATTTTATTTTATTTATTTTAAAGCAAACTTTGTAGAGTTTTTTTTTTTATTACATTTTTATTTTATTTATTTTCGCATACAATATATAAAATGGTTTATTTGCCAAACTTGGACAAACACATTTGTTGCATCTAAATTTCTGATCATTTTATTGAATTTTACACTTGATGTGCATTATTTTATTTTATTTTATTTTATATTATTTTATTTTAGCTGGTGGTATTTCTGCCCTACCAGAGCTAATACAAGGGTCAAATTATTTCATAATTGCATTAAAGTGTTTATCTAACATTAAAAGATGTTCTGGTACGACTTTTTACAGAACAAATGCTTCTAACAGAGATGTAGATGTAAAGGAAACAGACCTCTAGTTTGGCTGAGTCCATGATTTGCCGTACTTCCTGTTCAAAGTCTGCGAAGCGGTCGTGATAAAGAGCCAAACACCAATTCTCTCTAAAATAACTGGAAAAAGTGGAAATTAAAAAGTTAATTTGGATTTAAAGATACAGTTCACTCAAAAATCTAAATTATCTCATTATTCTATTATGTCTGTTATTTGATAGACATGCAATTTCCTATGGTGTTTTTTTTTTGTCTTTTTAGAGTTTGACAGACTCTGTCACTATGAACTGTGATGGTTTGCGTGAAGATTCATCAGAATTGTTCCTTTTGCGTTCTATGGAAAACAACAGCATACAGGTGTGGAACGACATAAGCGTGAGCACATGCACACACACTCCACTTAGCATGTTCATCTAATATGCTCCATACAGCAGCATGGTCGATCAATTACGTTCACAGGTCTTCTCTGTAATGACATTGAGCACCGGCCACATTCAGAGTCATGACAAAAGGCCAGTGAAGAATCCCATTTTAATAAGTGTGATCAGCGCTGCTGGGTGGCTTAACTATTGTCTCGTGGCGCTGTGGAAAACAGATTGCACACCTGCATAAACAGATTAGTAATGCAGGACAATGGCTCTGATGGTGGCGGGTCAGTGGTGTTAAAATTTTGGAGCAGAGGTCACACCGTCGGAAATATGAAGTGTGACCAGATGAAGACAGATATGATTAAGGTTTGGAGTGGCATAAATAATCCTGTGCATAAAATTAGTTCAGTTTGGTGTTTAGGTATTGAACTTATCAGTCATATTTAGTCTTTGAGTTAAAATCTGTACCTTGTAATTTAGAATCAGGCCTGATTTTAGTCTTGATTTAGTCGTGTGTAAATGCATTGGCATTGGTCACAGAAAAATGAATGTCTGATTTTAAGATTGATATAACAAGGTTGAACCTGTACATGTCATGGATCAAACCCTCGTCGTAGCGCGAGCAGAGATGGTTTAGCAGCAGGTGGTGTTTCCTGTAGAGACACAGGAGGTTGGAGACGGGAAGTGTGTTCTTAGAGAGGCACGTGATGCTCTCCACCACATCGTGCGGGCTGAGATGCAGATGAAAGTAGTTCCCTGTTTCAGTACGGCCTGTCACGATGTCACGACCCTGCAGGATGCAAATAATAAAGATGCACTTTGTAAACTCTTAATGCAGCTGTTGGTTAAAGTAATCTAGGACTGTTTTGCAATAGGATGTTTTTGAGCATACTGTTTGAGTCGCTGTTTTGTCCCTGTTGGCAGTGGGTTTTTTGACATAGAGGTAATCGTAGCCACCTGGTAATCTTCCCCCTGTGAATGTTAGAATTATTATGAATTATTCCTCGTAACTCTTGTTTTTACAAACACACAATTAATAGTATTTTCACCCGAACACCACAAATATGATTATAAAGCTGTTTATCTGATATCAGACGTTGTGTTTCTGTGTAACAGATGGTCCATTCTGCTATAATCACTTAGCCCGTGATTAGATTATGCAAATGAACTGTCAATAGTTTGGTGTCAGTCAGAATTAGATGAGGGGGAAAAACTGGGTGACGCAACACATATAAAACGTTTTAAACTCCTGCACTGCTATAAAATGGGAGAAAAGTGTTAAAATCCTAATAAAAGGATCATTGGATCTTCAAATAAACTCACAAAGAGCACTTGATTGATTCCTGCAAGAGCGAATGAACTAGGGACAATTTAGGCAATAAAAAGGGATTTTTACATGTTCTGAAGGATATTTAACACCTGTAAAAGTTTTCTTTTTGATGTTAAAGTGTTGTGATTGGTTGCAAGGCATTGCAATGCCATTGCTACAATGATTGGAGTGGATTTTCTAGAGTGTTATAAAGTGTTCACATTGCTAGGAGGTTGCTAGGGTGTTCTAGGCAGTTGCTATGGTGTTTTGAGTGAATTTTCTAGAGTATTTTCATTGTTAGGGGGTTGCTAGGGTGTAGTAGGTAATTGCTAAGGTGTTTTGAGTGGATTTTCCAGAGTGTTCTTGTTGCTAGGGGGTTGCCATGGTATTTTAGGCAGTTGCTAAAGTGTTCTGAGTAGAATTTCTATAGATTTCTCTTTGCTAGGGGGTTGCTTTGAGTGTTCTAGGTAGTTGCTAAGGTGTTTTGTGTGGATTTCCTATAGTGTTCTTGTTGCTAGGGGGTTGCTAAGGTGTTCTAGGCAGTTGCTAAAGTGTTCTGAGTAGATTTTGTAGATTGTTGTTGTTGCTAGGGGGTTGCTTAGGTGTTCTAGGCAGTGGCTAAGGTGTTTTGAGTAGATTTTATAGAGTGTTCTCATTGCTAGGGTGTTTTAGACGGTTACTAAAGTGTTTTGAGTGGATTTTCTAGAATGTTCTGGTTGCTAGGGGGTTGCTAGGGTGTTCTAGGCAGTTGCTATGGTGTTTTGAGTGGATTTTCTAGGGTGTTCTCATTGCTTGGGTGTTCTAAGCAGTTGCTAAGGTGTTTGAGTGGATTCTGAGTGTTCTTGAGTGTTCACATTGCTAGGAAGTTGTTAGGATGTTTTACTGTAGGTGGTTGCTAAGGTGTTTTGAGTTAATATTCTAGAGTGTTCTTTTTGCTGGGGGTTTGCTAGGGTGTTCTAAGTAGTTGCTAAGGTGTTTTGCGTGGATTTTCTAGGGTGTTTTTATTGCTGGGGGTTTCTCAAGTGTTCTAGAAACTGTTCTTAGTGGGATTTCTAGAGTGTTGTTGTTGCTAGGATGTTTTAGATAGTTGCTAAGGTGTTTTGAGTGGATTCTAGAGCATTCTTCCAGAGTGTTCTGGTTGCTAAGGGGTTGCTAGGGTATTGTTGCTAGAGCCCACATTGAAGTCTCTGTGATGTTTTGTATTCTAGCTACTGATTCAGAAATTCAGGAGGAGAAATAGTGACCTTGGATCTTGGCCTGATTATACACTGGAATGAGGTGGTTGTGGTCAGACGGTGGGCCGGCGGGACGCTCCAGGGTCGGGTCACATAAGGGCAGGACAACAGATGCCAAACTCTGCCCCACCTCCTTAGAATTAAAGCAGGAGTCGCTCCACTGGTCGGCATGGTAACGGCGGGAGTATTTGGTCAAAGGGCCTGCAGCGTATATGGAGGGGTCGTTGGTGTGGAAGGTGGAATCTATGACCAAACGGCCATCGAACACCAAACAGGCATCATTGATGGCCTTGAAGGCGTCACAGTCTACGGTTTTACGAAAGAAGCTGAAGAACACCTGTGAAAATCGAATGCAAGTTAGTGACCTTCTGAGTTTAAAAATAAACAAACATGCAAGATTTTGAGTGTTTTCCAAAATTCAGATGGGCTAAACCTCCCACAACCATTGAACAAAAAGTTTTGTGTAAAAGAACTTCTATTAAGAAGAGTGAGAATGTCCTTGATCTTTAAAAAAAAAAAATCATTCTGTAATTTTCAGAACTCAAAATGCCCATTTTAGGAAAAAAAATATATTTTAAAGGAACTGCAGCAAGATGAAGGAACAGTTTAATAAAACTATATTAAAATATATACACTATCATTCTAAAATTTGAGGTCAGTAAGAATTTTTTTTTAAAGAAATTAATACTTTTATTTTACAAGGATGAATTAAATTGATCAAAAGTAACAGTGAAAACATTCAGAATATTTTAAAAGATTTATAATTTAAATAAATGCTGTTCTTTTGAACTTTATATTCATGAGAGAATCCTGAAAAAAAAAAAGTTTCCACAAAAATATGAAGCAGCACAACTGTTTTTAACATTGAGAATCAGAAATGTTCTAATGTAATAATGATATGATGATTTCTGAAGGAGTATGATGCTGAAAATTCAGCTCTGATCACAGGAATAAATTACATTTTAAAACATGTTCAAATAGAAAACAGCTATTTTAAATCGTAAAAATATTTAATAATAATTTTACAGTTTTTACTGTATTTTTGCTCAAATGAATAAAGCGTTAGTGAGCATAAAAGTCTTTTTACAGACCTCAAACTCTTAAACGGAAATGTGTTTTTTGGCACAAATGACATAAAATAATTCATAAAAAATGCATAATATAAGTTTGTTTATGGACGTTTAAGAATGTTTTCTGCTCCGCTGCAGGCAGTTTCACTCACCGCACACTCCAGTCGTAGAGTTTGAGCGTCAGCGGTGAAGGACACTGATGTGACGGGATCTGCGTGTTGTCCATCATTGATTTGAGTCAGCAGGCAATCGTGATGGACGTGGACTTCTTCCTTTTCTAGAGCCTGTTTCACTGCATGCTCCACTGATTCGTTGTGGAAACAGGAAGTTATGTTGTCTTCGGGAGGATGGACTACATGAATCCGGCGGCCGCTGACGCCGAGACGCATAAGCGTCTCCACGCAGGTAAACACGTTTATGGTGTTTCCATATAGCACAGCATCACCTGCCAACCAGTGAAACATTATTTTGTGTTTGGTATGTATTTTACACACTTCACATTCATGAGAGTGGCCTCATTTAAAATGGACAACATATTGTGAAAAACACTGGAATTTATTACGAATGAGAATTCATCAAGTTACATTCCCTTCAATAAAAAGCTGGTTTACTTAACTGTAAAATAAACTTAAGGCCATTTAGCCTCCACAAGGGGGAAGGGAAGCAATTTATTATGGCCGTTTGGAGAGATAATATCAGTGGCTGTGAAACAGAGAAGGGTCACTTAGCAACCCAGAGAAGGTCCTATTAGGTTCGATGAGGGGAGAGAAAGAAATAAGGAAAAGAGAAGATGAAGGAAGTGATGTCCTTTCACTGCTGCACCCAAACAGTGTCAGAAACCCTCTTAGACCATCAGTGCTGGATTGATTTAATTGAGATCTTTTGTGAAGGAAGGTCTTTGATGTTAACATTAGAGTCCTCAAGGATGAAAACTAATCAGACACAGAATGACACACGGTGAATATATAAGGCACACATGCGTGATCCTGTATAATGACAGATGATTGGTTTGAAAAATCATTGCATAGATGAATAATTCTTTTGCCATGTTTATACTTAAGCGTAACAGAAAGAACACTGTGGGATAAATGCACACAAAATAATATAGAATGTGGATCAATAATGCAATCAAAATTTTGAAAGTACTCAGAATGTAAAAACTTCACATTACAAAATGTAGAAACTCTAGAAACTCTATTTTAGAATAATTTAAATGACCATTGGTACATTATTAATCTAATTAATTTGATTTGAATTATTAATTACATTATTTGCATTCCAGTTCCAAGGTCCAGTTATCGCTATTTACAAACTTAACTATGGCTTTTGTCTCAATAAACTCCTAATTTGCTGCTTATTAATAGTTAGTAAGGTAGTTGTTAAGTTCAGGTATTGGGTAGGATTAGGGATGTAGAATAGGTGTGTTATAAGTACTAATAAACAGCCAATATGTTAATAATAGGCATGCTAATAAGTAACTAGTTAATAGTGAGAATTGTTCCCTATACTAAAGTGTTACCATTATTTTAATATCATTTCATTATTGGTTATTATTTTTGGTTATTAACAAACTACCGTAATACACACTAACGTTCAAAAGTGTATGTTTTCGATAACAAAACGCACACACACACACACAAAAAATTTATTCTTTTGATGCAAAGCTGAATTTTACTCCAGTCTTCAATGTCACATTATTCTTCAGAAATCATTCTACTATGTGACCATGGACCACAAAACTTGTCATAAGAGTCAATTAAAAAAAAAAAAATGTATACATCATCTGAAAGCTGAATAAATAAGCTTCCACTGATGTATGGTTTGTTAGGATAGGACAATATTTGGACAGGATAAAACTATTTGAAAATCTGAAATCTGAGGGTGCAAAAAAATCAAATCAAACTTTTACAGCGTGAGGCTTTTTGGATTTTCACATTAGATACGTTGTCCCGCAGAGGATTAAATGAGGATTTTGACATTTGTCCATTTCTTTAAATTTACAATATTTATTTAAAGGTCTATAATGTAATAAAGGTTTTGGTGAGACCCGTTGAATTTAGTGTTATACGTGTTTGCAGGGATTAAAGTTTATTAAACTGTTCATTGAGAATATTTTTTGGTGTTTTGTATTTTGCATAGTTTCAGAAGTTTTTGTTTTTCTCCTTTGTCTCTTCTTTGGTTGATTTTGTTATTTTTTGATGTGTTGTTATTATTAAAATATTGTGTATGGTCATGTGACCTTTGATCCCCTGGAGGTATAAATAGTGGCACATTAGTGTTGTTTAATTTGTCTGATGAAGAGCCTGTGTGCTCAAAACGTCACACGCTATGTGAAAGTTTTTAAATAATTTTTTTTTTTGATACTTTTGGAGCCTTGGTGTTGCCGACTTTACATTTGAATTGTTCCAAATGAAGTTCTTAGCAATGCACATTACTAATCAAAAATTAAGTTTTGATATATTTACAGTAGAAAATTTACAAAATATCTTCATGGAACATGGTCTTTACTTAATATCCTAATGATTTTTGGCATAAAAGAAAAATCAATCATTTTGACCTATACAATGAATTGTTGGTTACTGCTACAAATATACCCGTGCTACTTATGACTGATTTTGTGGTCCAGGGTCACATATACTGATTTGCTGCTCAAGAAACATTCCTTAGTATTATTATTTTTGAAATCAGTTAAAAAAAAATTATTACCATTTTTGATTCTTTGATGAATAGAAACTTAAAATAAAAATCTTTTGTAGCATCGTAAATGTCTTTACTGTCATTTTAGATGAATTTAAAGTGTTCCTTGCTGAATAAAAGCATTCATTTCATTGGTATTAACTGACGTGTGGTCACAGGTGTGTATAAACTGGCTTTGAATGTGACTCATCCAATCATATTTGAGAGCCAGAACTGTCGGTTTTATAAATGTGGCTTTGTCTTCTATACATCTCATGCATTCAATGCCAGTTTATGTTAAATAGCGTTCATTTCCATATCATCTGTCTTTCCCCACGCAGGGCTGAATAGTTAGAAAAGGCCTCGCTCAAAGCCCTGTCCATGGTGCTGAAGCACAGCCAGCGGCGCACAACACTCAACCTCTGAGCGCTCGGATGTTTTCAACCACAACAGGACTTCTGCCAGAACTATTATCAGGTAATTTGTGTTGACAACTTATTCGAAGCCAGACCGAGAGATGCCTCTCTGGTTGACCCAAATACAAATTCTCATGCCACTAAATTGATATCTTTCATATGCAGACGGTATAATTAGCATTCACTGATAATTGCGCTACTTCCCGGATTATTAAAGGAGGCTGTAATTAGTAAATATAATAGGCTTAATCAGACAGATAGCGGTGGCTCATCTCTGCCCGTGCAGATTAATTCTTCGCTCACCCTGCTAATATTAATATTCCCCTGTAAATGGATGGAAGGAGATGAGATTTCACTCACGCTAATTAGCTACTTGTTATGCTCTGACAGTTGGACGCGGCTTTAGAATAACAGTGGCTTGGTAAATGAGATTATGTGGGAGAGAGGGGTGCCGTAGACTAATAAAATCTTTGTAAATTTGCAGTAAACGCACCTGTCAGTTGCACAAAGTTGTCCATGAGCCACTGATGGACATGTGAGCAGTCGTGCTGGTCATTGAGGGTGAAGAGGTTGGACGGGACGGGTTGTCTGTGTCGGTGTCTGGGCTGATGTGGGTTCATGCTGTTGGATTTTTGGGTTGTGGCTTCAGTACTGGTGATACTGGGCATCTGAAGTGTAGTAAAAAAGTAAAAATTACGTTAATTTGAAAAAAAAAATCTCCCTCTCTCTATGAATAATATATAACATGTACTGTAATTTTAGATACATTTCTCAACAAAACTGTTTAATATGATTTCAGTATTAATTAACTTTTATATTTTGTCATCACAAATTGCAGATACTTTGTAAAATATAGTAAATATATTTTTGTGTGCACTCTCCCTCTTTCTCTATATATATATACTCTAAGTATACTAAAAGGTTAAATCAGTTTTGTTTTTATATTTTACACTTTTATTTAAATTTTAGTTTTTGTCATTTTTGTTTTCATTTTTAATATACTTGTTAAAAAAGTTGATATATTTTAAATACATTTTATATCAGTTTTAATTTATTTTAGTACATTAAAAAAGGCAGAAATAAAAAGTTTTTTTTTTTTTACAATTGTTTAAAATGTTTACATTTTAGTTTCAGCTATGATATCCCCTGATATACACACCACAATTTGTAATGAATATGAAAATAGAAAGCTAAAAAAAACAGCATTTATTTTTATTAAAAAAAATATGTATATAAATTCAAAATTTGTATCAATTTTTAATATATATTTTTAAAATATCTACATAATTTAAATTAATTTTTGTATTAGTTGTAGTGTATTTTAGCATGCTAAAAATGACAGAAATAAAGTTTTTTTTATAATTGTTTAACATGTAAAAATTTGAGTTTATGATAGCCCCAATATACACACCACACATTTTTTAAATTATTTTTTAATGAATATGAAAATAGAAAGTTCAAAAGAACAGCAATTATTTTTATTAAATAAATAAAAAAAAAAAAAAAAAATATATATATATATATATATATATATATATTATAAATTGATACAAATTTTGAATTTATGTACATATTTTTTTAAATAAAAATAAATGCTATTCATTTTTTATTTTTAATACATAATTTTTTTTTTCAGGATGCTTTGATGAATAGAAAGTTCAAAAGAACTTAAATGTATTCACATTTATTTACATATAAACAATTAATTTATTATGTTTCTACATACACAGTATTTGCATTATCCTATGATTAAATGTATTGTCAGACTCTGCCAAATCCACACAAGCTGAATTCTCATGTACTAATTATTGTGCTCTGCATGAAAACCAAATTAGCATTGCATTAATTTGCAAACACTGATCTGCATTGGCACAGAATACATGTCTCGTAATTCACGGTGACATCTCAGTTCAGTGAATTGTGTTGATGTTGTGTTTGTGTGTCTCTGACCTGATACTGCAGGCCGGTGCAGAGGATCAGATAGTCATACTGCACTTTACCATTCTCCATCAACTCCACGTGTTTGGCCTCACGATCGATGGCCTTCATCTTACCCGTCACCACGCTGATCCAGGAGCGCAAAGACAGCCGGGCTTGATCCTGATCGCTGTAGCAGTGGCTGTGGAGGAACAGATCCTGCATCAGTGTTACATCGCTATGAAAAGAGCAGCCAGAAGGACATCGGGTTCTTTTAGTGTAAGCGTATTTAGATTCTTGATGCTCAAGGTTAACTGAGTCATTCACTGATTTACACTATAATTGAGATGCTCAGAATCAAGGTTTCATGTAGAAGATCTTCCTCTAGAGCTCTGATACAGTGTGTCATATCAGACGTTTACATCTGTGGATTGGATTAGATGTGCCAGTCATGTAGAAGAACTAACAGACGTGATAAAACTGACATTATTGCTTTTCATCACAAACACCAGGAAGTGATGCTTTCGGTGAAGCCGCACTAGTACTGCCGCTCTCAAAACATTGAAATAATAGGTAAGAGGGCAGAATCTCTTGAGAAATCAAAGCAGTTTTAAAGGAAACAAGCAATCAATAATCTTGATTTATTCATTCCATTCAATTATAATTGTTCATCTGCGAAAAACAAAACGTTCTGAGGAGCTTTTGTTTCTCTTGCTTTATAATGAAAAAAATTAAGAATGTACTACACTGGAAAAAAATGATTTTCTTACTCATTATTATTATTTTTTTTAGTTTTCCAGTTTAAAGTATAAACTCAATACATTTTTTTTTCAGAAAACAATACTTAATATCTTATCAAAATTCAGTGAGTTCATGTTTAAAACTTCTGTTAGTTTTAAGTATAAACTCAATTCATTTAGATTTTTTATTCCCATAAACCAAGATTTAAGAGACTTAAAAACAAGACTTTGTCCTTAAAACGAAAAAAGAAAAAGAAAAAAAGGAAAAAATCTGTCCATTTTAAATCTTGTTTTCTGGGAAAATAAGGCAAGGTTGCTTCTCAAGTAAATGTACCATGATTTAAGACTTTTTAGATATTTTTCATGGAAAACCAGAAAAAAAATAGTTAAAAAAAATAAGTTTGAAATATTCATCAATATAATAGAAAATTATAATAATGGAAATATAATAATTAATAATAAGTTAGAAAATTATGTTTGTCCTGTATTAAAGCAGTCCAAAATGTTAACTCTCCAATCTCATTTAGAGTTATATTTTTCAAGCTTTTAGCATTTTGATCAATCAACAACATCAGACCTAGATCACAATGAATTTGACAGAAAGCTCCAAAGTAGGCAAAGATCATCGGTGAGTGTCGGCATAATGCTTTGCCGTTTTGACTCGAAAATATCAGAGCTTTGACAGCTTTTATGGCACTTTTATGTTTTTTTTGGAGACTGACATCTACTTGAACAGCACAGTGCACTTCTGCTGTCTATAAACTTTTCTCTTAAGAAATGATTAGTAATGTTTATAATGAATTGACTTTTTGGATCGCAGCATTAAAATATAAGTCGAGCCTTTGAGTTTGAACTCTCTTTTGAGCCCAGGATGCTTCAATGCTTTAGCACTTCACATCTGTGTGATAGAATGGAAATAATGCGGTCTTTCCCTCTTTCATGGAGTGGAAATATGCTGCATGAAGTCTGAATGCCTCTCGTTTGTAATGCATCTCTCACCTTGTAGCCAGAAATCTCATGTTGTCATCAGAGCAGCGATCTGGAAAACCGTGAGTGGAGATGAGAGTGAGATTGTTGAATCTGAGATGAGGACTGGCGGGAAAGAGAAATGTGGACGAGTCAGTGTCAAATAATGTCGTTGACCCCTTTTTTATCAGGTTTATGCATCTTGACATCATACGAAGAAACGCTGGCGTTCATACTGTTGATCGAACATGTCTCCGAATCGATTTCAGGTACAGAAAAGCTGAAGAAGACTCTGTGTAGGACAGATCTTGTGCATTTTGGATAATGAGGCTATTTTTGTCCAATTTTTTGTTCCTTTTTTCAGTGCAGAAATGAATACCACTGAATGAAGAGAGGACAGTAACGACACCCGAACAAAAGCACGCGGGGTGTGTGAGGTTATTCTGCAAACACTCGACGGACAGATGCTGAAATCCCTTAATTTCCAGCGCAGCGCTGGCCTGCATTAAAGCGCTTTCTTCTCCAACCATCACAGTAAAAGCCTTTCCTTTTGTTTTGTCTTTTTTTCCCTCTTGTTTTGTTTCCTGTGTGTAGTGGTCTCCCCCCAACGCCCTCCCCCCGTCCCCTCAGGAGTGTAAAAAGGTCTCTTGTCATGTAAATGACCTGTTTTGTATGTGCTAGAAAGACATGATCTCTATCTGTGGCGGGAGAGGAAATCAGGCTAGCGTGCGGTGAAAGAGGAGCGCTCGTGAGCGCGTGAGGCCTGCGGACCGTCATGATTGATCAGACGGAGGACGGTGGACACACAGCCGCAGCTCTGCGTTCTAGCGCTCTAAGCGATGCAGACAGACAGAGCTGCGACTGTCATCTTTAGGTATCTGTCTTTTATTTGAGCTGGGCTTTTTTTCATTTAACTCCCTCCTGCACATTTGTTTTGCACAAATGGTCACATGCGAAAGTATAAGAGAGACTGCTAATTTTTAATAATCACTTGAACAGTCAAATTATTTTTAGTAAAATTAATTAAATATTTTTCTTTTTTAAAATATTATATATAATATATAAATATAGTAATATAATAATATATATTTAATTATAATAACCCTGTTAACAAAATTTGAGAAATATCTAAATACATTAAAAGTAAATTTAAACATGAATTTACGTATTTTTTCCATAAACAATAATTAATTAAATGTAATGTTCATTTAATGTTGATTGCTAAAATAACATTAAAATTACCTTTTGATTTAATTTTAGCAATAAATGTTAATTAAATTGTTATTTAATTCATGTTTATTGCTAAAATAACAATAAAATAGCATTTAAAAATGTGTACATTTAAAATATGTAACATTTGGGACATGCCTAAATACACTAAATAAATAAAATTAAATACAAAAATAAATAGATTTGTGCAATTTAATTTTTAGCGGTAAACATTAATTAAATTGTTTATTAATGCTTATTGCTAAAATAACATTTAAATAAAATTTAAAAATAAATTAAATTAAAAACAAATAGATTTGTGAGATTTTATTTTAGCAATAAATTGTTCAAATGATATTTATTGCTAAAATAACATTAAAATAGCATTTAAAAACATGTATACAAAATTGGGGACATGCATACTAAAATAAATAAATCAAATGAATTATGTTTAATTAATTATTAATTATTGTTTAATTAATGTGTATACGTTTGCTAAAACAACATTAAAACAAATAATAGAATATTTAATAAACAAATATTTTAAAATATTAAAAAAAATAGGAGTAGGAGTTAGCTAGTTTGGGTGCACATGTTGTAGTTATTGATAATCTTGATTAAAAAATAACATTTGTTTGAAAATGTATCATTTTTGTTACATTTGGATATATTTTTTTAATCTTGAAAAATGCAGTACAAACTATTATTAAGCAAATGTGATTTTTTTGATTATTGACTACATGGCAGTAGTTATTTTTGTTGTTGCTTCAGTAAGAATTCATAGAATTCATTATAAATCTTTTATATAAGAAAAAAAATCTGGAATCTGTGTCAATGTGAAATGTTAATCGTGTGTGTGTGTTTTGTCTCCGCAGGCTGTTCTTGACCACCAGCTCACAGCGTTCTGGCCTTATCAGCAGCTGACAGGCCTCTATTGTGGCCAGTGTCTGACTGCTAAGTTTAGGGGCCAAGCAGGGGCCAAGCATCTTTATCGGCCCTCTATGGTCCTGCATTTCACCCCATCCTCAGGGGTGATAAAGGACAAGAGAGCAAGCGTGAGGGGGGCCAATGGTTTTGGCTTGACAGATAAGCGCTGTCGGCCATGGCCTCCACCTTCTCCATTAGTCAGGCGGCCTCTACAGGGGCTGACCGGCCATAAGTTTAGTGGACACTAACTGCCTCATTAGTCAAGTCATTAGCGACAGCAAACACCAATTGCGGCCTAGAGAACAGTGGCAGGGCTAATTAAAGGGCCAGCGCGTGACCTCCGCACACTGCCAGCTCTAGACAGCTGCGTGCCCGCGGTGCCTGCCAAAGCAGCAGGAGTTAACACACACGCACACACACACAACCGCAGAGCGACCCCTGGTTGCCAGGCAGTTATCAGCTTTCAGGAAACAAGAACGGCCTTAAATCGCGCCTTTGTTTGGTCAAACGCTTTGCGAGAAGATGCATCCAAACCTCTAAAATCCTCTCGAGAATTTACTTTCTGAAAAGTGAAATCCTTCAGAGATTAAAGACCTAAAGTGTGTGGACGTTGTCTCATAAAAACAGGGTTTCCCAACTTTTTTATGCACATTATTTAGGAAAGAAATGAATACTTTTACTCAGCAAGGATGCATTAAATTGATCAAAAGTGACAGTAAAAACATTTATAATGTTACAAAAAAAAATCTGTTTCAAATAAATGCTTTTCTTTTGAACCTTTTATTCATTAGGGATTCTGGAAAAACAATATATCAGGGTTTAAAAAAAAATATATATATATGAAACAGCATAACTTCTCAGCATTGATAATATTAAGAAATGTTACTTGAGTGGCAAATCAACATATTAGAATGATTTCTAAAGAATCATGTGACACTGAAGACTGGAGTAATGATGCTGAAAATTCAGCTTTGCATCACAGAAATAAATTACATTTTACAATATATTCAAACAGAAAACAGTTATTTTAAATAGTAAAAATATTTTAAATTTTTACGGATTTTGCTGTACTTCGGATCAAAATGATGTACTTCCTGTTCAAAAAGCTATACAAATGTGTGAAATTGTACTAATGTTTCACAATATTTTTAATTTTACTGTATTTTTGCTCAAAGAAATGCAGCCTTGCTGAGCATAAGAGACGATTTTCAAAAATCTTACTAATCACAAACCTAATGGAACATTTGTTTGTAAATGTGACCTTGGACCACAAAACCAGTAATAAATCAGTTTTTGTTTATTTTTAAATTTGAGATTTATTCATCAAAGCTGAATAAGTAAGCTTTCCATTGATGTATTGTTTGTTAGGAGAGAATATTTGGCTGAGATACAGCTATTTGAAAATCTGGAATCTGAGGGTTCAAAAAAATCGCCTTTAAAGTTGTCCAAATGAAGTTCTTAGCAGTGCACACTACTAATCAAAAATTAAGTTTTGATATATTTATGGTAGAAAATTTACAAAATATCTTCATGGAATATGATCTTTACTTGATTTTTGGCATTTTTTGGCAATAATTTTGACCCATACAATGTATTTTTGGCTATTGATACAAATATGCCCACGCTACTTAAGACTGGTTTTGTGGCCCAGGGTCACAAATGAGATCTAGATTTTAAATATTCTTGGTTCAATATCATCTGGAGTTTCTACAATATATATATATATATATATATTTAAATGTGGCCCTCTTTTCTTGAAATCTTTCCAAGTACCGTTTGGAACAAATGCCTGGTTGGGAATCACTGCTTAAAAATATTTTAACAGACTATCAGATTTTTTATTTGAAGAATCTGTTTTTTAAATGGCTTTAAAACACAAAGGGATCTCAGAAGGATCCAAAATGCAGGTATTAATTGGTGTGTGCTGGGCTGAGTGTTATTATAAAAAGCCGTAAGCTCAGATTTCATGCAATCATTGTTTCGCTCAGATCCCTGAGGGTCACTCTCACTAATTATAATCACGCTTGAGATGATGTCCCTCCATCCCACACACAAAAAAAAACCTGTTTCAGACACAAATACCTTGCTGTTTCTTCAAAAAGAAATCATAAATGCTATTTAGAGCTTATTTATCAGCACTGACCGTTTGAATTAAGTAGCGTTTCTAAAAATGGCATGCTTACCAGAATGTCAGCGCTTCGAGAAAAGCTAAACCCGTGTCGGATGCTCCCACTACCACGATTCTGGCATTGACTGTGACCTTCGGCTCCATGGTGAGTTTTCTGTTTGTGTGGTACAGCGCAAAAGGAGCCTGACAGAAAGAAATGAGAAAACACAATCTTTAGTGTCATTTAAAATATAAAAATGCTCACTTGTACAGTTTTTCAGTGGCCAAGGCTGATATGAAGCAGCATAACTGTTTTCAACATTGATAATAAATGTTTCTTGAGCAGGAAATCAGCATATTAGAATGATTTCTGAAGGATCATGTGACAATGAAGACTGGAGTAATGATGCTGAAAATTCAGCTTTGCATCACAGAAATAAAGTACATTTAAAAATACATTTAAATATTTTTAATAAATATATCATTTTTATGGGATTTATTAAAAGTTATGAGTAAATTTTGTACCATGTAACATTATTTTTCAAACAATAGAGTGTGGATTATTAATTTATTAAGCATCAAAATTACAGTTTTATGGAAAAACATTTATTTGTTTCTAAAAGAGATGCTTATCATTTTTGCGGTCACTTAAATCAGCAGCTCAACTGGACTTTATTGTTGAACACTGGCTAATCTCATAAGCCTGCGCTTGTCAATGCTACGAAATGGTTGTGTGTTGTGTTTCAGGTGCGTGTTTGTCCTTTAACCAGAGAGTTAACAGCTAACAGCTAAGCTCAGCTAACAGTAATTGCGGTTTTTACCTAAAAGCACCGTTGATGTCCTACACACGGAAGGGTTCCCCTGCATGACAATAGTTTAATCAGAGCGAGAGCGACAGTATGTTTCACTGAGCACTTATTGGGCTAAAAAGATACCAGCACAGCGAACAGGAAAAAAGCATTTGCATTAGCGAGCACTATAACTCGTCTAGAATATTGAAATGTGCTAATGTTAAAGAGTTCCACTGAGAGAATGGAAACACACTTTTTCAAAAACACACTTTTTCATGTCAATAGGCTCCGCACCTAATATGAAGCATTGAAATGCTCAATTCTTGAAGCAGATTTACCGAGAGGGATGTGTTCGGTCGTCTTTGAATCAATTCAAAGCAAACAGCTGCCGTGTTCTCCTAATCATTCTCTCTCTCTGGTTCTCTAATTGGCCCTTGAGCATGAATAATTTGAAGGATTTGTTCTGTGGTACACCTTATCTGATTTAAGGTGGAAGAATAGAGACGCGGTGGATTCTGGGAAGGGAGAGGCCCAAAACTATGCCATTTGTCATTGTAATATAAGGAAACGTAGCTGATTACACGACCATCAACGACTGGCTCTTCAGATTCATTCATTAAGTGCTGTAATCAATGGCAGGGACTGAAGGAGGTTTAAATTCTGGACATGTGGGGCCACTTGAAGACAGAAATCAGAAAATGCACATCAGGAATCATGTGCACAAATGAATGTCAGAGAAAAGCACAAATAATGATATAAACATTTGTATAGCTTTTTAAACAGTAAGATTTTTATTTATTTTTAAAGAAGTCACTGGATTTATTTGATCCGATGTACAGCAAAACAGTAAAATTTTTAAATATTTTTACTATTTAAAATAGCTGCTTTTTATTTGAATATATTTTAAAATGTAATTTATTTTTGTGATCAAAGCTGAATTTTCAGCATCATTACTCCAGTCTTCAGTGTCACATGATCCTTCATAAATCATTCTGATATGCTCATTTGCTGTTCAAGAAACATTTTTATTGTTATCAATATTTAAAACAGTTAATTTTTTCAGAGTACATTTTTTAAGATTCTTTGATGAATAGAAAGATCCAAAGATCAGCATTTACCTGAAATAAAAAGCTCTTGTAACATTATACACTATACCATTCAAAAGATTGAAGTCAATATATTTTTATTATTTTTTTTGGAGGAGGGGTCGGAGGAGAAATTATAGAAATTCATACTTTCATTTAGCAAGAATGCTTTAAATTGATCAAAAGTGATGATTTATAATGTTACAAAAGATTTTTATTTCACATAAATGCTGTTCTTCTGAACTTTTTATTCATCAATGAAACCTGAAAAAAATTCTACTCTGTTGTTTTCAACATCATAATAATAATGTTTTTTGAGGAGCAAGTCACAATATTAGAATGATTTCTGAGGGATCATGTGACTGGAGTAATGATGCTAAAAATTCAGCTTTGAAATCACAGGAATGAATTACATTTTAAAATATATTAAATAGAAAACAGTTATTTTAAATGGTAAAAGTATTTCAAAATGTTACTGTTTTTGCTGTACTTCGGATCAAATAAATGCAGGCTTGGTGAGCAGAAGAGACTTCTTAAAAAAATATTAAGAATCTTACTGTTCAAAAACCTTTGACTAGAAATGAGTATTGTAAAATGTAATTTATTTTTGTGATGCAAAGCTGAATTTTTAGCATCATTATGCCAGTCTTGTGTGTCACATGATCCTTCAGAAACCATTTTAATATTCTGATTTGCTACTCAATTTTTTTTTTATATAACTTGATAAATATAAAAAAAAAAATGTGTGGAAACCTAATACTTCTTTTTTTCAGATTTTTTTTGAAATATTTAGTTAAAAAAAGACTAGGATTTATTTTAAATAGAAATCTTTTACATTATAAATGCCTTTGCTGTCACTTTTGATTAATTTAATGCATCTTTGCTGATTAAAAATATTTATTTCTTAAAAAAAAAAAAAACCTAATTCTTTTTAATCCCAATTTCTGAATATTGATCTTGCTATCTATTTTAGTTTTTTTTTAAATAAATTAAAGGCTTATATTTAAAAATCTCCTTTTAAATGTTCAGCAATCAAAATTTGAATAATGCTGTTTTGATGCTTCATCATTATTTAAATTCTAAAATATGGTGTCATTATAAAAGTTGTGATTGGTCTTCCTCTCTTGTATCTCTTTAACCCTACAGCTGCTGTGAAGGTTGTAAAAACGTGCGGCGACGAAAGGCAGATTGTGAACGTGTTAAGGAAACCTGTTGTGATTTCTTTAAAATTAAAAAAACTTCTCAGATGTTGTTCATCTGCTCCTGACAGTGATATGACAGTGACGTGATATCAAACGGGAGCTGGCCTTGTCCTCTCTGCTCAGGTAAAGCCAGCGCAGGTGCGTCCGTCTCAAACATTTCTATCAGACATAATGCCCTTCGTAACACAACACTCTATTGACGAAGACTGAACAGGTGCTTTAACTCTGATTAATTCATCTGAACCGGACGGAGGATTAACGCAGTCGTTGCACTCTTATCTGCAGCGCTGCCTGGACACCGCCGTTGCTGCGCTACCAAATGGAGCTTTCTAATGTGGACTGAAGGGTGACAGCTTGTGTTTCTTGCTAATGCACTACACACGCACGCACACACATACACGCATAAAGCTGCATATGACACAGCAGCTCTGTTCCAAAACCTAACAAGCACCTTACTGCCTAACATAGGCAGTTGTTTCAATTGGTTTTGCTCAGACTTTACACTGGATTTGAAGCGGTGATTGAATTAAAAATATCTTAAAAATATCTAAAACTGGCAGCTAAACAAAAACAATAAACATGTATTTACCCACCCATATATATATACACATATATGACAGTATTTTTAAGTAAAATTACATATAATTTTACATAACTTATATTTTGTAAACATTGTCTCTTAAAGAAGTTCCTTATATTTACCAATGTTGCATTTATTTGATCCAAAATCCACTAGTTTTGTGTAATACAATGTGCAATACAATGTATAATAACTTTATTTAAATATATTCTAAAATGTAATTTATTCTAGTGATGAAAGCTGAATTTTCAGCAGTCACTGAATTGAACTGAACTGTTTTAAATAATAAATTCATAGTAAAAACATTTAAATAATGTCATCTGCCACGTTGGATTGATCTTTCATAGCAGTGCATGATGTGATTGGCATCTATTTAAGATGCTACTTTAGCATTTGTGACCCTGGACCACAAAACCAGTCTTAAGTAGCACAGGTATATTTGTAGCAATAGCAACAATACACTGTATGGGTCAAAATAAATGTTGTTTCTTTTATGCCAAAATCATTAGGATATTAAGCAAAGATCATGTTCCATGAAGATATTTTGTAAATTTCCTACCGTAAATATATCAAAACTTACTTTGTGATTAGTAATATGCATTGCTAAAAACTTCATTTGGACAACTTTAAAGGTGATTTTGTCAGTATTTCGATTGTATGTATCTCAGCCAAATATCGTCCTAATGGAAAGCTTATTTATTCAGCTTTCATGTGTTGTATAAATCTCAATTTCAAAAGTTTGACTCTTATGACTGCTTTTGTGGTCCAGGGTCACATTTGACTTTTGGAGGAGCCAATCATGTTGTGAACGCACCTACTTAGGGTTTGTAACCACCTACAAGCTTTTATAGACCTGTGTTTGTAAACTGCCTCAAACGCTCTATTCATGCTCTCCTAAAGCATTTATTGAAGAAAACTGTGAAATCATGTGGACTGAATGCGCTTTCATGACACCTCATGATTAATTTAGCTCATTTAGATTGTATTGATGAAGAAACATTGTGTGAAGTGAAATCCCCCCTCTGGCTATTGGGTGTGTGGTATCTCACTCTGGAGTAAACACGCATACACACGCACGTCTAGAGCAGATGTTGGTTGTTCTGATGATGGCTGGATAAGAACGCTGCTGGTTTACCTGTTAGAAACCAGCGTAAACATTCGCCGCCATCTGCCACCATCCATCCATCTGTTTCTTTACAACTAGACGTTCAATAACCTCAGGCAACAACCGCCCTGTGATCTGCTTCACGTACGGCTAACGATTCTGCTTCTGAGTGCATTACGAGTGGAATAATGCAGACAGCTACGGCGTTAATTATTGATAAACGTCAGTGGGGGAAACAAAGATGTCATGCTGTCCATTGACAGTTTAGGGATGGAGAGTTGCAAGTGTGTCAGAAATAAGGTGTGTGATGGCACATTCATTTACTGCACAGCACCCTCTTGTGGCATGCAATTTCCTACTCGGTGTGATTACTAAAGTTTTAGATTACTATCTAAACAAATCCCTAGCATTGAGTAGTATGCTTCAGTATGCTATGTAACTAGTCCAAAACTGTTTGTATTACAGATTGTATGGAATAGTTTCAACTATTTTTGTGGTTATATATTCAAATAATGCTATGTTTGCTTTCGTTGTGTCAGTATTTGATTGTCATATTGATTTAAATGCAGATTTATATTCAGTTTTAGGAAGCTAGTTTTGATCTGACCTGTTGTTTGGTGATCTGCTGGGACGGTGCGTTGATGCCCAGCTCCTCCAGCGGGTAGATTATCTGTCGTCTCGGGCTCACTGGCACCATGAAGTTCAACACTGCAGTCAAAGAGTGAAGACTGACATTCTGAGAACAAAGAAAAGACAAATGAAGAATTGTTTCTCAATCCCTGAACCAGAAATCAAGACATTTGACTTATTTCTTATTTTGAAATTATTATTATTATTAATTATTTAAATTATTTTTAATAATTTAAATAATTTAAATTGTTGTAAATTACAGTTTGATATACATTTGATAATAATTGTAACAATTTTATTTTACACTACAAGTTACAAATAAACTAATATTTATGTCTTAACTTTTTCACATTTAAACTTAAATCCTAAAGTTTTTATTTTTACAGAATATTGGCGAAATTCTATAAACATCTGTCCACAAAAAATGTTGCAAATTACACTACCAGTCAAAAGTTTAATATTAATTAATAAAATAATCATGGATTTTAATACCATAAGTCTCATATGCTCAATAATATTGCATTTATTTGATTAAAAAAAACAACAGTAAAATCAGTAATATTGTTAAATATTATTACTTTTTTTTTTTTTTTTTTTAAAAAAAAAGGATTTATGTTTAAATGTAATTCATGTGATGGCAAAGTTGAATTTTAAGTGTCTCTTAATAATATTTGGGAAACTACTTTAATAATATTTGTAATAATATCTCAAAGTATACCTATTTTTACATTTTTTTAATATACTATTAACATTTTATATACTATTAGTATATTAAAATTTTATTTTCAGTTTAATTAGTAGCTTTTCATCAACTCACAAATAGGACCCACATGTGTGCATTGCAAAAAATATATTTTTTTACTTGGTATTTTTGTGTTGATTTCCAGGACAAATAATTAAATATTCTTTAATGAAGATACATTTACATATAGTACATAAGATACTAAGAAAAAAAGTATCAAACATTTCATGTTTAAAATACAAACCAATATCTGCCAATGGGGTCAAAAAAAACTAAATTAAATTAAGTAAAAACAAGATTGTTTTATTACCCATTTGGCAGCTGTTCTTGTTTTAAGCAAAAACTCAGAAAATAGGACTAAATATCTGAGATTGTTTTGCTTTTCATGTAATTAAAAAAATTTTTTTTAGATATGTGCACTTGAAAGCAAGACAAAAATATTGAGTAAGAGTCATTTTTGAGATTACTGTGCTCTTTTTTTTACAGGAGAAAAACCGACTTTTGCCCACCTTATGGCTGTAATGAGGTGGATAGAGGAGGTAATAGAGGCAGGACTTGTGTGCCAAGCGCAACACCTCCCTAAAGATATATTTGGTGTGATGCTGGAAGACAGGGTTGAGGAAAAAGTGACACAGTCGACCGTGTTCCTCTCGCTGGTGATGACTGAAGTACATGAACCTCTCAACGTCAAAGTTGGCTCTGACAAACTCAATGTCCTGGGAGCATGAAACGCATTGCGATTGTTTTATGATAAGAAACAGCAATGACACACCAAGACATGGCATTAAAAATGTACCTCTTCATCTTTGATGATTATCAAACCAACCACTCGCCCTTCAACCTGAGCCACAAATGCCTGAAGAGCAGTTCCATTCTGAGAATAAAAGACAATGCTCAGACATCACAAACACTGCTCTGATGAGGGTCTGAGATGGTCTAGTGTGTGTTTGGTGACAGACCTGGTCTTTTCGGGCCTGTAGGAACAGATCCAGATCTTCACTGATGGACTCCTGCTGGCTGAGACTCTCAGTCAAACTCAGGATTGCTGGGATATCGGATGAAACCGCAACTCGCACCTTCAACGTCCTGGTGGGCAAGCAAAATATTAGTTTAAAACAAATCCAAGGTACAGGACTGAATTTTTCCGTTAAAATGAATGAATAAATGTCCTAATGAATGTAAAAAATCAGGGATGCACCGAAACGTATCGGCCGAAATGCTTGCGCGTTTTGTCAGTAAAGCCGGTTCTGTAATCAGCGGTAAATGCCATCAGGTGCGTGATTTCACGTTGAGCCGTATATACTACACACAGCCGTTGTTCACCGACGAGCTGCGCAAATTCACACTGATAATGAACATGGATTTGCGCAGCTTGTCAGTGAACAACGGCTGTGTGTGTGTATCGGCATTTCGGCCGATACGTTTCGGTGCATCCCTATAAAAAATGTTGTTGCAAGATATTATGGAGAAAAATCAGTTAGACTCCTAGAAACAGCCGAGGTCAAATATATTGCAAGACCACTAGATCATCTTTTGAATCTGGTTTTATACTCTCACAAATACTATCAAGGTCAGAATATTGTTCTTTGAGTGTATTGTGGTTTCAATCATGCTTTATTTTACAATTCATCTCCTAGAAAAAGAATGATTGATTTAGAGATTTCTTTATCAGCTCATTTAGATGATTCAGAGCGTGCATATACCTAATCAATCCCCACCGGTGGCACAGGTAGAGTTCCTGCGAGCAGGTGCTGGTGTCACGAGGAGTGACTCTGATGAAGGACTGCAGCAGCGGAAACTCTGGAGTCAGTTTAGGTACAGAGATCACACAGAAATCCCGATCCTGTAAAACATCATAGCAATTTATGTCACATTTATTAGATTTATTATGTTACATGTAAAAACAGGACACAAAATGCAACTGGGTTTGAAGAGTCTGTGCACTTAAGAATGAAAATTCTGTCATCATTTATATATTATACCTTTGATATGGTGGCAGTAAGATTTTTTAAATGAACTCTCTTCTGCTCACCAGAGCTGCATTTATTTGATCAAACATACAGTTAAATATTGCGAAATACATTATTTTACAATGTAAAATAACTCTTTTTTCTGTTTCAATATATTTCAAGATATAATTTATTTCTGTGATGTAAAACTGAATGTTCAATCTTTAGTGTCACATGATCCTTCAGAAATAATTCTATTTATTATTAGTGTTGAAAACAGTTGTGCTGTTTATTTCTGTGGAAACTCATTTTTTCAGGACTTTTTATTTAAAATAGAATAGATTTATGTAAAATAGAAGTCTTTTTGTAACATTATAAATGTTTTTCTGTCAATTTTGATTAATTTAATGCATTTTTTTGGATAAAAGTATCAATTTATTTAAAAAAAAACATCTGAGCGACCCCCAAACTTCTCCTGTCTTAAAGACATTAGACTTTTGTTGAAGAATATCACAATGCTTTTTTTTTTCTTCTAAAGATTTAAAAGATCTAAAACTTAATATTCATAATAGTAACATTTGTCTGTGTCATACACAAAGTCAGACTTTAGACAACTTGAAATTTAGCTTACAAATCATATAGACTACTGTTGGGATTTTTAATGGTACTTTTACTAAGAACAGAAAGCCACAGAGTAATGAGGGTAAATGATCATTTTCATTTTTGGGTGAATTAATACTTTGGGTGATTCCTTTAACAAGCCAGTTCATCTACTTACCAGGAACAGTTTAAACAGGTACGGCAGCAAATCTGCTGATCTTTGAGGAAAGAAGAAGACGACAACAGGAATGAAAGCTTATGAGCATCATCTGTCCTGTAGGAGCATTGAGAATGGGTGCCATGTTGGGCACTAGAAAGAGAGTGTGGTCTAGTTGGTCTCACTGTCACTTTAAGCATTCTACTCATTAATTACATGTTCATGCTCTGTGGGGAGCGACAGGCCTCCATATTCCACAACAGCTGGCCAATAAGGTGGCACACAGACCAGCTCAGCAGGAGCCAAATAACACTCAGACTGATTTTTACAACAGCTCCTCACTGAAAACCACTGGAGCTGGGCCAGACGGTTTTCTTTTAACCAAAATTCATTTAATCCATTTAATCAGTACAAGTTCTGATAGCTTGTGTACTTCGGAGGAGCCATATTTTACACTTTCATAGCATTAACCATAGCATTAAATGGTTTCTTGCAACAAAAAGAGAAAAGATAATTGAGTGTTTCCTGACAGTTATCACTCTCTCTCTGACCTTTTAAAATAAACAGGCTGTTCTGAAGGTTGCTAGTTAGTTACTTACTGGTCCAAGAAGTTCTTACCTCATTTCAAACTTCTTTTCCATAGTGAAGAGCTGGATGCAGAATGCATTAGGTGGCCCGTCTGGTTCTGAGTCTTCAGTGCATTCCACTGTGTCTTTAATGCATGACCCAGCATACTCTGGCTAGTTAGAGAAATCAACAGAAACACAAACGATGAGGTACTTCAAATTAATAACATTCAGAGGGTTGCCCAAATATAGTGACTAAATGCAAAAGAAGGAAAAAATGTCTCAAAGATGATGCCAGCTCTGACCTGTGATGTGTCTTTAGGCTCGTTTCCACTCTCCTCCTCTGCCATCAGTTCACTCTGTGAAGTTAATTTGGGAATTCATTTAAAATATGTTAATGATCCCTATAATGAACGCCATTAAATATGCTGAATGTGTCTTGATACTCACTTCCACAAGTTCTCTGGCTTCATCAGATTGCTGGGCATCAGTGACATTGTTTTCCTCTCCCAGCGGTTGTGGTTCCTCTGGTTTTTCCTCTTGATGTGCTGGATTTTCCTTTCTCAATCCTTCAAATTCTTCAAGTTCAAACCACTTATTGAATAGCTTCAAATCCATGTGACCACTCACACTGACAAAGCCAACGACAGCTCCTTCATTCTGTGTAAGTGCACACACATTAGCACTTTAATTTGAATAATATTGCATTTTTTTGCAATATTGCAATGAAAATAATGAGATTTTTACAGTCATACGATAACACCACCCTGATTGAAATACTTGTTTCTTACTAATTTCGGGGTGCTGATTCCAAAATAGTGGCTGTTTTGTCACACTTTCTCACAAAATATGATTCATTCAGCATTTTTTGCTTTCAACAGCCATTTTTATGGGGAAGAAGTCTTGTATTATTCCTTACTCAGCAGAAAAAATGCTACAAAGACATGATTTTCATATTTTTCTGAACCAGATTACAACTATTTAATTCTTAGATGATTTTTCAAATGTATGAAAGATTCTGAAAACATTATTTTATGCCTTCAACTTTTTTCACTCCTTTGCTTAATTAGTAAGTTTTTGAATACTTATTTTTGTCTTTGAAATTGAAACTTTTGACATTTGACTGCTTTTGTTATTTTGTTAAATGCATTAAAGCTGTTACATTTTTTGATACAAAATTTAAAAATTCTGAATTCTTATTTTGTGAAAAAACTATGTAAATGAAAGTAGTATTTTTTCAACTTAGCATTAACAAATTAGGTATTATTAGGCTTTTTTTCTGAAAATCAGCAGATTTTCTTTTCTTTTCAAGATGCAGGGCTGTCTAATCATAATTCAACATCTTATGGTACTAAAATAGGCTTCTTTTTCTTCAAAAAAAATATAACTGAATCAATTTTTCTTTGATTTTTGGGGTGAAATATGACCTGGAAATGGTCTTGACAGATTTCATGAGATTCACCCATATATAATTTAAAACTCTCATAAAAACTGAGTTAGAGAGCTAGAAAAACAACACCTCTGTAATAATTTATGAATTTTCTCTGGAAATTTTTTTTTTTGTAATCCTCCTGGGCAATGTAGTACAGTTGTCCCGCTGAATGGACGGGACATTCAGACAAAAGGCAAAACCGCTACAGATGTCTGGACACAATATGTTCAGTGTGAGTATGTCTTGGCAGGGCATGAGCTCTCATCTGCCATATGTCGCATGAACACATGTCAGCATGCGCCGCAGGGGAGAGAGTGGGGCGATCTGTCGTCCTGTCATTCCTGAGAAAACACAAACTAACACAATTTCTGCCCCAATTTGCATAAAGAGTCTGTGAACTTGAGAGGTTACTGGGCTCTTTTTCTCAAGAGATAAATCTGAAAAGCAAAAAGCATGCAAAATTGCATTCCATTTTCTTGTTCAAGAGAAAAACAACTGTGCATCTTGAAAAAAAGTCTGCTGATTTACAAAAAGGCCTAATATTTTGTAATTTCATAATGCTAAGTTTAATAAAATCAAAAACTTACCATCATGTACAGTTTTTTTCCACAAACTTAGAAAGCAAAAATACTTCGAAATGCATCATAATTTGGGCATTTTTTTTTTTTAATTAGCACCCCAAAATTAGCAAAAAAAACAAGTATAGGATTTCATTCATCAAACATGATGCAGGGTGGTGTATTTAAAGAGAGTATATTTGTATTTCTTCTTCCTATGTGCACAAAGGGAAAATGTAATTTTTTCAGAGCCAAATTATCCACATTCATTTTTAATCTCCCAACTGTAAACAAAACTTGACTAACTTCACAGACAGCTGCATGGTTCTCCTCGTCTTGAGCCTCGATGAGCTCAGACAGGAAGTACGGCCCGTGGGACTCCACCAGTGGCGTGATCTGCTCTGCAAATATGTGCATGAGGTCATCGTGATCTTCCACTCTGGGGAATATATAGAGTTATTGCACCGGGATTTTAATACATCACTCTGCTGCAAATGCCGTGTATAAACTCTATATTGATATAAACTGTGTACAGCAGAACAAAAACAGTCTAGACGTGGATTATGATTGGCTTTACGCTCGATGAAATGACATGAATGTCTGAGTGAATTTCACAGAAACGTGGCTGTCATATTTCACCACAAATACAAGAGGATAAAATAATAAAAAATAAGAAATTATATTTTGCATAGGGAAAATGAAAACTATTTTAGATTTTATTTATTCTACATTTCTTTCAGTTATTTTTGATCAAAATTGAGCAAATTTTCTGCCCATTACAGTAATATTTATAGATGTTTTACTTTGTAGTTTCTTGTCATTTTCATTTTTTCATAATTGCAAGACTATTGTAATATTTTATACTCTAATTCAGTGAACATTGACAATTTTTACATTAAAATCAACATAAATTAAGGATAGTACAACTAATAAATATAAAAATACTTTAAAAAAATCTATCTATCTATATATCTATCTATCTACCTATCTATCTATCTATCTATCTATCTATCTATCTATCTATCTATCTATCTGTATATTCAAAGTATATTACAATTTTTAAATTAAATATATATATATATTTTTTTTCTATTACTCGTCATTCTGCACAAGTATTTGTATGATTTCCTTTAGGACTTTGAAAACATTTTATTTGTTTCCATGTTGAATTTCAATAAATTACTTCTATATTAAAATAATTAAAATCAAATTAATATTAGATTAATATTATGTATATTCTATGGCTGTCAAACGATTAATCGCATACAAAATAAAAGTTTGATTTTGCCTAATATATGTGTGTGTACTGTGTGTAATTATTTTGTATATATAAATACAAACACATTCATATATATTTAAGAAATATTTACAAGTATATGTATTTATTATAATTTTTATATAATTTGTATTATATATCAATGAAAATATTTGTACATAACATATTTCCCAAATATATATATTAATTTGTGTGTATTTATATATAGATAATATATATTAGACACATATATAGACACATATATTAGACAAACTCAAACTTTTATTTCGCGATTAATCGTTTGACAGCCCTAGTATATTCATTTAATTAAAAAATATAATAAAATATCTAAAGATTTCATTGTATTAATTTATTTTATTTTTGAATTACAATAATTAAAATGTATTTAGAAATTTTTATTCTCATGAACATAATGTCACAATGCAGTGAAATATGACCCAGTCATGCTGTTGTCAGTTTTCATGAGATTCACTCGTCCGTGAGTGAATGTGAGGTTTATTAACCTGGCTCTGCGGATGTTAAGTCGAGGGCAGTGACTGTGTCGATGACAAACGTAGGCTGAATGTTGAACTTCCTCCTTAACAGGCATCATAGGTTCAAAGATCTTCTCCAGTGCTGCCTCTGATATGAAAAGAATGACAGAATTATGTCTTAACAATGTTACGGTCAATGCCAGCACACAAAAAAGTCCAAAGTAATATTAATACTCATTTATTTCCTACCAAGTGAGCCTCTGTAGGGAGTCAGGAGGCAGATGTATTCCAGCTCCACGACGGCATTGAAAAATAAAAATCTTTGATCATTAAATTTGATTGAATGGATACAGGAAGGCATTGCTATACAGTCAATACAATTTGTGCTGCCCAAAACAAGATTCATATCCACCCTAACCAAATAACAACAGAAAAATCTTGTTTTATTAAATCAGATATAAACCAATGAGCAGACTGTGTGTATTCTTCAGCCTTAAAGGTGAACCTCACAAAACCTGCTCAGGACAGGTTACATTTTAACCCAAAACCAAAAGAAAAATAATGTTTTTTTGTGAGATTCACCTTTAAATGGTAACACTGATAAAAGATAATACAAAAGAGTCTGCTATTACCTTACTATCTCTTTAGCGCCCCCTACAGAGAAGCTAGGCTGAGCCACAAATAGACGAAGGAAAAGTGTGTTCATAGGCTGGTGAAGAGAGAAACAGTCTGTCAGGGGGCTGTAAGATGGATATGTTAAATATTAATGGACATAGTGGTTTATTTGCTTTGCCTACAGTGAATTTCTCGCCATTGACGTGATTCTGCAGTAAATTCTCCCAGCATGCCTGATCAACCAGTTCTTCATTAGGGTGATCTGAGAAAGATGCATGTGCCAAAACTTCACTTTTAGTTGTGCTCAGAGTCACAGCTAAGTTTGCTTTCTCACTGCAATGAAAAATAAAAAAAAACAATTACCTATAATTGTGAACAAAACAAGTCTAAGCAATGAGCTTAATGCACTTTTAGAAAAAAAAAAGGTAAAAAAGGTTGTGCCCCACTGACAGCTTTTGTACCTTTTTTTTGAGAACACAGTTAGTCTTACAAAAACATAATAAAACCAAAATATATAAATTATTTCACATGCATCTATCTATCTATCTATCTATCTATCTATCTAGCCTCACAGAGCCTTGCGAAAGTATTCATACTCCATTTTTTCACATCAAAAAAGGTTGTGTGTAACAACTTGGCAAATTTATTAGGAAAAAAAACTGAAATGAGTGAAAGTACTGCGTTAAGGGTATAAATACTTATGCAATGTTCTTATTTCAGTTTTTTCATTTTAAGAAATTTGCAAAGTTGTTACAAATTGGTTTTTTTTTGCTTTGTCATTGTGGTGTATGGGTGTTTGGAGTGAAGATGTGAAAAAAAATTCATACCCTTTGTTCATACACCTTTGTTTTTGTTTTTTGTTTTAATTAATTTTTTAGCTAACAAGCAAGGGTATTCATGGGTATGAATACTTTTGCAAGGCACTGTGTGTGTGTGTGCATACACACATACATATATAATAAACAATATTTTAACATTAGAAATTGACATATTTTACATATTTTTTGACATATAATTTAATTTTAATTTAGTTTAAATTTTATTTTTACATTTATAAATGACATGTATTAAAATAATTCAAATCTAATAAGATGTATATTTTATCTAATATTTTGATCTAATTAAAAATAAAATGTATAGTAAAATATTATTTTATTTTTTGCATTTATTTTGCACTACAGTAATTAAAATGTATTTATGAAATGTGTGTAATTTATTTTATTTTTTATTGATTTAATTTATTTTCACTTTATTTTGTGGGACTAATTTCATAACTCTTAACACTTACAGAAGATGAATGACATTGATTCTCCCAAACACAGCAACAGCTGCAGGACTGATCAGATTATTGATCTCTTCAGCATCTGACCATTCAGTTCTCCTCACAGTCACACTTTCAGCTTTACCAGCGGATGAAGTGATGGTGCTCATTTTAAATCTAATACAATGAAGAAAAATACACAAATATGATTAGATACAGACATAAATTGTGTCGTAGCTCTAAATAGTTTCCTTTTTTGTTTGTTTTTCTTGTCTATACTACCAGTCAAGTGTTTAAACGCACACATAGGGCGTAAAATTGCTAAACAAATCAATAACAAATCTTTCATTTGAGGTTCGTCGCTTGTACACAACAATACATAAGTAAAAAAAAATATTAATTCATTTACAATTAAGAAAAATACAGTATGAAAGTGATATAAAACAGACCTTTCACGTGCGAATACTGAAAATCTGTTTTAAAGAACTAAATTTTACGTAAACGTTCATATGAAGTTACCGCTAACTGTTAGCGAGCGTCCTGTAACTATGGTGACGGGGCTTCGTGACGTAGCTGCAGTCAAAGGTTACCGCGCGTCACGGCAGACGCGACGGGCGACACACAGCGTTGAAACGTCGCTAAGGTTTTCGCGGCTTATCGAAGTTTTAAAAACGTAAAGAAATACGTTAAGTTTCCTTATCATAAAGTGACAGGAGCGTAATAATCATGGCGTCCACCGCGGCGGGTAAACAGAGAATCCCGAAAGTGGCGAAGGTAAAAAATAATGAATGTTTTGTGAGTTAGCATTAGCATGTAAACAACGTGAAGCGGTTGAGTTTCACTGTAAAACACTTGTTTTATAATATTTATACATGTAGTTAATTGAGATAAACATTGTTTTTGTTTGTGTTTATTTTTGTTATGTGCTCAGGTGAAGAATAAAGCCCCTGCAGAGGTGCAGATCACCGCCGAGCAGCTGCTCAGAGAGGCGAAGGAGAGAGAATTAGAGCTGCTGCCTCCTCCACCCAAACAGAAGATCACCGATGCCGAAGAGCTTAACGATTATAAACTGAAGAAGAGGAAGGTATGAATGCTATAAGCGCTGTATATGATATGATTGGCCTAATGCATCGTGATATCAAATTGCAGTATTGTGTGGTTACTTTATGTGCATGTACTATGTTATTAACATAATGCATGTCCAAAAAACACAGTATTACCAAAGTATGCACTGAGAAAACATGTCAAGTCACATTTATTTTTATAGTATTTTATACAATACATACTGTTTTAAAGCAGCTTCACATTAATAAACAGGAAAATGTTCAGTGTTAATGTTCATCAGTTATGAAACAACTTCAACTTCATAAAACAATAATGTCATTATTCAGCTCAATTTATTTCAGCCTTGATTTAATTCATTTCAATAACGGTGTCAATGTTGCAAAGTTCATCAGTTATGAAACAAATTCAGTATTTTCATAGTATGTGGCACAAGCAATATTGTAATGCAGTGTACGTATACATGGTTTTGTCATGATGCATGCTTTAAAAACATGACATTACCATGGTACATCTCTAAAAACGTACCATGGTACATGTCCTTAAAACATGAAATTTTCATGGTATATGCCCCAAAGACATGGTATTATCATAGTAAATAACCATAAAACATGATATTGTCATGGCACATGCCTCCAAAAGCATAGTATTACCAACAGATATACTGTAAAGCATGGTAATGCCCTGGTACAGGCTTATTACCAAAAATATTATATTACCATGGTATATGTCCAGAAAACATGACATTACTATAGTGCATGTTCATAAAACATAGTGTTGCTGTGGTATGTGTCCCATAAATATAGTTTTATGGTGGAACATGCCATAAAACATGGTACTATCATGGTACATGCTATAAAAACATTTTATTACCATAGGTAAAACATTGTATTACTGTGATGCATCTCCAGAAAACATGAAACTATCATAGTGAATGCCCAAAAAACATAGCATTGTCATGGCATAAAATCTAATATTACAAATGTACATGGCGTAAACGTGCGTTAAAACATGAAATTACTATAGTGCATCTCCAGAACACATGGTATTATTATAGTACATATCCAAAAACATTGTATTATCATATAGAAAAAACATGAATTTGCCATGGTCCACGCTCTAAAAACAGCATTGCTGTGGTACTATACATATCCAACTTTTTTCTCTTAATTCAGGGATTTGAAGACAACATCAGGAAGAATAGAACTGTCATCAGCAACTGGATCAAGTACGCACAATGGGAAGAGAGCCTGAAGGAGATCCAGAGGTGAGATTCTGTTTGGTGTCTAATGATTGAAAAGACTGGAGGCGATTTTTTATTTTTTTTTCTTTCTTTTCTTTTCTTCTCTCTTATATATAACAATTTTTTTATTCTGTTCAGAGCTCGCTCTATTTACGAGCGTGCACTCGATGTGGATCACCGCAACATCACACTGTGGCTGAAGTATGCCGAGATGGAGATGAAGAGCCGGCAGGTGAATCACGCTCGCAACATCTGGGACCGAGCCATCACCATCCTGCCTCGTGTCAATCAGTTCTGGTACGCTTCCTCTTTATGATCATATAGACATTAATGTATTCAGACATAGATGCGCTGTGTTTTTTCTCCTGATTCAATGTTGTCTTTGTGTGTTTATGCACCAGGTACAAGTACACCTATATGGAGGAGATGCTGGGAAATATTGCAGGCTGCAGGCAGGTGTTTGAGCGCTGGATGGAGTGGGAGCCGGAGGAACAGGCCTGGCATTCGTACATCAACTTTGAGCTGCGCTATAAGGAAGTGGACAAGTCCCGCAGCATCTATGAGCAATATATCCTTTCAGAAATGTATCGTGGCAAAATGTAACTATATTATCACCCAGCTTTAATTTGCTAAATGCAAATTAAGATATTCTAAACATTGACATCATGAATTTCTGTAAAGCTGATTTATAATAATGTGTATTGTAAAAAGTGGCATACAAATAAATTTGACTTGAAATTCATGAAATATTATATATATAAGAATGAATAAGGTTTATTATTCTCATTTTAGAATGAATGGCTGTTATGTAAAAAATGTAGTTGTTATCCTTAACGGCACAGCACTTGTGATGGTCCATCCTGAAGTGAAGAACTGGATCAAGTACGCTACCTTTCGAAGAGAAACATGGCTACGTCGCTCGCGCGAGGAAAGTGTTCGAGAGAGCCGTGGAGTTTTTTGGTGAGGAGCAGATCAGTGAGAGCCTCTACGTGGCTTTTGCCAGATTTGAGGAGAAGCAGAAAGAGGTATAAATTCCTGTGATCATATAATTCAGTAAACATGAGACCCTTATGTTTCCTGTTCAGATATGACCGTTCGCTTTGTGTCTTTTAGTTTGAGAGAGTTCGCGTCATCTATAAATATGCTTTGGACCGAATCCCCAAGCAACAGGCCCAGGAGCTGTTTAAGAACTACACCGTGTTTGAGAAGAGGTTTGGAGACAGGAGAGGAATCGAGGATGTGATCGTCAGCAAAAGGAGGTTTCAGTATGAAGAGGAAGTCAAGGTGAGTAAAGCACGCTTATCTGTATTGTTATATAATTGCTTGGCCAAGATTCAAATTTTAAGTGAATGTCTAAATGCCCTGAAGTTGATTGTTTGTTATCTTACAGTTCTACAAAATTGTGTTTTAATGTATTATAAATAATAATAATAGAACATAACATAACATAACATAACAACACATTGTATAAAAAGATACATTTTTTATTTTAATATATTAAAATAATTAATATAATAACATTTTAATATATTCAATTAATGTATACATTCGATAAATTGTCATCAATGTTTAAAAAATAATATATGTATATTAAAATATTCACATATTAATATAAAAATATAAATGTAAAAAAAAATTAAGTTTTGTATATTATTAATTTCATTTTACATAGTATAATATTTCCATGAATGCTTTGTAAACAATTTTATGTTTCCTTGTGAATAAATGACAACAACAACAAAAAATGTAATTATTTAAATGACCATTAATGCTCAAGAATTCATAATGCTTAATGGCTCAGTGTTTCTTATTAACATAATTTCCCACTGTATAGGCAAACCCCCACAATTATGATGCCTGGTTTGATTACCTGCGGCTGGTGGAGAGTGACGCAGATGCGGACACGGTTAGAGAAGTGTACGAGAGAGCGATAGCCAACATACCCCCCATCCAAGAGAAGAGACACTGGAGACGCTACATCTACCTGTGGATTAACTACGCTCTCTATGAGGAGCTGGAGGTCAAGGTATGTTAGACATCAGTGAGCTGAAGCATTCATAATTAATTGCTGTAGATGTACATGTTTAGATTCAGAGTTTGATGTAATACATTTTTGTCTGGTTTGTTTAGGACCCTGAGAGAACTAGGCAGGTGTACCAGGCATGTCTGGAGCTTATACCACACAAAAAGGTAAAACTGTCAGTCTTAATGGTTGTTAAAAACACTATTTACACAACCTGTTGTCATTTGTGGTGGACCAGTCCTTAAAATGTTAAGTTTGTACACTTTTGGACAATTTGCAACAATTTTAGCAGCTGAATATAGGTATAGGTGTTGTGCTTGACACTTTTCTCTGAAATCCTCAAAGGGTTTTACCTTATCATGTAGATACCATTTCTAAGTGTACATTTAATGAATTGTCTTCTAACTACAGCCTGTATTTTTTGAATAGTTTACGTTTGCCAAGATTTGGCTCTTATACGGGCAGTTTGAAATCCGACAAAAAAACCTGCAGAATGCTAGACGAGGCCTGGTAAGTGTTTCACTCTTAAACCTCTGTTTTATTTGGGATCACTATTTATAATGTTGAAAACATTTCTGTTTCAAATAAATGCTGTTATTTTGACCTTCCTGTTCATCAAAAAATCCTGGATAAAATCACGGTTCTTACAAAAATATGAAGCAGCACAACTGTTTTCAACATTGATTACAAGAAATGTGTCTTTAGCAGCAAATCAGCATATTAGAATGATTTCTGAAGGATCATGTGACACTGAAGACTGGTGTAATGATGCTGAAAATTCAGCTTTGCACCACAGGAGTAAATTATATTTTAAAAACTTTAGAATGGTAGTGTACTTCCTTCACATTGCAGAGTTTGACCTCTGACCTTTCTCCTGTCAGGGTACAGGCATCGGAAAGTGTCCCAAAAACAAACTATTCAAAGGCTACATCGAGCTTGAGCTACAGCTGAGGGAGTTTGACCGCTGCAGGAAGCTCTACGAGAAATATCTGGAGTTCAGTCCAGAAAACTGCACCACATGGATAAAGTTTGCAGAGCTGGAGACCATCCTGGGAGACACAGAACGGGCCAGAGCCATATTTGAACTGGCCATTGGGCAACCACGACTTGACATGCCAGAGGTCAGAACTTCACTTTGCTTTTTTTTTTTATACAGTTATTGGTTCCTCTAATGTTTTTTTTCCTCCATATTCTCACTGTATCATACTATATGAGCCATAAAAGCCTGATGTTTCAAATGTGATACCCAACAAAAAGCACTTATTAACTTTTCATTTTTTTTAAATATTTTGTCCAAGGTTCTATTTCAAGAAACCGACTGTTATTTCCTGTTTCTCCATTGTATTGTTTACACCAGGTGCTGTGGAAGTCATACATCGACTTTGAGATCGAGCAAGAAGAATACGAGAACACACGAGGACTTTATAAGAGACTGTTACAGCGTACTCAACATGTCAAAGTAAGCCATCAAACTGACAGCAACATAACATGCTCATTTTAAAAAAAGGTCTTATTCATTTGATTCCAATCTGGTTGTATTGTAGGTCTGGATCAGCTATGCCCAGTTTGAGCTGTCCATCGACAGTGATGACCGCATGCAGCGATGCAGACAGATCTACGAGGAGGCCAATAAGAGCATGCAGAGCTGTGAGGAGAAGGAGGAACGTCTGATGCTCCTGGAGTCCTGGAGAGACTATGAGGATGAGTTTGGATCATTTGCCAACAAGGAGAGAGTCCGGAAACTCCTCCCGGAGAAGGTGAAGAAGAGGAGGAAGATCACAGCAGAGGACGGGGTGAGAGTTTATGCCTTCTTGTGTGCTGTTCGCTGGTTTATTCTGAGATTGTGGGTATTTTTTCCCTTGCTTTAGGTCATGATAGTAAAAGTGTTATGATTTACATGTTTTCTTGATGCACCAGTTACAAATTCATCCGATGCATATGCATTGATCTTGTTTTTTGAAATGTGAATTGTTTCGGTCAAGAATTTTTTTTAATGTTAAAAATGGAAAGAATCACAATTTGGTAAAATATTATTCAGTATTTTTAAATATAGAAACATTAAATTACTTGCATGTGCAAATTTTTTTTATAGATAGAGTGACACTTGTTTTCTCAGTGCAACAATTAGAAATCCTGTTTATGCATGTGCATCGATCTTAAAACATCAAAATATGTTTGTTTTGGTCATGCATCTATTTAAAATTTAAAAACATTTGGTAAAGTATCATTTAAATATTTTTAAAAGTATATAAATATTTAATTACCTACTTATCTATATTATTAGAAACATTGACTCAATATATTGATTAAAGATCCTGCTAATATATATCTTGAAACAGATTTTTGGATAGTGAATAATTTGTTTTAGTCAAGAAACAGTATAAAATGCTCAAATCAGTTGTGATTTTGGAAAGTATCAATCAGTATTTTAAAATGCATAAACATTCTATTATTTGCATGCACAAATTATTGAAAACAAAGTGACAATTAATTACAAACCCTGCCAATACACATACACTGATTTTATAACATGGATTTTTGAATCGTTTGATTCGTTCAAGAATCGATTCAAAATTCTAAAAGTCAGAATTCAGTAATGTATCATTCAGTATTTTAAAATATATAAACATTATATTTCTTAAACATGCACACAAACTATTGATAAATAGTCGACACATTTAAAATTATTTCTAGACCAAGAAAGGTCAGGGAAATAAATACATTAAAAAAAATATATATATATAGAAAACTTTCCTAAGTGTGTTTAGCTTAAGAATATTTAATCGACACTTTGCACTGTTATATTCCAAGTAGTCTGTGTATGCATATCTTAAGGAGTTTGTCTTTTTTTTTTTTAACCTAAGACACATTAGGAGAAGCATTTATATAATCCTATTAATGTGCTTAAAATATAGAATCATTTATCATAATCTAATTGAGTCTCGATGAGAATCTAATACTTTTCATTTGGCAAAAAAATTTTCATGAATCGAAAACTTATGCATCATTAATTGAATCGATTCAGTATCTACCCAAGGATTCACACCCCTATCAACTATTCATCCCTAACACATTGCCTTTTGTTTATCAGTCGGATGCAGGTTGGGAGGAATATTACGACTACATTTTCCCCGAGGACGCTGCCAACCAGCCCAACCTCAAACTGCTGGCCATGGCCAAGATGTGGAAGAAACAGCAGCAGGAGGATGAGAAAGAGGAGGATGACGAAGAGGGACAGCAGGTTCCTCAAGGGAACGAAGCAGAGGATAGTTCAGAACCAGAGGAGCAGGGACCTGCAGCCAGCAGAGAACAACCCGAAAATGAGTATGATGATCGTGACGATGACAACGAGAGCAGCAGCAGCAGTAGTGACAGCGAGAGTGATGGTGGCGACCGTGAAGGCGACAAAGACAAGACGGAAGAAACAAAAGCGGACACAGAAAATCACTGACCTGGTGCAGTGGAACTTAACGCGTTATTTGTCTCCATTTCTTTCTGTCTGTCTGTTTCTTTCCTTTTGTAACAAAATAAAGGTGTGAACCAAATGAGCCAAACACTTACTGTTATATAATATGGCATTCCCCATGCCAAACTGATCGTCACTTAGATTTGTAGTTATAGAATCAGAGGGAATCATATTGCAAACGTTTGCACATTTGTCATGTTATTTATGATGATTGAGCAAACAAGCATTTTTCTGACTGATGCAGGAAGAATGCAGAGGCAGAGTAGTCTGCGTTTATTGAATTTATTTACTAAAGCTGTGCGTGTATGGTCTGACACACATTTACAGGAAGAAGTTTATTATAATTATGTCAATACAATGCTTCCTGTCTTAGTTTGACAGGCTTTGCAATGTTACAGGGAACTAGAGAAATTTTAGAGGCAAAAATATTATAAAATGGTCTATGACCCCGAACATTACAGTTTCCAGTACGCTAATTAGTTATGAACCTGCACAAGAGACAAATACACCAAGTGTTCACTTTAACCTTTTTATTTCATGTAACTGTTATTATGCTATTTTAGATTCAGCTTTATTAACCCAAAAGAAAAAAATCAGTTCATTCAAAGCAGTGACTCTCTGACATCTCAAATCAATTCTGTGACCAAAAAAGCCTGACCAAAGACCAAAAATGTCTGTTTTCCCAGTTAAATGTTGATTTCAGAGAGCCATATCTTAGTGTTATTCAATATCTTCAGGCCGGACAGGATGCGGAAGCGGGATTATGGATTTCTTCTCTGTGTCTCTGGATAAAGCTTTCCTCATATCTGTCAAACAAAAGAATGGTAAAATAAGATTTGTACATTTTCTAAAAAACATGAGTTTAGCTTGCAAAAGTCATTGCTGTGATGTTAAAATTCTGGGGCTGGGTTTTACTGCACTGGTAAACTTTTTTTTTTTTTTTTTTTTTGTCTATTTTATTGTTTGCCAGGTGAAAAATGTAAGTCTGATTGCTTGGTAAAGTTAACAAGTGGCACAAATGTTCCAGGACAGGTTATTGTCCTGAAATTCAACATTTAAGGTTAACCCCTAACCCTAAATATGAGTAGTAATATTTGTTTTGTTTTTTTGCCTTAGAAAGACTAATAACCTGAATATGAAGTACTGACATTAGGTCACAGAAATCCTGTAATCACATAAACTACCATTCAAAAGTTTAGGGTCGGTAAGAGGTCTCTCTTGCTCACAAAGGCTGCATTTATTATTTGATCAGAAATACAGTAAAAACTGTAATATTGTGAAATATTACAACTGAAAACAATAGTTTTCAATGTTGATATATTTTGAAATGTAATTTATTCTAGTGATGCAAGGCTGAATTTTCAGCACCATTACTCCAGTCTTCAGTGTCACATGATCTTTCAGAAATCATTCTAATATTCTAATTTGCTGATTTGAACAGCTTTTATTTGAAATAGAAATCTTTTGTAACATTTCAAATGTCTTTACTGTTACTTTTGATTTTAATGGATCCTTGATGAATAAAAATGTCAATTCCATTAAAATTAAAATTGTACCAACCCCCAAAATTTGAACAGTGGTGTAATAAGTGTGTAATAATAACCCACCATATGCATCTTCATCCGGTTCACCGTTACTGGCAGAGTAGTATTCTATAACAGTTCTGTACACGCTGTAGCCGAGCTGTTTGTACATATTCACGGCCACTTGATTGGAAACTCGCACAAAGAGATCCACAAAGAATCCGCCCTTCCTAAATAAAAGAGAAACACAAAACAACTCATTTCTAGTCAGGATACACAGATACACATACTGTGGCCAATACTAACATTTATTGTCACACTGGCTGATAACCACCATGACTTCAGTTTATATTGTTCTGCCTGCTTTTATTTTTACATGCATTTTTAGCAGATGAGGGATGTTACCTTTCTGAGATCTCCTCTAACATCTCCATGAGTTTGGCAGCCAGACCTAGTCGTCTGAACTCCGGTGCCACAGAGAGAGCGGTGACATGCCCGTGCCACTCCTCTCTAGCGACTGACCCCTCTGCCTTTCCCATGACTACAGGATGACAATTGACATACAGGTTAGAAATACTGTTTGACAAATAAAGTTTACATGAAATCACTGTTTTTAATATGTGTTCCAAGTCTTAGTGTGAATAATTCATGCATTTCTAGACAAAAAAAAAGTCTATCTTGCAGCAAAATGTAATAATTTGTTCTGCCCCTGAAACTATTTTTGTTTTCAGATGACATCATCTTATTATTTATTATTAATAATTTATTATTATTATTCAGACCTTTAACCAACTGGATTGTGTTACACAGAAGAAAGTAAGTCATATGGATTTGGAACAACATAAAGGTGAATAAATAATGTCTGAATATTCACTCTTTACATGCACTCTCAACTACAATGTGACAGAGATCAGAAAGAGACATGTTTGACTCACTGTAGCCCATAAGTTCACCGCCTGGAGCCTCTGCTACTATGAAATACTCTGGCCAGTGAGCCAAATACTGAAGATAGAAGGGGATTCCATACTGTACAATTAATGAAAGTTAAGGAAAAAGCAGAAATATTTGAATAATAAAGAGACAACCTTATCAGTGTGACTACTGACAGATTGGTTAATATTTGGTCATTTTGAAATGTGTTGTAAAGGATACAGTTTCTGTCAAGGGGTCCAGATTACTGTGGGAGTAAAAACATCATATATGATTAGCAGCATATAGAAACAAACCTATTGAATCTTGAACCTCATGATCATATCAAACATGTTTGATATTTAGGATTTTAAACTGGGATGCTTACAGCTATGATTACATCAGTACTTTCACAAACCAAGCTGCTGTAGTTGTCCACTGGATAGTGGAGATGGGGAAACTGCTTGAGGAAATTTTGCAATAAACACGACTGTCTGTATACACCACCAGTCAAAAGTTTTTGAACAGTAAGATGTTTTTTAAACATAAAAAAAAAAAAAATCTCACCAAGGCTGATTTTATTTAATCCAAAATACAGCAAAAACAATATTGTGAAATATTTTTACTATTTAAAATAACTGCTTTATATTTGAATATATTTTAAATATAATTTATTCCTGTGATTTCAATGCTGAATTTTTAGCATTATTACTCCAGTCACATGATCCTTCAGAAATCATTCTAATATTCTGATTTGCTGCTTAAAAACATTTATTATATTTAAACCTTAGTATATTTTTTTCAGGGTTTTTTGATGAATAGAAAGTTCAGAGAACCGCATTTATCTGAAATAGATGTCTTTATCATCACTTTTGATCAATTTAAAGCATCCTTGCTAAATAAAAGTAATTTGGCAAATTAATGTACAAAAAATATACTGACTCCAAGCTTTTGAATGGTATAGTGTATAATGTTACAAAAACGTTATATTTCAGATAAATGCTGATCTTTCAATCTATTCTATTCTATTCATCAAAGAATCCTGAACTAATGTACTCAACTGTCTTAAATACTGATGGTAATAATAATATTTTTAAATGTTTCTTGAACAGCAAATCAGCATATTAGAATAATTTCTGAAGAATCATGTGACACTGAAGACTAGAGTAATGATGCTTTTGATCACAGGAATAAATTACATTTTTAAATATATTTAAATAGAAAGCAGTTATTTTACATAGTAAAAATATTTCAGTTTTACTGATTTTGCTGTACTTTGGATCAAATAAATGCAGGCTTGGTGAGCAGAAGAGGCTTCTTTAAAAAATATTAAAAATCTTACTGTTCAAAAACTTTTGACAGATATTGTATATGTCGAAAAACGTACCACAACCATAAGGACAAACCAGAATGGGTGAAATTGCCAGGTGAGTGTACAAATGAATGATGCAACGCTGTACGCTAACAGAAAGTACCATGTTTTTTGAACAAGTCCCATAGAAATACATGCGCATTCATACATCTTCAAACACAGTACTTTCTCACGGTTAGTATACTGTATTGCATTATTTATACTGACAAATTGAATATTGGAATTAACATCTAACTGTCGCGGTACCATAGTACAGTGAAGGTGGCTGACTGTAATACCATGGTACTATCATCAGATACATTCATTGTACGATCGTCTCGCTGCAGTACTTTTTTCAGCGCTATTATATAACTTGTACTTAATTATATAACTCACATATTGTTGAATTTAAACAGATCATCGCACGTGAAAGCTCGTAATGTTGTCATTCTCCCGTGTGTGCAGGACGACGCTTTGACCTCTCACCTCTACGTCACATGTGTGACGTTTCCTTGTCTTTTTTTAAACAGCGGCATCTGTCGGCCCGATGGAGAAATACACCAACTTTGTACTTTTTAATTACTATTAATTAATCAATAATACTTTTAATACTAATTTATTATTACTATTTTAATACTGTTTACTAGTATGTATTTATTTGTTTGTATATGTGTTTGTTTAATCCGAATATTAAATACATTTGAATTAAAATATTCAAATTCTTATAAAACCTTTTTTATTTAATTAAAATATTAAAGATATTTACAATACAAAACTAACGAAAATTCTTAAACACATTTTATTATTTCTGAAAACAGCACGAAACAGTATCTTAATAGTTCAGTGCATCAGTATTTGTAGACGCTGTATTTCATTGCAATTTTATTTGTTTAAGACTCATTAATTGTTTTTTTCTTTGCTTTGTTAGTTCTTCTCAAACATATTATATAAGTCTTTATAAAGGTCCCTTCCTTGTCCAGAGAATGGGCTTTTATTCTCTCAGGTGTGTAGGTGGAGTGATTCAGGATCAGGTGTTGGATCGCTCTTTAAAAGCGTGTGTAAGTCTCAGTAGTTCAGTAACTGCTTTCAGTGGAGCGTCACACTTGCAAATGGAGTGGCTTCAAGTCTTTGGGGGCCTGGCGTATTTACTACTCTGCAGTGGAAATGTAACCACGCCAAGGTTGGTTAAATTTACAGTACTATATATATATATATATATATATATATATATATATATATGTATGTATATATATATATATATATATAGTATAGTAGGTAATATTGTATAGTAATGTATACTAGGTCTCTTACAAATACTACAGTTAAATACTGGTATATTTTCACAAGTGTTTTCAGTTTAGTTGTTTTTGAAATTTCTCTAAATTCTGTTTTTTTTAATTACTTTTATTACTTGGTGTTTTCAGGATTTTAACTAACATTGTAATTTAGGGATGAACTGGATAGAAATAATAGAAAATAATTGTATTTATCATGCCAAATATTCTAAATCTACTCTCTTTTGTCTCTAGACAAGTATCTAGATTTTTATTCATGCGTCAAGACATTGTAATATGAGTACAGACTACCATTCAAAGGTTTAGGGGTGGTAAGATAAAAAAAACTCTCTTCTGCTCATCAAGGCTGCATTTATTTGCTCGAAAGTACAGCTAAAACAGTAATATTGTGAAATATTATTATAATTAAAAATAACGGTTTTCAATTTGAGTATGTTGTAAAATGTAATTTATTCTTGTGATCAAAGCTGAATTTTTAGCATAATTACTCCAGTGTCACATGATCTTTCAGAAATCATTCTAATATGCTGATTTGCTGTTCAAGAAACATTTCTTATTATTGTCAATGTTGAAAACAGTTATATTTTATCAGGATTCTTTGATAAATGTTGTTTTTTTTTATCTTTTGTAAACTTATAAATGTCTTTACTGTCACTTTTGATCCATTTAATGCCTTCTTGCTGAATAAAAGTTTTAATTTCTTAAAAAAAAAAAAAAAAAAACTTGGAAAAAAATTGGAATGGTAGTGTATGACAGCAAATTATAGCTGTTTAGACTTCGCTGTTTGAAAAAAATAAGCCCTGATATGATATAATGTAGAATATAATCACAGATATACTGCATCTCTATTAAAATCCTATAGAAAATAAGACATTTTCTAATTTCAGCCCAGCAGAGAATCCCTCCTATCTCATATCGGTCTCTCAAGTTCTGCGCTGTGGCGTTCCGACCCCTTTATCAGTCACCGTTCTGGCAGATTATCCCATTAAAGTCACAGCTGAACTGATCCATGGAAACAGCAGTGTGGCCCAAACAGAGAGGACCATCCCAGCAGGTAAATCACTATCATTTTACATTTTATTGTGTTCTTTTATTGCATTGCACTGGGGGACGATTCAGTAGTGGACAATTAATAATTGAAAGCTGATATATCCAAAAAGCACCGTTTAGTGTTTGATAGCAACTTGTATTATTTAATACTTTTTAACATATACTCAAATGTATTCATTTAGCCTGAGATTTATTCAAACACATTATTTGTCTAATAGAGTGTTTAAATTTACATTTAAAATCACACCGTCAAACTGGAAAAGTGACCTTATTCGAATGACCTATACAATGTACATATGATATTATATAATATACTCCACCCTGTTCAAACAAGCATTGAGGTCTTTACATTCATGTCTGCTCTGCATTTATTTTAAAGGCTCTACCAGTCTGCTGGCTCTTCCGCCTGTGAGTATTAAGACTGTAATTTAATTTCCATGATTAAATCTCTAAATAAAATAAATGAATTGACTGAAAACCAGATGGTTACTTCAGTATAGAGTTGTATACTGTGTGTTATTTTCCCTCTGCAGGTCTTTCAGAATGACATGAGTTACTGGTATCCATATCAGCTACATGTGAAGGGGTTTGTTGGAGCTAATCAAGTGTTTTCCAACTCCACCACGATGGTCTTCAGCCCCAAGTGCATGTCCATCTTTATCCAGACTGACAAGAACAACTACCAGCCAGGGCAGACGGTGAAATTTCGGATTGTATCGGTCACACCTGAAGGAAAGCCGTACACGGGTCAGATCGATATTTTTATCAGGGTAGGTATCTGGAGTGTTTGGCAATAAAGCAATAAGCCGAAAGCTGTTCTAAATTCACTATAAACCACTGCTTCACTGCACTTTTTGCTTTTATAAAACAGTTACCACACAATACATATATTAAATGCAAAATAGATGTATTAATTAGGCCTGTCAGTTGATTAAAATGTGTAATCTAATTGATTACATGAAGTGGCGATTAATCTAATTAATTGCAAATTAAATTTGGCTGTGAAAGATTTAAAGCCGTTATTGTGTTAAATGAGAAACATATCAAGTAGACATTACAAAAAGCTTTAGAAAGAAATATTTTATCTGATTCAGCATAAAATTTATTACGCATAAATGTTTAGGCAACAACGGCTCAACATTAACTAAACACAAATAAAAAGATAATTTGAGAAACATCTTAGTATTTTTTGTTCATGCAATGAAAGTCACTGGTAACTACCGTTCTTCAAAATCATCTTCTTTTATGTTCCTTTTGACCACAGTTTAATGGCATCTTAAGTCTTTATTTATAGCTATGGTAGCTAACATACTCATAATTCATAAAGAGAGCTTTTTATGTAAGCATGTTTATCAAGCAGTAATTACACAATTTTGATTATGTAAAACCAATAACATTAGCTATACAGCAGCAGTTTTAAACATGTTTTTTTTTTTAAACTTAACTACTCAAAAGAGAATATAGCAAAATATAATTTAATTAATTTGCGTTTTCTGCTAGCTAAATGTCACATGCATAAACAAAAAACTGGCTCTAAACCTGTCTTCTTTATTCAGAGTTGATCTAGACCAGTATATGTAAACTATCCGAAGCTCTGTTAATCCTAAAGCAGTCAAAACTATATATCTCTATTCAGATGTGTCTAAATATCTAAGTCTGAACAAATTAACCATGGCTTTATCAAAAAAACAAACGAAACTACTATGGTTACAATAGTTCAACCATGGTAACCAGAAATAAACCATGTTTTTGCTACAGTTTGCCACAGTTTTACTACAAACACCATGGTTGACTTGTAGCAGCTACACTAACCATAGTTTAACCATGGTATTTGTAGTAAAACTGTGGTTATACAAATGGTAATCAATACGCCAAAAAATCATGGTTACTACCATGGTTACTTTTAATATAATAAAACCATGCTTTATTTTCTTAAGGGATTTGTATGTGTATACTTTCTGTCTTTCTGTCTTTCTTTGTTTTGTTTTTCTAACTGTACTTCCTTAATGGTTTGATGTGTTGTTTCATTTAGACCTAATAGAAAGAAAGAAAGAAAGAAAGAAAGAAAAAGAATCAGAAAAAAAAGATTTACAAGTTCAAAAATTCTGATCAAAACAAATAATTCACGATCTGTGCTTCGAAGTCTGAATCAAATGATTTGCAAGCCTGCTCCTGGGTCCCAATCTGAATTAAATGATTCGCAACCCCCCTCTGAAGTCCCGATCTGAATAATGATTCACTAACCCGCTCCAAAGTTTCGATCTAAATTAAAAGATTCACTCCAAAGTTCTTTGATTTGTTTTTATAACTGTGTTGCCTTAATGGTTTGATGTTTTGTACTGGTTAATAAAAAGAAAGAAAGAATGATATGCAATCTGCACTCCAAAGTCCCAATCTTAATGGTTCACGAACCCGCTCCGAAGTCCCGATCTTAATGGTTTGAGATACATGCTCCGAAGTCCAGATCTGAATAATGATTCACAAACCCACTCTGAAGTTCCGATCAAAATCAAATGATTCATGACACACTCAGAAGTTCCAAACTGAATAATGATTCACGAACCATCATTTCAGATCGGTACTTTGGAATGTGAATCTTTGTGAATCCTGAATCTTTCAATTCGCTAAATAATTTGCGATTCCACTCCAAAGTTCTGATGTGAATCAAATGATTCAAGATACACACTTCGATTGGAGTGCTTCAAAAGAGTGAATCATTTTGCGAGGCCGTGGCTCAGTTTCAAGGATGTACTTGAAGCATATTTACTTTAACTTCTCAGGTAATATCAGTGGTGTGACCTATTTCAGATGTGGTGAAATTACAACAACAGTGGTTATGTATACATAGGCCTGTATTGAAATGTTTGATCAAAACTATTGCTAGGGACAATTTAGTAGTCGCTGGATTTTGGTAGGGCCATGTTCCTAGCATCCCTACTAAATTCTACACCCTCAGTATGATATAAATGTGAGACAAACCCTCAAACAGGGGCATTTTTGCTCCAATATCATCCAATATGCATTTATGGACCACATTCTGCAGTGAATCAGCTGTATTAGATTTAGGATGACATACAGGTGTGGAGCAGGGCTAGTATGTTAATAGTATTAATATGTTGCTATTTAAAAGTTAAATCATTAAATGCCATCGATCCACTAGAAAAATAAATCCCTTACAGTAAATGGCAATAGAATGTTCATGTAGTGTCCCAATTTAAACAGATACTGGAACTGTTCTCATGTGCTGTTATTTATTTATTTATTTTTTAACAATATATATTTCCTCATGCACATACATCTGCTTGTCTCTCAGCAGACTACTCTTATAGTTTACACCAGAGCCGCTGATAAAGAGACAACATTAATATTTTCTCATATTTAAAATGGTTATTTTAGCACTGCTGGTAGAAAATGACCAGATACATCAGCAGTGTCATCATGAAATGGATGGATTGTTTTGTGTGTATTCAATTTTAACAGGATCCCAAGGGGAATATGATTCGACAGTGGCTGTCTGTGGATGGTTTTCTAGGTGTTATTTCGAAAGATCTGAACCTCTCTCAGAACCCACCGCATGGCCAGTGGAAAATTGTAGCTGGAGTCAGTGTAAGTTATGTGAAAACTGATGTCTTTTCCAGTCGAAAGTTGCCTTTTTTGAAAGTTTGACTTATGCAAATTTTGCAGAAAAAATATGTTAGCAAGCACGAAATATACACATCAGACAGATTGTGCTCATAACACAATTCAAACCTTTATTTTTGCCTTCATGCAGGATGCTGTACATGAGAGAGTGTTCACTGTGGACTACTATGGTGAGATCTCACATATGCATCTTTTATGATCTATGTTTTTCAAGACAGCAGTCTTATAAGCATGTGTTTACAGTGCTGCCTAAATTCGAGGTGAAGGTGGACGTCCCGTCTGTCGTACATTATGAAGACGTAATAACTGGGATGGTCACAGCCCAGTGAGTGCTTGTCTTGAACAATAGTCTAAGTATTCAGTAGAAACACAAAATTAACACTTCTTCTTCTCTCTCAGATATTTTCATGGGAAGCCCGTCAGTGGGAAGATGTCTGTCACATATGTACACTTTTTCAGTGGCCTTGAAAAGCATTACCAACTCAAAGAAACAGTGAGTACCGTTTCATAGTGCATCCTTGTTTGAAACCCCAAGTTAACGTTTCATTAATCGTTAATCAGACTCATTATCTCTGGTCCAGATTGACGGTTCTGCTGCTATCACATTTGATGTGCCATACTCCAAAGGGTTCGCTGACTACACATATTACGATGCATACGGGCCCAGTGAATATGTGGACATCATTGTGAATGTCACAGATGTCACAGGTGTGTCCTGTCCTGCCAGTACCTCTATTCAAATGAACACACAAATCGAGATGTCCTTTCAGGTTTCATTTGAGCTGATTTTGATTTCTCTCTATAGGGTTAACCTACAACACCAGCGTGAGGGTTACTGTTGTGAAGAATAAATATAATCTGGAGTTTCTGCAGCATCCACAGTTCATAAAACCCTCCATGACCTTCACTGCTCAGGTAAAGACAGAACTAAAACAGTATGTTTCAGTCCATGCTTGGGGTAAACTAGGCATGTTTCACCCAAAATTAAAAATGTTCACTTCCAGAACAAAAATGTACAGATAATGTACTCACCCCGTAAAGAAATTTTTTGAGTTTTATGAGAAAAACATTTCAGGAATTTTCGCCATATAGTGGACTTCAATGGTGCGTGTGAGTTTGAACATCCAAAATGCAGTTTCAGTGCAGCTTCAAATGGCTCTAAACGATCCCAGCCGAGGAATAAGGGTCTTATCTAACGAAGAATAAAAATGTATATACTTTTTAACCTCAAATGCTTGTCTTGTCTAGCTCTGTGATGCGCATACGTACTCTGTGTAATCCGGGTCAATACAGTTAGGGTAGGTCGGAAAACTCCCATCTCATTTTCTCCTCCAACTTCAAAATCGTCTTACATTGCTGTTTTACCCTTTTTTGTAAAAGGCGTTTCACATTCTTTGTATGTTCACTTTGTAAACACTGGACCTGTGTTTCTGCAGCAATGTAGGATGATTTTAAATTTGGGGGAGAAAATGAGATGGGAGTTTTTTGACATACCCTAACTGTCTTGGATGGGACTGCACAGAATATGCATGCGTATGGCAGACAATTCTCTAAAAAATTGTATATCTTTTAACCGCAAAAGCTCGTCTTGGTCAAGCTCTGCATGAACTGTGTGTATTCCTGTTTATGACAGTCAGGGTATGTTGGAAAAACTCCCATCTCATTTTCTTTCCAACTTCAAAATCATCATACATCGTTGTTTTACCTTTTTTTGTGAAGGGTGTTTTACCTTCTTTGCATGTTTACTTTGTTAACACTGGGTCAGTACGTCTGCAACGATGTAGGGTGATTTTAAAGTTGGAGGAGAAAATGAGATGAGAGTTTTTCAACATACCTTAACTGTATTGACCAGGATTACACAGACTTCACACAGAGCTAGACAAGACGAGCATTTGAGGTTAAAAAGTGTATACATATTTATTTAGAGAATGACAGGTCTTTTAACTAGATAAGACCCATCTTCCTCGGCTGGGATTGTTTAGAGCCCTATGAAGCTGCATTTAAACTGCATTGAAGTCCACTATATGGAGAAAATTCCTGAAAAGTTTTCCTTAAAAAACATAATTTCTTTACAAAAACAGAAAGACATGAGCATCTTGGATGACAAGGGGGTGAGTACATTATCTGTATATTTTTGTTCTGGAAGTGAACTACTCATTTAAAATGAAAGAATGGGTTTTTATTAAAATTATGTCATTATTAAAAAAATACTCTAAAACAATATGATTTTATTTTCTTTATGCATTTCTTGTAGTTTTTGTTTGTTTGTTTGTTTATTTATTTATTGTGAAATATGACCCAGACCTGAGCTCAACAGAGTCATCCTTTTAAACTTTTTTTTCTGTATTTTTATTTTACAAGCTGAAGTTAAGCACCTATGATAACCGCCCGCTGTCTGCTGAAGAGCAGAGCGGAATCGTGCGACTGGCGGTGACCCAGAGCAAGTACAGCCCTTGGACGTGGATGTGGAACACCGACGAATCCCTGGGGCCTCGCATGAACGGCACGCCGACGTCCACCTTCTTTCCCATTTACGATATTCCAGTCGAAAATATCGATCTTCCTGTTACTGCTGATGGCGTGATGTCTTTCCAGGTTCACCTCACTGACAGTGTTACCACACTTGATATAGAGGTGCGTACACGTGCTTTCCATTGCCTTGATATCCAATATGCATAGTAGAATTGGGATGAAGCTTGGCACTTGACAGCTCTTCCATCTTGATGTTGGTTTCAGGCCCAGTTTGAAGACACAGTCCAGCGTCTTCAGGTCTACAGGAGTTATTCTTCACCGAGCAAATCCTACATACAGCTTCATAGAGACAGTGAGCCTCAGGTACTTAAGCTGTTTGCCGTTTAGCCATTATTTCGATGTTATTTTTGTTTTCATTAACAAGAGTGACTTTTGCAGGTTGGACAGCCACTGTACTTGACTTTGGAGAGCAATTTGAACCTGACAGAATTTCACTACCTTGTAAGTATTTTGAATAAAGCAATATTGCATCTATTTTTAAGACAAAACTATTGAGCTTGACTAAGTCAATACTTAGAAGTTCTTAAGTCAGAAAGGAGATTTCATGATGGGTTTAAATTGTAGAATTCTGCATTTTATTTACAGGTAGAATGATTTTATTTAGAAATGTGCATAGATTTTGGTTTACTGAAATGAAATTTCATTTATGTAATTATATTTAATAAAATAAATGTAATTCTGAATAATGTAGGAAGATTTCTTTCATATTTTGAATAAAATTAAGACAATGTTTTCATTAATTTGCTTGTTAGTTGCAGTTAAATAAAAATATATTTTACATTACATTTATATTAAATGCAAGAGTGTTTTTTGACCATCTTAAGTAGGACCTAAGTACATCTTTATATGTAATATAAGTATTTAAATATATCAGTAATTACAAGTTAAAATTTAGATAAATTAAAATATATTAACTTTAAATGTAATTTTGAACAAAACACTGCTTTTACATGCAGTGCTTTACGTGTACTTTAGTATTTTAAATGCATAAATGTACCTTAAATTATGACCACAAATATTAAAATGATTTAACGTGTAAATAAAAATACTAATTTGACATTATTCCAAAGTGCACATTTAAAAGCATACTTAACTGTTAAGAAAACATCATGAAAATCTAGTCTCTCCAAGTACACTTAAGTTGTAAAAATATACTTTCATGATTTAAAGTTCAATACAATTAAGCACTTGTCTTTTTCACAAGGATATCTTGTTAATGATATGAGTAGTGAGTCACTGGGAGATTTCTGAGAATGAGCCTGTATTGATGGACGTGTTCTGCAGGTGATGTCCCGCGGTCGGGTGGTGGATGCTGGCACGGTATTTTCCTCCTCCTTCAGTCTGAACACAGATCACTCTTGGACTCCATTGGCTTGTGTGATTGTGTACCACACACATCCAGACGGAGAGATCGTGAATGATGCTCTGCAAGTTACTTTCACACAAGTCTTGAGAAACACGGTAAGATTTCATCATGGGATATTCACATATAAATTTTTGGAAAAACAACATTAGTAAAAATTAAGGTGGAAATTCATAAATGTGATTGATTTTATTTCTAAATTAATTAAATGCTTATTTAGTCATTGTTTTAGCCTACTGTATAACACTGAAAGAAATAACTTGTAGGATTTACTTTAAAAAAAAATCTTCGGAACAATTTACTAACACATTTTAAGTAAATTTTACTGCTACTTCTCTGTACAATCTACTTACTATTGAACTTAACATTCATAAGAGAAATTAAGTAAATATTACATAATGATATAATTTCACTTATAGAATTAAGTAAAATCTACTTACCCAAGTTAAGTAAATCTAACAAAGAAAACTAAAAAGTAACTTTAGCTTAGCCAGTAAATGTTTGAGTAAATTTTACTTCAAGTCAAAGCTTACTTGGCAATATTTTGATTGATAAACAATGCTTTCAAAGTGTTTATGATGATGATTAAATGTTACTTAATCATCCAAACATGAAGACTTCATTACTTGTTGCACAATACCCAATGACGTAACATTCTGTGGTTCATTTTTGAGCATGAATTTGTCATTTTGAGTAGAAAATGAACTCCAGATGTAACAAAATTACAAGTTACTAAATCGAACAACAGAAGTAATGATGAAACTGTAAATACAGCTGGAAAACAGGGGAAAAAATCAACTAATAAATTATTCATGCCCAGTGCACACCAGTATCAAAAAAGTTAAGTAGGTTTTACTTATTGTATAACGATATAATTATCCTGTTTTACTCTGAAATGCTGATAAAGAATGTTTGTCAAAATAAAAATAAATAAATAAATAAATAAAAATGAAAAGTGAAAAAAATATAATATATATATATATATATATATATATATATATATTTAATTATTTAGTAATTTTCTGATATTTTAATGAAGATCAGAAATGTAATAAAATATATTTATTTAGCATTGTAGACTAAGTGAAGATTGATCTGTAACATAAATTCAACTTTTTATAAAAGTTTTCTTTTTTATTTGTAATGCTTTGCAATGAAGTTGGCACGGTGAATACGAAAATCGCATTACTTTCTGTGTATTATTAAAACATTAGAACTTAAAAGAATATGCTGACAACTTAATAAGCTCATTTATTATTCTTCATGCATAAAAATTGCATGGTGCATGCATAATACTAAGCTAACATCAGTTTAACATAAACAGTTACCAAAAGTGGCTTTTTTGACTAGTCCCAATGTTCTGAAATTGTTCCAGAAAGCACTACAATATTCCAGAATATTCCAGAAACTTCTGAAATGTTTCCATTGCTGCAAAAGAAAAATGTTCTTAAATATTTTATGAACTTATGAAATGAACTTAAATATTTTTCAAAATATTGATGCTACGTGAAAACATCAAAACAAATGCTTATTACATTGTGTATCATTTATATATTTATAGAATATAAGTTTTTGGTATAATAAATAATAGAGTGTAAATGAATATACGTAAGTGTGAACTGATTGTGTTTTCAGATAAAAAAGTATTGTAGTTTAAATTTATGCTAAATGCAGTGATTTGAACATTGAATTATTCTTGTTGAATATCCTGTTTTACTCTGAAATTTGTCACATTACTGAAGTGAAATGGGTTGCAGTGTCATTAAAATAATGATTTATACTTGATCTCAATTGCAGGTGTCTCTGAGCTGGAGTCAGGATTATGCCGAGCCAGCAGATTCTGTCTCTCTCTCCGTTTCTGTATCCGAGCCTGGATCTCTGGTGGGAATTCTGGTGGTGGACAAAGCAGCATTAGACCTCAGCAAAGACAATGGCATCACAGAGAAGACGGTAACACGGTCTTATACATATTCTAGATCATCGACACCCACAGAGTAATCAGTGACATCAACACTGGGCAATATGGAGATCCTTTGTTTCCGAGTTTCTCGCCTGATTTCTTATCTTGTTCTGTGTATTGAGTTTTAAAGTGTGGGAAATCATCTTTGGGATTTTCAGACGACTGTTTTTCCCACAATAAGATCACATGATAGCTAAATCTGGTCATCCTATGTAACCGAACGCCGACACCACGCCCGCGTTTCACTTTTAGACAAAAGAAAGAAACTGAGAGGAACTGTGTTTATCAGAACTAGGTGAACAGGTTTGATAGTACAGACAGCATTGTGTTGTTCGGTTTGCTGTTCTGCATTCACAACAATAGCTGGTTTGCGGTCGCCAAACAGCAGCTTGTTCTATTCACATGATGTTAGGAATAACACAAAAACTGATCAAAACTAATCTAAGATCAGCAACATGAGCTTCTGTTTGTGTTTTTCAGGTGCTGGAAGAATTTCTCTCTTATAGCACAGACATGACCCGTTTGGATTACAACAGCATGAAAATGGGAGATCCGTATTCCATATTCACGGTAGATCAGATACATGAATGTCATCTGACGCTTGATTTTTATCTCAGGAACAGAACATGTATCACTCGTCCGCAAGGGTTTACGGTTATTGTTTTATTCTGCAGACTTGCGGCGTCACGGTTCTGACCGATGCCAAGCTGAATCAGGAAATGAATCAGCTTTTCCCTGTGCTCCGTAAGTGTTAATGCTGAACCTGCCCTAACAATCAAAACTGCACTCACATTTCCTTAAAGGAGAAGTTCATTCCAGAACATAAATTTACAGATAATGTACTCACCCCCTTGTCATCCAAGATGTTCATGTCTTCCTTTCTTCAGTCGTAAAGAAATTATGTTTTTTGAGGAAAACATTTTAGGATTTCTCTCCATATAGTGGACTTCTATGGTGCCTGCGAGTTTGAACTTCCAAAATGCAGTTTCAATACAACTTCAAAGGGCTCCAGACAATCCCAGTCGAGGAAGAAGGGTCTTATCTAGCAAAACGATCAGTAATTTTCTGGAAAAACGAAACAATTTATATACTTTTTAACCGCAAATGCTCGTCTTGTCTAGCTCTGCGTGAACTCTGTGTATTCCGGGTCAAGACAACCCCCATCTCATTTTCTCCTCCAACCTCAAAAGCGTCTGACATCATTGTTAAAGGGCGTTTGATCTTCTTTGTACATTCACTTTGTAAACACTGGGTCGGTACTTCTGTAGCGATGTAGGACGATTTTGAAGATAGAGAAGAACATGAGAAAATGAACTGTCTTGAACCGGAATACACAGAGTTCACGCAGAGCCAGACAAGATGAGCATTTGAGGTTAAAAAGTGTTTAAATTGTCAATTTATTTAGAAAATGACCGGTCGTTTCACTATATAAGACCCTTCTTCCTCAGCTGGGATTGTTTAGAGCCCTTTGAAGCTGCACTGAAACTGCATTTTGGAAGTTCACATTCACGGGCACCATAGAAGTCCACTATATGGAGAAAAATCCTGAAATGTTTCCTCAAAAAATGAAATTTCTTTACTACTGAAGAAAGAAAGACATGAACATCACGGATGACAACGGGGTGAGTAAACTAAATCTGTCAATTTTTGTTCTGGAAGTGAACTTCTAAGGCGAGGTGAAGGCGGTACAATTTAGAACAAATAGATATCATACTTCTTTCGCTTATTAATCGAAGTACATTAAGACGTTACATTTTATATGAAAAGTTGACCATTGACTGAAACCAGGTTTAAAATTGTTGTTTCATTTTGCTGAGTCAAGAGAGGATTTTAAATATATTTTTTCAATCCATAAATTTTTAATTTTTTTTTTTAATTTTTTTTTTTTATCATGTTTATCATTTTAAGTAAAAACATTCAGAATGTAAATGAACAGTTTGGTGTATGTAAGTGCTGCTGAAGTGTAGATTTCTGGCTCAATGCAGGAGGAAAAAATCATTTTGAGGAAACCTTTAAAGATATGTATAATAATTGACATCAACATTGATAATAATCAAAAATGTTTCTTGAGTAGCAAATCAGCATATTAGAATGATTTCTGAAGGATCATGTGACACTGAAGACTGGAGTAATGATGCTGAAAATTCAGCTTTGATCACAGGAATAAATTACATTTTAAAATATATTCAAATAGAAAACAGTTATTTAAAATTGTACTAATATTTCACAATATTACTGTTTTATTTTTGATCAAACAAATAAAGCATAAGTGTCATCTTAACTATATTCTTAGTATTTTTACAAATGTCTGTAAGCTACAGAACCAGTAGGAATAAAATAAACACCAAAATGTGTATTTCAAATGTTTTCCTTTCACTAGTCTGAAAGAAGCCATGTGATGGAAGCAAGATAGCATAAAATCTCAAAGTTGACCAGTACATAAACAAAAAACAATGGTTTTGCTTGTGATGTCTTGCCTTTTCATAATCATTTTCTGACTAACACTCATATGTTCCACAGCAGGGGCGGAAAACTTTCTGAATCAGATGGACAGCGGGGGGTTTTCAGGAACCCAGACAGCGAAAAGACTTTCCTGAAACCTGGATCTGGCTGGATGCTAATGTGAGGTATGAGGAGAAATATGTGTGTCCTCGAGCTGACTTTAAGTAGGAAATAACAGGAAATCACAAATGAGATTTCTTTAAAATCACATTTACATCTCTTAGAAATGAGGAAAGAGGCTTTCAATTTGGTCTCCTGTTGATTTTTCTCCTGAGACCCCAGTGATCTTAAAGGCATTTTACAAAAGACCTCTACAAATATATGCCGGTATACCCAAGTCTGAAACCAACAGTCAAGGATCTCCTTATCAAACAATTCCTCATGAAACCTAATGGTAACAATTTACAATATGGGTGCACAAATATGCATTAAATAATGCTTAACTAATGCACAGATAATCATGAGTTAATGTGTAACTCAGGAAGAACTAAACCATTTATTTATGAATACTACATCAGCTACTACAACTAATGAACATTTGATATGATTCATAGATTAAGTAAACAATAAGTTGTTATTAGTTAAATGTGTCATAATGTATTAGTTCCCTAATAACATATTATATTAACTAATGTTGTAAATTCATATGTTAATTACCACAGTGATCAAAGCTTTGTACTTCAACTTCCAGTTGCCTGCTTTAATTAATCATTTGCTAATGATTTGCAAAGGTATCATAATGTTATGACTTTACTTGTTGCGGCACAGAACTATTAACTAATTGTGGTTATGGATTTTGAATTAGTTATTTAGTCATGTGCCTCAACAAGTAAAGTCATAACATAATGATACCTTTGCAAATCATTCACTAATGATTAATTAAAGCAGACAACTGGAAGTTGAAATGCATGGCTTCAACCCATTGTGGTAATTAAAAATTTAAAAAAATGTATTTACACTATTAGTTAAAATAATATGCTATTAGAGAATTAATACATTATGACACATTTAACTAATAAGAATTTATTGTTTACTTAATCTATGAAATATAGAATGTTTATTTGTTGCTGATGCAGTTATTATTAATAAATGGTTTAGTTCTTAATGAGTTACACATTAACTCATGATTATCTGCGTATTAGTTAAGCATGAGTTAATGCATTTTAGTGACACTGTATTGTAAAGTGTTACCAACAAAAATATGCTTATGCACATTAATATTATAAAAACAGTAATACTGTGAAATATTATTACAATTTCAAATAACTGTTGTCTGTATATATTGTAAAATGTAATTAATTTCTATGATCAAAGCTGAATTTTCAGCATCATTACTTATTCTAATCATAAATCATCATAAATAATTCTAATATGCTCATTTGCTGCTCAAGAAACATTTCTGATTATCTGATTTCAGTGTTGTACTTTTTGCTGTTTAATATTTTTGTGGAACCATGATACATTGTTTTCAGAAGAATTTGATGAACTGAAAATTCAGAACACCATTTATTTGAAATTGATTTTTTCTAACATTATAAATGTCTTTACTGTCACTTTTGATCAATTTAATGTATCCTTGCTGAATAGAATTATTAATTTCTTAGCTTCTATCCACATTCATTTTATGTCAACAATTTTATTTGTGTCGTTTTTTTTTCTTATGTTGCAGTAATTCTGCCTTGGATTCCTTCCAGTTCATAGTGCCAGACAGTTTGACCTCTTGGGTGGCTTTTGCCATCGTAATGTCAGAGAATCTAGGTTTGGGCATCAGCGCACCTGCAGAGGTAATGCACCATGTGCTGTATACCTATCACTAATCATTAATACATACAATATAGATAATGATTAATAAATAGGAGTTTGTTTCCCAGCTGACTGTGTCCCGAGATTTCTTTGTGACACTGAATCTCCCGGCGTTCCTGATCCGTGGAGAACTGCTGCTGTTGGAAGTCAATTTATTCAACTATATGGATGTAGATTTGGAAGTAAGATTTGTTTGTAAAACAGTCAGTTCTGTGCAGATGTTGTTTACTGATACATCTGAGCATCTAAACTTTATTTAAACACATTAAACTTTATAGAAAACACATGTATTAGTGTTTGTTAAAGGAATAGTTCACCTAAAATTAATATTTGCTTAAATTGTACTCATTACATCACTTGCTTACCAATGAATCCTTTGCAGTGAGTGGGTGCCGTCAGAATGAGAGTCCAAACAGCTGATAAAAACATCACAATAATCCACAACAGTCCAACAGTTGACATCTCACACAGCTTTTTACTTCACAAGACATTAACTGAAGGACTGGAGTGATGTGGATTACTTGTGGATTATTGTGATGTTTTTATCAGCTGTTGGACTCTCATTCTGACCGCACCCATTCACTGCAGAGAATCCATTGGTTGAGCAAGTGATGGAATGCTATATTCCTCCAAAATTGTTTCCATGAACAAAAAAAGTCATCTTCATCTTGGATGGCCAAAGAGTGAGTCATTTTTAGTACGTATTTATGTTTGGGTCAGCTGTTCCTTTAAAGCAGCGTCATTATTAGTGTTGAAACTGTCAAACTTTGTCTTAGTTATTTGAACAAACCACTGACTCACAGTATTGAGCGCTAACACGCAAATAAACAAAAGTAAAATGTTTCTGTGAATGCCGTTTGATGTTGATTTGTGTATTAAAGTCAGCTAAATGACAAATGACTTTACCCATTACAGGTGATGGTTGTAGTTGCGGAAAGTTCGATGTTTGAGTTTGTGTCGCCGGACAATGGAGGATTTTCCTTGGACAACGTGAGGAAAGTCTTAGTGTTGAGTAAGAACATCACAACGCTTCTGTTTCCCATCAGAGCCAAAGCACTGGGAGAGATTCCCATATCCGTCAAAGCCACTTCCATCCACTCTTCAGACTGGGTCTATAAGTCAGTTCTTGTCAAGGTGATTCATTTCAGCATAATATTTCACCCTAAAATGAGAAGAAAACAAATATTGGCCTATTTTGCATAATGAAAATTAACGTTGTTTAGGGATTATTTATTTATGCATTTATGCATCTATTCATTGTTTATTATTATTGTATATGACGCCAATGCATATTGACATTTTTAGCTTTTTTCCTCATTACTTTTTATGATTCTACATTTCTTACAGCAATGGAAAATCTGTAATATGTTGATGTTTATATTTAAATAAATTAAAGACAGTACAACTATTTATTTTAAGAGTTTTCATGACAATTTTTGCCTCAAATGTCCATGACTGCATCTGGACGTTTTTAGCTTTTTCCCCTCATTCTTTCCCCTTCATCCCTATGATTCTATTTATTACATCAATCCAAATCTGTAATACATTGGTGTTTTAAATAAATTGAAGTCACTCCAACAACGTGCAGTGTACAACATGTGCAACAGCCGGGGAAAGTGGAAAATCCTGCTAAACTTTTTCATTGCTGTTGCTGAATGATTTTTCTCTAGCCAGAGGGACTGGAGCAGTCGTTCACTCAGACCTTGTTTCTGGAGTTTAAACTGAATCAGAGCTCGCTGACTAGGACCATGTCGTTTAGTTTTCCTGCAAATGTGGTTCCTGACAGTCACAGGGCCACCGTGTCTGCTGTGGGTATGTGTCCTCACTCTGTATTTCTGTTCTATCTGTCTGCTTTTGCATATTAGTTGCAAACATCTCTTCTTTATTTGTGTCTGTGTTAAAGGTGACATTCTGGGCCCGTCCATTGGCAATCTGGACTCTCTCATTGAGATGCCTTATGGTTGTGGCGAGCAGAACATGATCCATTTTGCTCCAAATATATATGTTCTCCAGTACATGAGAATCACCAAGCAGACCGATGAACAGACCAGAAACAAAGCTATGAGCTACATGATGGAAGGTGAGTGTTGTGTAGTTTTATAGTCCTGAAACAAAAAGCAAATGTCCTTGAGTTATCATATATGTCCTGTTTGATTGCAGCTTATGAACGTGAGCTTTCCTACCAAAGGTTTGATGGCTCCTTCAGTGCTTTTGGAGACAGTGATAATTCTGGCAGTACATGGTATATATAAATAAACACATTGCATTTTAAATTCTACCCATGAATTCTAATTTGGAGTAATAATATCATAGACCATTTTTAATATCTTATAATTTCATTTCATTTTTCCGTTCAGTGCTAGTTACAGAACTGATGGATGAAAATGAAATCAAACATACATCAAGTGTGTGAGTAATTGGTGGTGTGTTTTGTGATGTTCAGGCTGTCAGCGTTCGTGCTCAGGTGTTTCCTCCAGGCTCAGGACTTCATTTCCATCGACCCGATGGTGATGCAGAGAACAACATATTGGCTGCTGGCCCATCAGAATGCTGACGGTTCGTTCAACGAGCCGGGTCGGGTCATCCACACAGAGCTCCAGGGAGGACTGGATGGGCCGGTGTCTCTCACAGCATATGTCCTTATAGCGCTTCTGGAGGACGCTGAATACAGGGTGAGTTAGACTGAATAATGGAACAATAGATAGATAGATTGTGATTGAACTATAGGTTGGAAATTAGATGAATGGAATGATAGATCAATAGATGGATTGAACGATTGTTTGATAGAATGATAGAATGATTAGTATGATAGAATGATAGATCGATTGAATAATACATCGACTGAACGATAAACGGAATGATAGATTGATTGAAAGATAGATAGATAGATAGATAGATAGATAAACTGAAGATGATAGACAGATAGATTGATATATAGATAAACTGAACGATAGATAGGTAGATAGATAGATAGACAGACAGACAGATAGATAGATAGATAAATAGATAGATAGATAAACTGAAGATGATAGATAGATAGATAGATAGATAGATAAACTGAAGATGATAGTTCGATAGACTGAACAATAGATAGATAGACAGATAGAAAGATAGACAGATAGATAGATAGACTGAACGATAGATAAACTGAACAATAAATAGATAGACAGAAAGACAGACAGATAGACAGACAGATAGATAGATAGATAGATAGACTGAACGATAGATAAACTGAACGATAGATAGATAGACAGACAGACAGATAGATAGATAGATAGATAGATCGATAGATAGATAAACTGAAGATGATAGATAGATAGATAGATAGATAGATAGATAGATTAATTAAACGTTAGATAAACTAAACGATAGATAGATAGATAGATAGATTAATTGAATGATAGATAGATAGATAGATAGATAGATAGATAGATAGATAGATAGATAGATAGATAGACTGAACAATAGATAGACAGATAGAAAGACAGATAGATAGATAGATAGATAGATAGATAGATAGATAGATAGATAGATAGATAGAATGATTGATTGATTGATTGATTGATTGATTGATTGAAGACTATCTGTTTGTGTCTCTGGTAGAGTACATATGAAGGCAGCATTTCTTTGGCCGTGAGTTTCCTGACATCTCGACTGGTTCAGGAAATCTCCAGTAACTACAGCCTGTCTTTAGTCACGTATGCTCTGTCACTGGCCAATAGCACCGCCGCCCCACCTACCCTCACCGAGCTGCTGAACAGAGCACTAATTGTTGGTAAATATCCTCTGGATTTACACTCTGAGAACAGCACTCCACAGATGTGAAACATACACATGAAGCTGAAAATTGCCCGTAATTTTCCTTTAAATCCACATAGCGTGGTGACCAGCTGTGCTGTCATGGACGAGCGTTGTGTCTGGCACAATAAAATGTGTTAGATGCTAATGTGTTTTTAATAGTTGGATGGTGACACTGTGTCTGGGTCTTTCAGATGGAGTGCCAACCTGGAAATCTCCAGGCGATGTCCTGTACAACTCCTGGCAGCCACGTTCATCAGATATTGAGATATCGGCCTACGTACTGCTCGCCATGAACAGACTCAGACTGATGGATGAAGGATTCACTCTGGTGAAGTGGCTCAGTAAACAAAGAAACCATCTAGGGGGATACGGATCCACTCAGGTACAGATCAAACAGACAATAAAAACTTTAAATGAGACGGAACAGCTGACTTTCAGGTGCTTTTAAGCATCCAGGCTCCCAAAACGAATGTCAGCATTTTAAAATGCTGAATTGCCTACAACAGCATACTGAAACACTGGCAAGTAGTTGTTTTTATCAAGGTTTTTTTGCAAAATATCAAGTACTGTTTTTAACATTGATAATATTCAGAAATGTTTCTTGAGCAGCAAATCAGCATATTAGAGTGATTTCTGAAGGATCATGTGACACTGAAGACTGGAGTAATGATGCTAAAAATTCAGCTTTGATCACAGAAATAAATTACATTTTACAATATATTCACATAGAAAACAGTTACTTTAAATTGTAATAATATTTCTCATTTTTACTGTATTTTTAATCAAATTAATGCAGCTTTGCTGAGCACATTAGAGGATGTATAAGGGAATATTCCAGGTTCAACAGAAGTTAGGCTCAGGCTATAGCACCTATAGCATATTGTTGATTATCACAAACATTATTTTGACTCATTCCCCTTATTTATTTATTTATTTATTTATATTTTTTTTAATCAAAAACAGTCAATCACTTACAATGGAATTAAATGGGGCCAGATTTTACAGGACGCATATTGTTTACATCTAGTGGTTTTACTATTAATACGGTATTGTAACACATATACGGATTGACCCCATTTACTTCCATTATAAGTAAATAACACCACAAATGAACCTGGGAATATTCCTTTAAGAAGGTCAACAGGGTTTAACATCTATTGAGGCATTGACCAATGTCCCAGTGTCTGTGATTACACACATCTATGATCTCTTCCATTGATTCAGGGAAGTGAATTCGTTGGCAGGCGAATGTTTCAATTGGAAATCAAGCTGTGCAAAAGGCCATCGAGGTCAGATAAGAAAATGTACTTTTAATTTTAAAAAGGCCCTTGTGATATTATCCCAGACGTTTGGCTCGGGACCGATGGCCTGCGATCTGTCACGAACACTAACCTCAATGAGGACTAGCAGTTTCCGGGACTTGAGCTTTGTTAAAGTGCTTTGTCATGTCGAAGCCCCTCACTTTGACACAACAACTCGAATCCAACAGGAGAACATCTGACTGCGCTTGAAAGAGTCCTGGCGGTATTTGGTTGAGTGTGCAAAGATTAAAGGATCTGTGTCTCTGCTCCACACATGTGCAGTGTTATATACCAGGCAGCAGGTGATTGAATTAAGAGTGTATCTGTGACACAGATGCATGGGCACCTGTTGCTGACGCAAAGAGATTATCACATCTGCCAAAACTGATACATGCTTATCCCATTTTATTGAATGCACTTTTTGTTTTTTTGATCAGTTCTAAAGCTTTATTAAAATATCTATGCTCTGTTTGTTTTTATTTTAAGGATACAATCATGGCATTGCATGCACTGTCAATCTACGCCACCTTCAGCAGCGCGGAGTCTATAGATCTCAGCATCACTGTGAACAGCGCCTTCGGCACTGCCAACAGATTCAAAATAGACAGATACAATTACCTGCTCCAACAGAGCCAAGACCTGCCCGTATGTATATAATACACCGCCCTAGATATACACTTCAGTTCAAAAGATTGGGGTCAGTAATATTTCTTTTTCTTTTGAAAGAAATTAATAATTTTAGTCAGCAAGGACGCATTTATAATGTTACAAAAGATTTCCTTTTTAAGTAAATGCTGTTCTTTTGAACTTTCTATTCATCGAAAATGTAAAGAAAAATTCCACAAAAACATTACGTTTTCAGTACTGATGATAATAAATGTTTCTTGCGCAGCAAATCAGCATATTAGAATGATGTCTGAAGTATCATGTGACACTAAAGACTGGAGTAATAATGTTGAAAATTCAGCTTTGCATCACAGTAATAAATTAAATTTCAGCATATATTCAATTAGAAGACAGTTATTTTAAATTGTAATAATATTTCATATTTTTGCTGTATTTTTGATTAAATAAATGCAGTCTTGGTGAGCTTTTTTAATCTTACTAACCTTAAACTGGAGGACATAATAGCACAAATGTGAAGCACATAATTTTATAAAAGCAGTTACAATAATTGATCTATTATTTGAGCTGTAAAGCTGTTTAAATAATAATTTTTAGGGGTTTCATGCCATTTTCATGCCATTTTCATGCCACTTTCATGCCACGGGGCAGCCGTGGCCTAATGGTTAGGGAGTCGGGCTTGTAACCGAAAGGTTGCGGGTTTGAGTCCCAGGTCCGGCAGGGATTGAAGGTGGTGGGAGTAAATAACCAGCGCTCTCTCCACCTTCAATACCACGACTGAGGTGAGTCCCTTGAGCAAGGCACCGATCCCCCAACTGCTCCCGGGTGCCGCAGCGTTAGCAATATGGCTGCCCACTGCTCTGGGTGTGTGTTCACAGTGTGTGTGTGGGTGTTTGATCACTTCTCACTACTCTGTGTGTGTGCACTTGGATGGGTTAAATGCGGAGCGCAAATTCTGAGTATGGGTCACCATACTTGGCCACACGTCACGTCCTTTCCTTTCCTTCCTTTTTTTATTTTTTATGTTGTTAAATTACATATAACCACGCAGGAAATTCTAGTAAATTACGTTTTGCTCACTAAAATTATGTTAACATGCATATTGTTTATGCCTTGTCGCTTTGCTATTTAAAGAGTGAAAATTCAGGAATAAATTGCATTTTAAAATATATTACAATAGAAAACTTAATTTCAGTTGTAATAATTTTTCACAGCATAACTGTCTTTACTTAGTGAAGAGACTTTATTCACAAACATTAAAAAATCTTACCGACTCCAAACCTTTGAACAGTATTGTGTATCTCCTAACACTACGTATGAAACTTAAGCCTTTGTGCTGTTTCTTTTCAAAGTGATATATAACTAGCTGTTTGTGATGCTCTAGTGATTTGTCAAGTGACACTGGCTAATGTTGGGTTTGCCTTTACAGATTGAAGCAGAAAAGGGGGTTGATATTGAGGTGGTGGCAGAGGGTAAAGGTTTTGCCCTGTTTCAGGTATGTCTAAACTCCATGCTTGAGAATTTGTCCTGAAATGCATTGTTTTGCACTGCGGCAAAAAACATTGAAGCCAAAAAAAGATGCTAGTTGCTTGTTGACCATCTTGACACAGCAACACAATTTAACAGGATCAAGTTATCCTGTTATCCCATTGCAAAAACTGTCAAATAGCAAGGTGTTACCAATGAAAGCAGGTTATGAAGGTTCAACAGCTGCAAATAATAACCCCAAACCCCCGTAAAGATAAAAAGAGATGTAATGGCAGAAATATTCTGTTGTCATCAGCAGTCGGATCCCCTCTTTCTCAATCCAATGTGTAATTATACTTTTGATTGCTCGCCATGGAGCACATAAACCGGCCCAGACGCTGTTTTCCCCATCAGTGAGACACCAGCAACATCTTGAGCTGCTTTGAAAGGCCTCACCAAAGAAACAGCATCCAGAACTCTGTTCTGCAGAAGATTCACAAAAGCAGAGATGATCTCATTTTGAGTTGTGTTGCTAATTTGTTCTTCAGACATAAATGGTTTCTCAAATCAACTGGCTTGAAGTGTTGCTTTATAAAATGTCATAAAGTCAGAAACAAAATCCCGAAGATTTATTAGAGTAATATTTATTTTTTCATACTGTTTCAGCTTAGTGTGTTCTACAACGTGATGAACCTGAGAACGTCACTCAGACGGCGTGATACGCACAGCGATGAGGCCTTTTATTTGTATATAGATGTAATGGACAATGAGGAGTTCAGTGTAAACCTTCACATATGTTTCAGGTGAGCGGCTGAGCCGAACACACGCGCGCACTGCACGCTTCTTGCCAAAATGATTTCATCAGCACCAAAAAATGTGATTAAAAAGTTAACAAAAAAAATTATTGGCTCTAAAAACGTTAGTTTTGTAAAAAGCAGATTTCACTTGGTTTGATGTTTTGTTTCTCTCTTTTCATTTAATTTAATTGAATTTATATAAAAGGGACAATGTACATTTAATAAACATTAAAATAAATGTAAATGTACTTAAGTTTTCTTCCGCAGTCCATTTTGCCTGATATCATTGAGCAGAATAGACAAAAAGTACAATACAGAAAACATATAATAAAAAAGCATACAATAAATCATATACAGAAGTCTCATTATTGGATGTTAAAAAGTAAAATCAGTGTCCACACTGTCAAAGAAACCAATTCCTAAAATTATACTTTAAATGAATAATAATATGCATATTCTACAGTATATCATCAATGTTGCATTACATTTTGGATAACTAATGCAAATCATGAAATTCAAACGTTTTTAAGTGTCCAAATACTTTTTGGGGTCACTGTTGATATTTGATAAAATGTTTTTTTTCAGGCTGAAGGAGGACCAGAGCCTAAAACAGACGGGTATGGCCATACTGGATGTGGGTTTACTCACAGGGTTCAGTTTGGCCCCAGGTGGTGTCCAGCTAAATGATATAGTCAGACGAGTAGAGACGCCTTCAGGACGAGTTATACTTTATTTAGACACTGTGAGTTCCTCTTAGCTTTTTATTTTACAATATTTCTACGGTATTACAGTATAAGTGTGCCAAGACTGTTTTTAGTTTGTTTGCTTCATGTTTTCATGTGCATTATGCATCTGTGGCTGTATGTCCTGCTCATAATCTTTTCTCTCATCACAGGTGACCACAGTGGAAAGCTGCGTTGACATATCCACCATCCTAGACTTTAAGGTGGTCAATGTCCAAGATGCTGTGATCATGATCTACGACTACTATGAGCCCCGTGAGACTCTAAATAATAGCTCCAGAATCTCTGATGCATTGTTCTGTTCCAGTATGTGTTTCAAGCCCCTTGTTTCATTTCCTTAATCTTCTGCAGGGCGGAGGACAGTGCGCTCCTACACATCTGAGACAAGACGGGACATGTCTGTATGTTCGCTATGCGGGCCGGATTGCTCTCAGTGTGGGGTTCGAGACATCTGGACGACTGATGGGTCGCTGTCCATTAACCAATATCCACTCCTGGCTCTATGTTTGACCGCAGCACTCATCATCCTCCTGTCAATCTACAACTAGTGTTTTTCCTAAATCAAAATCATTGGAATCAGCAACACAACAACACAAGCGAAATTAATGTGTAAATTGTTTAAAGAAAATGTTTTTGTAAATGTGAAAAAACTCTGTGTAAATTTTATGTATGAAAATTGGTGCATTTAGTTTGATTGATTTTATGAAAAGATTAGACAGAAATTAGTTTCTTTAAATGATGTTTCATTAATGACAGCTTAATTAAAAATAAATGATTGAATCAGATTAATTAATGATTGATTCATATTATAATAATTATTTTAATTAATTAATTATTGATTAAATAAAGGGTGTTTTATTTTTAGAATTTTCCAATGCACCATGTTTTTTAAAATTATTATTTAGTAATTTAGATGAATCAAAATAGTAAATCAGGGCCAGGCTCAAAACTGATAAATGAACTACATTTTAAAATGTAAGCACTGTGCTTTTGCACCATAATAATAATCCACTGCATAAAGCTGTGTTACGTACTGCAATTACAAATTTGTTAATAGTCAACATATTCATGTCTTTTTTGAACTCATAAGTTGCAACCTCTTTAATAAGTTTAAACATTATTTGTTCTTTTTTAAAAATGGTAAGTATCAGCTGTATGCATAGTAAACTACATTTGGTTTCTTGATCATTGAAAATTGCTAAAATTCAACATTTTGCACATGGAGCCTCATTGAGATCCGCATGTCTCTGGCATTGAACTATATAGGGCCTTAAAATGGAGATACAAAAAGGAAAATCTAAAAACCAGAATCTACAAGAATATCTTTAATATGTCTTGTGTTACAGACATGCAAACTTTGGAAAAATAATATTTTTTTGCACTCAGACAAGTATGTTCTTATGCAAGTGTTTTGATAGAGGAAAACAAGATAGATTTCTAGTTTCAACATTATTTGATATTCAGACATTCCTCTTTAAAATAAAAAAATATATATCAGCTGTATGCAAAGGGACCCATATTTGTTTTTTGACCACTGAAAATGTGTACAACTTAACAGTTTACTCCTGGAGCCATATTTAGATTCCAGTATATCTGGAACTGAAACATACAGGGCCTTAAAAATGAAGATGCCAAAAGAAAAGTTTAGAATATTAGAATATTTGGGCTTTCATTACTATTTGTATTTGTCTTTCTTTAGAAAAAAAAATCAAAAACAAAAACTTTCAAAAAGCTGCAGAAGTTTGAAAACTGATTGCTTTGACACTGAATGACCCAACTGCAGTCACTTCACTGACCTGAATGCAGCTATATTGCAGATGGTAAAGTGTAAAGCCATGCATTTCTCATGCATGATTACACCATGATACAGTAAACACACTGATTGCTGATTGCTTTTTGTTTTCACTTAGCTTGTGGTTAGCATGCTAAGCTAGCATTGTTTTTGTATGACCTAACAAAGCCCATCAAAACAACACTGTAGACTTTACATTACAAAATTAATTTACACTAGATGTGATGTTATTTCTTTGCTAAAACCCCAGCATGTAAGGTAAGGCCAGTTTTAAGTGGTTTAAGATAGTTTAGCTGGACTTTCAGCATGACCACCAGGCAATAAAACCACAAAAACAGACCAACTTGATGAAGCTGGGAGACTGGATTTGTATAAGCTGTCCCCCCCACCCCCCACCCCCCCGCAAGGATAGCATTACCACAATATTTATTCATAGGAATGGCAATTTATCTAACTGATTCTGGGCTTGTAAAACAGCTCCTGTGAAATAAATAGCAGACACAGTGAGTGGAGGAATTAACCAGCAGGAAACATTTACTGCAAACTATGACTTAACCTCCAGCTTGTTTTCGTTCAGTGATGAACAGCTTTGAGTCTTAGGCGAGTTGAAAACGAGATAAATGTGCTTCATATTCCGAGCCAATCAAACTCAAAACCGCAGACTTAGAAGATCTCACGACGATAGCAGAAGCGATTGTAGTCGCCCTGTTTACGACAAAGTATCATAATGTGCACAAGATGTCTTTGTATTCATTAGCAGAGATGCGTGAGTGTTTTTACTGAGCGCAGGGGGTCAAAACTCTTCGTTCCTTCACAGTCACGTGATCAAACCACACGGAGCCTTTACTCTGTCACCTCATTAGTGCGGCCCACATGGAGCGCTCTGTCTAACAGGAAACACAACATAACGTGGCTCCATCCTGACCCGCAGGCCTGCCTTTCCTTTTGGAGTCCAAATCATCCAGCTTCAAATTGGCAGTGTGGTTTATGCATCTTTGTAAACAGCGGATTTCTGATCCAATGTAAACAAGTGGATACTATGGTGTAAGAGGAACTCCTCTGTGTCTCGTTCAGCTTCAGCAGATTTATTTTTGAAAAATTTGGTTTAATCTACTTTCCATTAGGAGGGAGCGTTTATCTGCTTGACAAATAGACACTGTCATACAGTAAATTAAAAACGTTTTTGCAGTTATTAAATACAGTTGAGGTCAAAAGTTTACATACACCTTGCAAAATCTGCAAAATGTCCATTATTTTACCAAAATAAGAGAGATCGTACAAAATGCATGTTATTTTTTATTTAGAACTGACCTGAATAAGATATGTCACTTAAAAAAATGTTTACGTATAGTCCAAAACAGAAAATAATAGTTGAATTTATAAAAAATGCTGTTGTTCAAAAGTTTACATACACTTGATTCTTAATACTGTGTGTTTTTTTGTTTTGTTTAGTGATAGCTGAGCCCCTTGTTTTGTCCTGAACAGTTAAAACTGTCCGTTGTTCTTCAGAAAAATCCTTAAGGTCTCACAAATTCTTTGGTTTTTCAGGATTTTTGTGTATTTAAACCCTTTCCAATAATGACTGTGTGATTTTAAGATCCATCTTATTACGCTGAGGACAGCTGAGGGACTCATATGCAACTATTACAGAACTATTACAGATTCAAGTGCTAACTGATGCTCCAAAAGGAAACATGATGCATTAAGAGGCATGGGTGTAACCTTTTGAACAGAATGAAGATTTATATATTTTCCTTATTTTGCCTAAATATCACTTTTTTTTTTTTTTTTTTTTAAGTACTGCCCTTTAGAAGCTACAGAAGATACTTATATGTTTCCCAGAAGACAAAAAAAAGGTTTTTTTGACTTCAACTGTAATTGCATTAATTAAATTAACTAAAACAGATGCTATTAAAATAACTATTTAAATAATGTCATGATTTTTATTTGTATTTATTAGTTTATTTATATTGCTGTAATCAGAAAAATCTTAAAGGAGAAGTCCAGAACAACAATATACAGATAATGTACTCACCCCTTTGTCATCCAAGATGTTCATGTCTTTCTTCCTTCAGTCGTAAAGAAATTGTGTTTTTTAAGGAAAACATTTCAGGGATTTTGCTCCATATAATGGGCTGATATAATGCCCCGAGTTTAAACTTCCAAAATGCAGTTTAAATGCGGCTTCAAACAATCCCAAATGTGGTTGTAAATGATCCCAGCCAAGGAAGAAGAGTCTTATCTAGTGAAACAATCAGTTGTTTTCATAAAAAATAATACAATTTATATACTTTTTAATCTCAAACACTCATCTTGTCTTGCTCTTCCTGAACTCTGTGTATTCTAACTCAAGACAGGGTATGTCGAAAAACTCTGATCCTATTTTCTCCCTCAACTTCAAAAATCATTTCAAAATCATCCTACATCGCTGCAGAAGTTCCGACCCAGTCTTTGCAAAGTGAACATGCAAACAAGATCAAACACCCTTAACAAAAAAGGTAAAACAGTGATATAAAACGATTTTGAAGTTATGGGAGCAAATATGAGTTTTTCGACATACCCTAACTGTCATGAAACAGAATACACAGAGTTCAGGGAGAGCAAGACAAGACGAGCGTTTGACATTAAAAAGTATATGAACTGTATTATTTTAATGAAAATAACAGATCGTTTCACTAGATAAAAATATTTCAGAAAAACAGATGCTGTTTAAATAACTTTTTAAATCATTTATTTATACATTGCAGTAGTAAAAGGGTCCTAAAATAGGCTTCTTTTTTATTTTCTGCAAAAAGTAAACTAAATGCTTTTGTGAGATTTCATCGTTTACAGTCTTCAGGAGGTGTGAATAGCTTGCACATCTCTCTTTGCACATTAAAGTGCACACTTTACTTTTAAATGAAGTGATGTTGCCACATTTGTTCAATCCAAGCGTTCAGGGTATGGTTGGTTAGTTAGCAGACTGCTAGTTTACAGACAAAATGCTTCTCTTTTGACATACATCAAAATATCTAAATAATATTGTAATCAACATGTTAATATTTTATTGTGTTATAAGTACAAAAAGTAAAAAAAAAAAAAAAAAAAAAAAAAACTTTTCTGCTGTCCGTGACTTACACGCCTCAGGATAGTCACTGATGAACAGTTTGGGAGTGTGTGCATCAATTTGTGTCATGATGTCATTTTCTGTTGCTTCAGAGTGATGAGTCAAATGACATTTACAATTTAGGTGATTGGCTCAAATAAATGTCAGTGTTAAATAAGTAAAGATGTCTGATTACATACTCCAGTGCTATATGTGCTAGCCAAATAAGTGCCGTTAAGATGAATGACAATGCTAACTGATAGCTCTCTAGGTATCATGGACCACATTGGTTCACAATTATTCACAAACTGCTGATCAACCAATAACAATTAATCATATATTTAACTCAGGGAATATCTCTCAGGGTCAAGATTAATATTTGCTGTTGTGAGCCATGTTCCTGCTGAGATTATAAATGTCAAAGACTCACAGCTAAATGATCTAGCAATCTTTATTTAGTAACTTAATACTTTGTTGAAGCAAATAGCAACTGATAAACATTACATCCCATACTGTAACGATGCTGAACTATCGTCTGTTTTTATCCCAGAATACCAAACCCACATGCATCAAAACACATTCCTTTCACATAAACATGTTGAAATCCACAAACAGTCATAAGGCAAACAAACAACAACAAAAACAAACAAAAAAAAGACTTAAAAAAAAAAAAAAAAAAAACTGACTCACTGACCTCAAACTGAACAGTCAAATATATATACAACTGGCCAAAACTAGTATATATATATATATATATATATATATACAATTTTCTTTTCACCAAGGCTGCATTTATTTAATCAAAATATTCAAAACAGTAAAATTTTTAATATTAATATAGAAATTATATTAATATATTTTAAAATGTAATTTATTCCTGATGCATAGCTGAATTTTCAGCATCATTGCTCCAGTCTTTCCAGTCCTCAGTGTCACAAAATCCTTCAGAAATCATGCTGATTTAAGAATAAGACACATAAACATAAACATTTAACTTCTGATTAATTGAATGCATTTCTGGAAAAAAAAAAAAAAAAAAAAAAAAAACTATTAAAAAAAAAAATATGATTAAAAAGTATGATTATTTTTTATTATTACCATTTTTGAAACATCTGGTAAAACCTACTAAAATATAATTTTATAATATATATTATATTTATAATAATTTTATATTGGCCTATATAATAATTCAGGAAGTACTATTAAGGATTTCCCCTCATTTCCCAAAAGTGAATTCATCATTGCTACTCCCCATTCCGCTTTTAGGAAAATATGTCAAATGATTTCACATTACATCAATTTTATTTAGATCACTGTTACTCTAAACTGACAGGAGTTTGATGTGGATATTGTATCCAGAGGTTCGGAAGTATTAATCCACAGAGGCAGTGCGTGGGGGCGATGAAAGAGCAGTGGACAACACTTCCTCCCCAGCGGCACACAGGAAATGATTCAACGGCCTGCGTATCCACTTAATTCAGACATTATGGATGCTAACACGGAGTCAGTCTGGCCATAGAGTTAAGGTGAGTGTATTTAGGCTCCCGCTAGGTGGCAGGCATGGCTAAGCAATGTTCGACAGGGTTACCTTGGTGTGCCTTGACTGGAAGCAGCCTCGTAAAGCATGTGCTGATAAGAGAGTGGTGAGTGTTTTCCATCTTTTGACTTTTCTCGGGGCATAAACTGACATGTTATCACTCCCAAAGTGCGTATAAAGCTGTTGGGATTACAATAGCTAAAAACCACAAAGACAGTCAACAAGAGACACTGCATATGAGGACATGCATGAATAAAAAAGAGATTCAATCACAGCTGAATCAAAAGTCCGTTCACATCAAGAACGAAAACTAATTAGTGTTCACACTAAAGCACGATAACTGTTTATTATCCACCTTATTTTTCAACGCATAAGTAAACCGTTTTGTGTCAACCCTGGTGAAAAAAACAGCATATGCTGGTAGGTATGTTTTGATGCTGGTTTAAGCTGGTCCTTTGCTGGTTTATGCTGGTCCTTTGCTGGTTCATGATGGTCCTTGACCAGCAACATGACCAGCAAAAACCAGCAAAGGACCAGCTTAAACCAGCATCAAAACATACCTACCAGCATATGCTGTTTTTTTTTCACCAGGGAATGTGCGAGACTTCCGGTTTATTAGCCACTGTAGGTAAATAAGAAGAATAACAAAGTTTAGTAAACAGTAAAACAGTTTGCATTACAAACCAATGTGTTTATAAATCCGATCATAAATTAAAGTAATAGGGTAAGATAGACCAGTTTGCAATAGAGTGTTTTCAGGACGCGTCATGAATTGTTGCACTTAATGTAAACAATGCCACTGAATTGAACGAAACACATATTTTTCTGATTATTGCTGCTGAAAATGGTACTAATCGTCTGGGAAACTTATTTAGAGTACTGTAGACTGCCAAAAGTTTTAACAAATCAAAGAGAAGAGTGCAAAAAACTGTCTGAGGGACAAAAACTGTTTAAACTGTATAACTATTTATTTAATAAAATATGGTTGGCCAGACTGAACCAGGATTTCCAGGGCAAGAATCTTGACAACATTCGTGTTTGTTGTTATCATTTCTAGTCAGGTGGGTTGAATATTAGACTGATATCTAAATATACTACTTGTACATATCTTTACCACCTATTAACTTAATTTGTCCAACTATTTTGCTCTTTTCCTGCTTACTAAGTCCTTTTTTATATGATTTAGCAGCTTCCACACATTTTTTTTCTGTGGTTTCGACAGCTTAAATCAGCAGAACAACGTATTCAGTAGTACATTAACCATGCAATCAATGCTGTTGTTTACATCTGAGTTATCTCCAATATATGGCCGCGCATCCGGGTAACTGACCAAACCGTGACGTTAGGGCAAACCCTCTATACTTGCGCTTTTCATGCTTTTGTCGTTCATGGATGATCATTCTGACGTGATTCCAGCAATATCGTTTCCTTGTGTCGTTATCATTAAAGTTTGTTCTCATAAAATTAGAATGATTGTTAGCTAGTTAAATCAGGATGGATTGTTCATGAGCTGAAAAAATGGCTCTAAAAGTGATTTCAACCATATCCTTTCTATTGTAGCTGTGTTGTCGAGTTGCTTGTTTTCATAGAATGATTATTAAAACATTGTTATTGTTACTGTTATTTGTTTCCATAATTTATTTTTTTTGTACTTTCATCTCTAAATATGGCTCAGATCCAATATAAGTCAATTAGGTTTTTTTTTTAACTTTATAGACTAGCATTTATTGTCTGCCCAATGCACACCTTTCTTAAACATTTGAACAATGGTTTATTCAAATTTGTAATGCTTAAACACAAGTCCTAAATATAAGCTGCAAAGCATATGAGATGTAGACATAACCTGTCTGGGCGATAGCCTCTGTAGATTTCATTTTTGCTGAGTAAGGTCATAAAATTAACACGCATACACGCACACTTTCTGAAGAGTGTGTGTTAATGTTGTAGATGTTATGACTGAAACAGACAGAGTAAGATGATTTGTAATGATGTCAGCAGGATACAGCGTGTTGAATTCATTATTGTTCTAGGGCTCTCTCTGAATGTCATGGACGATTCCCACTGCCAACTAGTGAGTAAAACCTAATGATTCCCTAATGAAATAGATATTATGTCTAACACTTTCAGACAATTGAATGACTCTATCACCCCCTGGGTACTAAGCCGTAACACGCAAGCAATCTTTTTATTTTTTTTTTAAATGCATGTTTTGGTCTTATTGTGCAGGATTCCTTAGTACATGTGAAGTGTTGGAAATATTACAAATCGTAGTCCATTACTGATTCCAAATGACAGAAAGTGTAGTTAGTAACGTAATTGATTGCATTACTTCTAGATAAAATAATGATACTACTTTGTGATAACTTTTAGATTGCATTCGATCTAACTTCTTTATCACATTGATTCAAATAATATAATATTGTAACATTGATATAATAATACAAAAAGAAAGAAAAAATATTCAATTTGTTGTTAGTAACAACATGAAGTGCATTAAACAACATTAAATCAAGGTTTCCTAAACTGGGGTTCAGAAAGGTATTTTAAAATGTAATCTAATTACTTAATTTTTGGAATCTGAATACCTAATCGGATAACATGTAATCAGTTACTCAACACTGAATATGTTATTTTTCGTGAATAAAGAGAGTTTCAAATTGTGTGCATGTTGATGCATCTTCATCTAAATCACGTGGATGCAATGTGTTGGCCAAACATTCGCATCTGTGTTTGTGTTTGTTCTGACTAAACCATAGACAGGATGTGATTTGTACAGTTTTGTGTAGTTGCTCAGAGCCGAGGCTTTTGTTTTCCTACTGTTTATTTTGCAATCAGAGAAGACAATAGCGGATTTATGGATGTGGAGTTCCGGAATGGGTCGTTATCGATGGGAATTATTAACTACTTTAATGGGCCATAACTATTGCTACTAATTCTTCGATTGTTTTCCCATTTCAGTAATTTGTTATGAAATCTTACATGAAGCCAAAGAGACCACAAGCCCACGAAGGGTCACAGGTTCCGTGTTACATTTCAGCCGGAAAATATTAGCGAGTTAGCACATCAACACGACATCTCTCGTATGAGCATTTTCATAGCTTTCGTTCATTATTGTGTACAAATTAGATTAGTCATCATGGCTTGGGCGATTTAAAGATTTGGCAGCGTCGCAGAGGTGATGTCATAGATCCGAGTAGCCAGTAGGAAAGTTCTCATTTGTTTTAGACCAACAAGCAAATATAACCTTGCACTGGCCCACAGTGATGATGTGTTCCTCTGGCACGGACGGCTCAGCCTCTCTTGGGGAGTCATGGAAAAACCGTCTGGCGTTTTCATCCCACCCAGAGATTTGATTTAAACAAGAACACCCGCGCATACCTCCATCTTGGGGTCCGCGAACTGAGAGTATCTTGAATGACCCACATTTGTGCTCTGTCTCACAGCTGCTGCTGATGCACTGGAAATTGTGAACAAAGTCCGGCAATACGTCATTTTTGTTGTAAAGCTGCTGCTATGATAATGTTTATTTTAATTTGATGATAAAATATGTTTATATCTCATCCGGGGCCCACTATGTCTAATAAATACTGCTGATGTCAAAATAACCCAGCATGCATGTCACTCCTAAACTCTGGGATTTTAAATGCCCCATCGGTACCCTATGCCCTATTGCTTATTTTGACGAACCTAGCAACCGCATAGCAACATGCTTAAAACCAACCAGAAACATTCTGTCTAATCAAACACCAATAGTAACATGTTATAAACCAGTCAAACCATACTAGCAACACTCAGGTGATAACAGCCTCCTGCATTTACTCTAGTACAGCGGTGAGTTTCCACAATCAAACAGTACTCGCATTGTCTTCAAAACATTAACATAAAAATTAGGGGTGTGCAATATTAACAAAAAATTATATCTCAATAATTTGAGGGATTTTCTTATTTCTAATTTTTCTAACAATACATAATATTTAGCTATGTGTGTTTTGGTGCTTGTACTTTGGCTGTTTTAAGCCTGTCATGGATAAATAAATATGACATGCCAATAGGTGATGGCACGTCCCTGTCTGAAATGAATGAGTGATTCATTGAATCAGTCATTTGAACGATTCATTCAGAACTGCTTAATCATTTAGAAACTAAGCAAGTAACTGTTTTTATGAATAGATCATTAGCTCACTCAGTTAGTTCAAAAATAGATTCATAACAAAACACTGCAGTGTTGCTCTGAGATGCACAAATGTTCTGCTGCAGCTTTATTTGGAACAAATTTTGTTGGCAAATCAGATTAGAAAACTGATATTATTGTCTAAAATGGAACTCGCTCGATATGAATGTCTTGTTTGTTAAAATCACATCACAATCACACTCAAATGCTGTTAATCGGGATATTGTGTAATATTACTCAAATTCCAAAAATGAAGTGCTTGTAATTAGATTACATTTTAAATTACTTAATTTAATCCGACAACAGTTACATTTCACGTTTTATTCTCCATGCACTTTAATGCACTTCATGTTGTTAATATATTTTCTTTGAAATTGTAATTTTCTATCAAAATTGTGTAAGATTATTATTTAAACCAAGATTATAAACAAGTTATATCAAAAGTAATCTAAAAGTAATCAAAAAGCAGTCTGATTATACAGGTGCATCTCAATGAATTAGAATGTTGTGTAAAAAGTTCATTTATTTCAGTAAATCAACTCAAATTATGAAACTCGTGTATTAAATAAATTCAGTGCACACAGACTGAAGTAGTTTAAGTCTTTGGTTCTTTTAATTGTGATGATTTTGGCTCACATTTAACAAAAATCCACCAATTCACTATCTCAACAAATTAGAATACTTCATAAGACCAATAAAAAAAACATTTTTAGTGAATTGTTGGACTTTTGGAAAGTATGTTCATTTACACTAAATGTGTTCTCAATACTTGGTAGGGGCTCCTTTTGCTTTAATTACTGCCTCAATTCGGCGTGGCATGGAGGTGATCAGTCTGTGGCACTGCTGAGGTGGTATGGAAGCCCAGGTTTCTTTGACAGTGGCCTTCAGCTTATCTGCATTTTTTGGTCTCTTGTTTCTCATTTTCCTCTTGACAATACCCCATACATTCTCTATGGGGTTCAGGTCTGGTGAGTTTGCTGGTCAGCCAAGCACACCAACACCATGGTCATTTAACCAACTTTTGGTGTTTTTGGCAGTGTGGGCAGGTGCCAAATCCTGCTGGAAAATGAAATCAGCATCTTTAAAAACCTGGTCAGCAGAAGGAGGCATGAAGTGCTCTGAAATTTCTTGGTAAACGGGTGCAGTGACTTTGAAACACAGTGGCTTAACACCAGCAGATGACATTGCATCCCAAATCATCATAGACTGTGGAAACTTAACACTGGACTTCAAGCAACTTGGGCTATGAGCTTCTCCACCCTTTCCCCAGACACTAGGACCTTGATTTTTCAAATGAAATACAAAACTTGCTCTCATCTGAAAAGAGGACTTTGGACTGGGCAACTGGGGAGCAGTCCATTTCTTCTTCTCCTTAGCCCAGGTAAGATGCCTCTGACGTTGTCTGTGGTTCAGGAGTGGCTTAACAAGAGGAATACGACAACTGTAGCCAAATTCCTTGGCACGTCTGTGTGTGGTGGCTCTTGATGCCTTGACCCCAGCCTCAGTTCATTCCTTGTGAAGTTCACCCAAATTCTTGAATCGATTTTGCTTGACAAGTCTCTCAAGGCCGCGGTTCTCTCGGTTGGTTGTGCATCTTTTTCTTCCACACTTTTTCCTTTCACTCAACTTTCTGTTAACATGCTTGGATACAGCACTCTGTGAACAGCCAGCTTCTTTGGCAATGAATTTTTGTTGCTTACCCTCCTTGTGAAGGGTGTCAATGATTATCTTCTGGACAGCTGTCAGATCAGCAGTCTTCCCTATGATTGTGTAGCCTAGTGAACCAAACTGAGAGACCATTTTGAAGGCTCAGGAAACCTTTGCAGGTGTTTTGAGTTGATTAGCTGATTGGCATGTCACCATATTCTAATTTGTTAAGTGAATTGGTGGGTTGTTGTTAAATGTGAGCCAAAATCATCACAATTAAAAGAACCAAAGACAACTACTTCAGTCTGTGTGCACTGAATTTATTTAATACACGAGTTTCACAATTTGAGTTGAATTACTGAAATAAACAAACTTTTCCACAACATTTAAATTTATTGAGATGCACCTGTATTACCTAAAATGTATAATGTAATCAATTATTAGGGTGCTCTGATCAGGATTTTTGAGGCCAATCGCCGATCACAGGAAGCAGTATCTGCCGACCAATACCGAGCTTTTTTTTTTTTTTAAGCCTTCTTTTTAACATGTAGAATTATTTATAGTGAGCGGATGTGGCGGAAGACGAAACTTGAAATTCACTATAGCATCTATAAAGACAGCCTTCATGCTTTCAATGTGGAACTAGCCACAGCAAGACAGAAGTTCTTCTCAAACCTTATAAACAGTAACCTAAACAACACTCGCACTCTTTTGCTACTGTTGAGAGACTAACAAACCCCCCCAAGTCAGATTCCCAGTGAAATGCTCTCTGACAGCAAATGCAATGACTTTGCCTCCTTCTTTTCAGAGAAGATCATTAATATCAGAAAGGTGATTAGCACATCCTCAAGTTATGCAGAGGTTAGACAGATACGACTGCAATTTCAAAAAGAAGTCACTTTGTCTGTTTTTGAAGCAGTTGATAGCAAAACTTTGGAAGAAATAGTACAGCACAGAGACGGCGCTCGTTAAGATAATAAATGATATTCGGCTAAATTCTGATTCTTGCAAAATATCAGTGCTGGTGCTACTAGATCTTAGTGCTGCGTTTGACACTGTCGATCATAACATTCTTCTAGAGAGACTGGAAAACTGGGTCGGGCTTTCTGGGATGGCTCTCAATTGGTTCAGGTCATACTTAGAAAGGAGAGGTTATTATGTGAGTATAGGAGAGCATAAGTCTAAGTGGACGTCCATGACATGCGGAGTCCCTCAAGGCTCAATACTTGCGCCGCTCTTGTTTAGCCTGTATATGCTCCCACTAAGTCAAATAATGAGAAAGAACCAAATTGCCTATCACAGCTATGCTGATGATACCCAGATTTACCTAGCCTTATCGCCACATGACTACAGCCCCATTGATTCCCTCTGCCAATGCATTGATGATATTAGCAGTTGGATGTGCCAGAACTTCCTTCAGGTAAACAAGGAGAAAACTGAAGTCATTGCATTTGGAAGCAAAGAGGAAGTTCTTAAGGTGAATGCATACCTTGACTCTAGGGGTCAAACAACTAAAAACCAAGTCAGGAATCTTGGTGTGATTCTGGAGTCAGACCTTAGTTTCAGCAGTCATGTCAAAGCAGTAACTAAATCAGCATACTATCATCTCAAAAACATTGCAAGAATTAGATGTTTTGTTTCCAGTCAAGACTTGGAGAAACTTGTTCATGCCTTTATCACAAGCAGGGTGGATTATTGTAATGGTCTCTTCACTGGCCTTCCCAAGAAAACCATTAGACAGCTGCAGCTCGTCCAGAACGCTGCTGCCAGGATTCTGACTAGAACCAGAAAATCTGAGCATATCACACCAGTCCTCAGGTCCCTACACTGGCTTCCAGTTATATTTAGAATTGATTTTTAAAGTACTTTTACTCATTTATAAATCACTCAATGGCCTAGGACCTAAATACATTGCAGATATGCTCACTGAATATAAACCTAACAGACCACTCAGATCATTAGGATCATTAGGATCGAGTCACACAAAACAAGGGGAATCCGCTTTTAGCTATTATGCTGCCCGCAGTTGGAACCAGCTTCCAGAAGAGATCAAATGTGCTAAAACATTAGCTACATTTAAATCTAGACTCAAAACTCATCTGTTTAGCTGTGCATTTACTGAATGAGCACTGTGCTTCGTCCGAACTGATTGCATTATGTATAATCATTTTCTGTTTTTAACTGTCTTAAATTTATTTTAAATCAATTTTTAAATCATTTTTAAATCATTAAATCAATCAGTTTTTACATTTTACATTTTTTGTTTTATTGTTGTGATCATTGTTTTTATGATTGTTCTACTTCCTTTTTTGTGATTATTGTTTTTATGATTGTTCTACTTCCTTTTATGTAAAGCACTTTGAATTACCTTTGTGTATGAAATGTGCTATATAAATAAACTTGCCTTGCCTTGCCTTGCCTTACTCCAATCAGGATTTTTAGACACTTATTCAGGGCCTGGATTTTTTTTTTTTTTTTTTTTTAAATGGTGGAATTCGCCTCTCAGTTGGCTCGTGTTTTTAAAATTGTGCAATTATTGCACAATAGCTTACACACAGCACAAACCTGATTTCCACAAACACATTTATCCATTATTTTGATTTTAAATCCAAACACTGCTATTGAAAATGCTTTTTCAACATTGTGAATCTTTTCTTACACAGTACAGTAATCTTTCATGGATGTGTTAACACACAATAAATTTAAGCATCACATTATTCAATGCTTTTTACTTTTGCATTTACTGTAAGATTTATATATTAAGTTGCTCAAGGAAGTGGCAAAATATTTAAACTACTTTTCTTACATTATCACAAACATTCTAAATTGAAAACTTACCATTGACAGAAACAGTCAGTTCTCCTGCCTTTTCTTTTGTATTTAAATCTTTATTACAAGCAGTCCCGCTGTTAATAAATAACTTTGTTTTCCTACCTCCACGAATGCCATCCATTATTGCCTTGTTTATCTAAAAGTGCTCTTTTCCTTTAATTCCAGCCAAAAACCCATATGTGTTGACTGTGAAACATAGTAGACTTTAATTGTATGCATTGATGGTGTAATTATGGCAGTTTTGTGTCAATCCTAAAGAAAAGTGAAAGTGACAATGTATTGTCAAGTATAGTGACCCTTTTAATTGTCAAGTATGGTGACCCATTTAACCCATCACAAGTGCACACACACACAGCAGTGAGAAGTGAACACACACGCGCACACACACCCGGAGTAGTGGGCAGCCATTGCTCCAGCAGAGCAACTGGGCGTTCGGTGCCTTGCTCAAGGGCACTTCAGTCATAGTATTGAAGGTGGAAAGAGCGCTGTTCGTTCACAATCCTCACCTTCAATTCCTGCTGGTATGGGAATCGAACCATTGAACTTTGGGTTACAAGCCCGACCCTCTGACCATTAGGCCATGACTGTCCTTGTTCATATTTACCGCAAACAATGCGCTGTCACTTTAACTCTGCGCATGCAGCAATGACTCTGTGCGGAAATGATCTCTGCATTGCTGCAGACTGTGCTGTTTGTGAAATTATGTCCCACATAAGTTATTTAATGAAGAAATATGGATTGTACCTCGCCTTATAGGGCCTTCTAGTTGCATTCTACACTGTAAAAAAACAAAAAAACACAATTTGTTGAGTCAACTTAAAATACTTTGTTACTCTGCAGCCTTAAAATTTTAAGTTCAGTCAACTCAAATAAGTTTAGTCAACTTGAAATGTCAAGTTGTACTAAGTGAAAAGTTAGATATTTGAGTTGGCTAAACAAACAATTTGGTTGAATGAACTCAAATACCTAAGTTGTCACTTAGTACAACAAAACATTTCAAGCTGACTAAACGTTTTGGAGTTGACTGAACTTAAAATTTTAAAGCAGCCGAGTAACTCAACAAATTGTTTTTTACAGTGTAATAGAGTTCATCATGTAATGAATGTTTTGAACTTCAAGATGTGTTTTTGATCATTTTCTTTCCCAATAATGTCAGCTCATTGTCAAAAACCACAATTACGATGTTATTGTAGACAATAAATATCACATACCCCTAGTAGAAATAGAATTTTTGTGTTTTTCTATAAGGACATCATTCAGGACGAAGTCAAAGATCATCTCTGAGTGTCATTTAGCTCAGAAATGACGTAACCATGAGAGTCAGGCTTGATTTATGGTGAGACCCAAAACAAGGGGGAAAAACGGCAATATTTAACATGTCTCGAACGTGCCTCTGCTGGAAAAGAAATTCACCTCTCCTCGGAGAGGGCAAGAGAGGGCAAAACCCTCCGGGGTGCGTTTCCTGCTCCTAAAGAGAGCATACATTAGGAATCCACGCTGAGTGCTCCACTAACTGATCCTAAACGCGCTAGACACGGGGTGTTTACGAGTTCTCAGACAGATAGTTTCTCCACAGATTTCCTGTGGCCTTGGTTTGACTGGAAATACGCTGTGTCATACATGAACGGCCGAAATGGGAACGCAGGAATGTTTGTGATGAATGAACAATGATCCCTCTAGTGAATTTCCCTTGACCGGTGCAGAGTCTGAGCCATTTGAGATAGTTGCTGACATTATGTAAGACTTCTGTTTGAGGTTTTGGTTTTGGCTGCTTTCAGATGCGCATCTGTCTTGGGTGAGTAATATTGTGCAACAGACGTGTCGCTGAGGAAACGTTAAAGGTGTAGCTCATCCAAAAATGATTTCTCACCCCCGTGTCGATCCAGATCTATGAGCTATAATTTTCCAGGAAACACATAAGGAGAATTTGGTGAGAGCCTTTACAGCTTTTGGACATTCAACAGGTGGAAGTGGCCACTGCTGTCAAGCTCCAAAAATGATGAAAAACATCATGAAAGAAGTATGAGATACCAAAGTTCGCCCGTGATGATCTTTGATTTGGCCTGCAATGTCGTATCACAAGATGAGGGAAAAAGATAAGGAACAAACATGCAAGTGAAGCATGTCTTCATTTCTATTCGTGTTTTATTTTTGCATTTAAAATGTAAAAACGTGAATTTGATTTAAAAAATGTAAAAAAAACAAAACAAAAAAAAAAACATTTTTTGAAATGTCAAAAAGTTAAAAAAAAAATAAAAAAATAAAAAACAATTATTTAAAATTGAATTTTATTTAGAGAGCAGCATGGAAGTGGACTTCTTCCAGAATAAACACAACAAAACAACACAATCTGCCATAAAGCCTCAGCAATCACAGCAAATGCATAACAACACCTTAGCAAACGCATATTAACACCCTACCATTAATAGTACCACAAGCTAATGCCCCTTTTGAAAATTACATTTTTATAAAAAATACTTAAAAACAGCCAGAACACACAAGCAGTACACCAACAATCTTCTGTAACATCATGACAACCACACAAAATTCCCTAACAATACATAATAACACCCTACCAACATAATACTACAAGCAAATGTCCAGCAACACCCTAGCAACCACATAGCAACACCTACTGCCAAAAAACCACAAGCAAATGCCTAACAACACTCTTGTAGTACCATAGCAACCACCCAGAGCACGCTGGCAATTAAATAGCAATGCAAGTTTTGCAAATTAAATTTTCATGTTTTTAGGAACTATGGAAGCCTGTGTCCGCCACTGATTAAAAAATAAAAAACTAATTGCGACTTTATATCTCACAATTAAGACTTTTTTTTTTTTTTCTTGCAATTGCGAGTTTACATCTTGCAATTTTGAATTGCGTCATATAAACTCTCAATTCCTCACAATTGTGAGGAAAAAAGTCAGAATTGCGAGTTTATATCTTGTAATTCTGACTTTTTTTTTCTCAGAAATGTGAATTATAAACACAATTGCGAGTTATAAAGTCAGAATTACAGGATATAAACTCTCAATTGCGAGAAATAAAGGTTTTTTTTCTCACGGTTGCGAGTTTGTATCTCACAATTCTGACTTTTTTTTTCTTGCAGTTGCGTCCTAATTTCTCAGAATTGCGAGATATAAAGTTGCGCTTCTGACTTTATAACTCGCAATTGCGACTTTTTATCTCACAATTCTGAGAAAAAATTGTGAGATGAAAAAGTCGCAATAACGGGTTACCATATGGAACAGATTTAGAATGATATGACAGTGAAAAAAATTACATTATTGTCATTTCTGACTGATTTTTTTTTTTTTTTTTTTTTTTAAATCTACATTTTAACATTCTAACATTTTAACATTTTAAGTTGGTTTTATTTTTTTTAATGGTTGGTGATACTCAAAAATGTTTTGGAGATGAGTCTCAAGCAGAAATGCAACATAATGTTACTGCAGTATTGCAGTAGCTTTTCCAGTGTGCCCACTGAATGTCTCTGGCCATATCTGGAGTTTGGAGACGTTGCCGGATGTAGTTCAGTGTAAAATGAGGCATGTACCAGAGCTAATGACTCTCCACTGGCCCATGTTAAGTTTAATCCTGACTCAGCAGGAGTCTTCACTTGTAGATTTAGACATCTGAAAACAGCAAGGACATAATCAAAAACAGACAACGGTGGTTCTTCAGAAGCGCCACTATGTCTCAACAAATTGAAAATGACTATGAGATGGAGGATTGTAAGGTTGCAAGCAGTATTCTGCTTTTATTTTATAGAATTTCTCAACAGCATTTGGACTCTGCAGTGCTGAGTACATGTAATCTGGATTACGTAATTCCAAAAATTAAGTACTTGTAATTAATTACATTACATTCTTAAATGCTCATAATCAGATTACAGTTACTTTTTATGGATTACAGATTATTCACGTAATGGCAGTAAATTATTCATAATTATTCATGTCAGTCAAACCATTTTGACCTACAATATTTACATTAAATCCCCCCTGAGATGTTCTCTGATGTTGGTAATGGTCTTTTTTTTTTTTTTTTTTTTTTTTTAATAACAATAATTGTAAGAGGAACATCGGAAACATTTAAGTTAATATATGATACATACTATTTAGCTATACTGAAACATGACTCCATGAAGCTATGCAAGAGAAACCTCTGAGAAATAAACTTTCCTTTTGAGCTGGTCCATTAGACTTTCTCTTGACTTGGTCTTTCATTAACCATTCCCTTGAGTGAAGAGCTGTAGCTGAACACAGACTGAAGTTTCTTTGAAAAATTCAGAAAAATGTCTGAACATTTGTTTGTGATCAGCTCTCGCTTTGAGAACTTCTTTGGTATCTCGTCTTTGTCTCTGATGACTGATATGTTTGGCATGGTATGACTTTGGAAATAAATCAGCGTTTCATAAATCTTAAAAAAAGCAAATATACAACTATGTTATTATTTTAAGGGGATTTAACAATAAATCTTTAATCTCTCCCTGGGGAAAAGTGAGAGTTTCTGCGTCTCGATTTGCATGCTTACGCTAGAAATGACTGAAAGAAAAACAGCCTTTAAACTATTGTGTTTTGTAGCCTACAATTATTTGAATGATGGTTTATTCTGAGAGTACTAAAAAAGATTTACTCCACCACCAAGTGGCCCTTTCATTTGATATGTCCTGATGGTTCAAATTGAAACAGTCTGAGCTCCAAACGCTCAAAGCTGTCAGTGATTGATTGGGTGAGCGCTCTACCAATCTGACCCCTTGCTTATTTGAACAAGGAGCAGTAACCCAATATGTTAAGAGCTGAGATCACCGGGGAGCTTGTGGGTGGTGGTAGCTGAGTGGTTAAAGATCAGGGCTGGAAGCCCAAAGGTCATGGGTTCAAAGCCCAGAAGGGGTTTGAGTTCAGAACAGGAGGTTTGCTGAATTCAGCTTACATCATTGAGCCTTGAGCAAGACATTTGAGGCCTAAATAATACTCTAGCATGCAGGAAAGTAACTGCAAGCACTCCTAGTGATGCAGTGCAATGATGTGAGTGATGCAATTAGACTCAATAGAAGCAAAAGTTCGTCAAAATGTTTAATGGATGATGTGCAACAACAATAGAAGAAGAAAAAAGTGTTTTTGAGGTGGGGCAATTCTTAGCCTTAGACTTTTTACTCATTTCCTCCACTTTGAAAGTAATCTTTTTTTAGTTGCATTCAGTCATTTCCCAAAGTCATCTTGAATGTTAAATTGTCAAAACAACTGAAAAATTTGAGAGAACATCACATAAGCTGACTTTATAAATTGATGTTAATTTTCCTAAAATATTTTTTGTTTGATCTCACCATTATAGTGGTTAGTGATCCCTTTGGTTGGGCACTTGGAACTTCATTAAAATGTTTAGAATTCTTTTTCTATCAATGCATTAATGCATCATGAAATCACAGTTGTTTGATTTTGAAGAAAGAGAAATAATAAATAGATTGCTTTAAAAAGGTGACCTAACTTTTAATTAAATAGTTAGCTAGTGCACTAGATCTTATACGATTTTATTGCTTTTCATAAATACCTTGTGAAACTTTTAATTGGGCTGATATAAACCTATAATATTTAATAAATCAACCACACTTGAGTCACACACACATTTCAACATTCAGCACACTAACCACAACAATGGTAATTTATTTATTTTTATTAAATGTAACAATAACCATTGTTTTGCTCTTTTTGTTGTGGTACTACTTACATAAAAGAGCAAATAAAAAAAACAACAACAGTAAAGCAATGTAATTGCATTTATTCATGCCCCAATGCATTCTGGGAATGAGTGATTCTGAGTTACTCTCAATGTTCCTCAGATCACAGATTCAATTAAGTTAACAAAACTTAAATGGCTTAAGTAAATTGAACTCAAAATAAGTAAGGAATACTTTTAATATATTAGTAGATAAGACTAGTAGATTAAATTACACTTAATACAGTTAAGTAAAGATTACTTAATTGAATTAAGGCAACGAGTTTGCACAATTTAATTAAGTAAACTTAACAGATTACTTTTTTCAGTGTACTGAGATTTGTTACTGCCGCAGCAGAGTAAGAAAAAATGTTAAGTACATTGACCATTCAGATGTTGGGCTCATTTTGTTAATGCACCAAGGATGCATTTATTTGAGCAAAACTACAGTAAAAACTAAAATATCATTACAGTTTAAAATAGCTGTTTTTATTAGAATATACTTTAAAATGAAATATATTCCTGAAAGCTGAATTTTCAGCATTGTTACTCCAGTCTCTAGTATCACCTGAGAAATCATTTTAATAATCTGATTTATAATCAATTTAAAATTTTTTTTTTTTTTGGGGATTTTTTTATTAATAGAAAGTTCAAAAGAACAGCATTTATTTGACATATAAGGTTTTGTGACATTATAAATGCCTTTATTGTCACTTTTGATCAATCTAACAGCTCCTTGCTGTTAAATATTTGAATGGTACTGTATATGTAACAGACTTGCACACTTGAACACTTTAATGTAAAGTGTATTTCTCAGCTAACACTGTCCATAGTGTATGCTTTGGGTAAGCAGCATCAGCTAAATAACTTAAAACCACACAGAGGCTCACTTGCATTTCACTTTCTTACAAAAACACACACACAGGCTTGTGGCTATGAACAAGAAGTCTGACTCAACGTGGAATCAATTTCTTTATTGTAAATTTTCCAGTGGCTGGCGCAAACGCTTGGCATGAAATTGCCGGACGGGGAAAGTAAAGACGAAAGGACGAAAACGTGTAAGTATTTCACCACAGGTCAGTGGAACTCTTCTATTTGCAGTTCGCTGTGATCCTTTAACTCCCAAAACTTGTCTTTTATTACAACGATGAGAGGTTTTTATTCAAACGATCAAAAGCACAACACTGATTTAAAGTATAATTAGCCAATTTTTGGCTGATTTTACTGGTTGCTCTACCAAGTATGAAACGTCAAGTTGTTTAAGCATCACTTTTTCTGCACCCAGCCTGCTTTGCATTTGGGCTCTGATTACATACTTGGACTACTATAAAAGTTTGTCAGATGAATTTAGAGGGACTTGTTCATTATTTTTATACTTTTTTTAAACAAAGCTTTTCCAAACTTTGAATCAAATGAACTAGTTGCTTTGCAAAATGATTCACTGTTTTGAAGCACTCAAAGCTACTGGTCAGAATAGTGAAATGCAATGAAAACTCATCCCAAATATCCAAATCTATTAAAGGTGAAGTTCACTTCCAGTACAAAAAGTTACAGATAATTTACTCACCCCCATATCATCCAAGATGTCTTTCTTTCTTCAGTTTTTTGAGGAAAACATTTGAGGATTTCTCTCCATATAGTGGACCTCTATGATGCCCATGAGTTTGAACTTCCAAAATGTAGTTTAAATGCAGCTTCAAATGGCTCTAACCAATCCCAGCTGAGGAAGAAGGGTTTTCCCTAAATGCTCGTCTTGTCTAGCTCTGAGTGAACTCTGTGTATTTCGGTTCATGACAGTTAGTGTTGGTTGAAAAACTCCCATCTCATTTTCTTCTCCAACTTCAAAATTGTCCTACATCGGTGTTCTAACTTTTTTTGTAAACTGCGTTTGATCAGCAATGCAGCAATGTAGGACGATTTTGAAATAACTGCTTGTTTGACGATAAGACCCTTCTTCCTCGGCTGGGATCGTTTAGAGCCCTTTAAAGCTGCATTTTAACTGCATTTCGGAAGTTCAAACTCGCAGGCACCATAGAAGTCCACTATATGGAGATAATTCCTGAAACGATTTCCTCAAAAACAATTTCTTTACGAATTAAGAAAGAAAGGCATGAACATCTTGGATGACAAGGGGGTGAGTAAATTATCTGTACATTTTTGTTCTGGAAGTGAACTTCTTCTTTAACAAATCATCTAATACCACTAAAAATGTAGTGTCTATATAACACCCATTTTTTTTATTCATCTGTAGGGCTTATTCATCCAGTTATTTATTTTTGTTTTATGGAGAACTTAATTAGGCCAATAAAAGACTATTAACTACAACTCTCTTAACTACAACTTTCATTTTATAATGCAAATGTAGCATTCAAAATGTCTACAAATTTATAAAACTTACATTAAATAAGTTACTAACCATATAGACCGTAGATGTACAGAATTTGACCTCTTCTGCTAATTATTACAGTTTTGAAACACTTAGGATGTAACAAAGCCTCATTTACAAAAATTACATGACTTCGGCAGATTGATGCATGCTCTGAAACAGGTTTCAAAAGCGGCAATTATTAACAAGTGTTATCAGATGTTGCAATGTTTTTGTGCAATTTTGCAATGATTTATGATAAAAACACATGCATAGTCCACATGTACACGTTTTTTTATAAACTGACTTTTTTGCCCTTCTTTAAAAAAAAAAAATCTTGTCCACATTATACACAAAAACACGCTATGAAGCGTTGTCAAGACCGTGCCAAACCAACAGGTGGTGATATAACCCTAACCGTAAAGCTATGTTGGCCAATCAGAAGCATGAAAAAGGCAACAATATAGTTAGTCCACGGTTCAATACGTACCTTGGTTTTTAATCACGGTTTTCGGTTCGGTTCTGATATCTTGGTTTTATTTTTTGCAACAAATTAACAAAATACTCCTGTAAACCTCTGTACAATGGAAAAGCATGGTTTAGTACATGTCTGCTTAATTTTTCTTTTGAGAGAGGTATTATTTTTTTTATTTTTACGCAAAATAGAATGGGTTTCCCAGAGGGCACCCGCATGCAGAAAATCCACAAATGCGTCAAAGAAGTATCACAGATGACGTTCCGTTTCAGCTCCTCTTTAATATGGATAAAAGCATCGCTATTGCTGTAACTGAATAAAAACAAGATATAAAGTTATACGTTTTAAATGATGAAATATAAGGACAATAAACACTTGTCTGCAATAATATATGGTTTATCTATGTTCTTCAAGCCATCTCGTGTATTTTCGTAAGCCATTGCTGATCGACATACATTGAATATGAGAGTAGAATTTATTGTCTGCCTTATTCTGTGATACAAAGCCACATCAGATCACATAAGGAAGTTATTTTAAACACTCGACTGATGTTGTGAATTAAAAACAAGTTATAATGTTTTTATAACTTTTGTAAATATAAATTTAATATATAAATGTGTAAGTCTTGTTGGACAACAGGTTTAGAAAGGCTTATCATTGCATGCCATTAGAACGAAAGATGCTCTGCGTGTGTTGCTTTTTCAAATATAAACTGGGAAACGTTTCCTCATCTCAGTACGTGAAATCGCAGGGACACATAAAGCAAATTCCGAGAGAAATAAAACAAGGAAGTTATTTAAATGCAAAACCAAAAAAACGCAATTCACAAGCGCGTAATGAACCGCGGATGTCGTACCGAACGGTTCGATATTATATTGAGAATTGTGACATCCCTAGTCACAAGCCAAAATCTCTGGTTTCACTGGCAACCGTGCAATTGGAGTTTCTGAAAATCTTCTGAAACTGCATGTGGACAAATGGCCAAACCACATACAAAAAGCTGTGGTTTTTAAAAATACCCGTTTGTGTGGACCAGGCCTGACATCTCATTATACAAAACGGCAACTTTTTTGCAAGCATGGTTACATTGCTACCAACTAACTTAATTGCCAACGGAGGTAATTAAAGAAGTTAACTGCACCTGATTAACTTTGTTTAGCACAGCAGTAGCTCATTTCGTAGTACATCCTGATGAAGAAATTCACCAAATGGGTGATTAATGATGTCAATTTACATCCTCTAATTTTACTTTACTACATAATTGTTCAGGGCTGGTCTCAAGCTTTTACTTCAAAACAAGTAAAAAAAATGTCCATAATATGAAACAAACATAATGTTCTGGACAAAACAGCATGTGCATGAGGTTAGGTTCGTGCCTTTTGAGGTCCATCCTCCCCAAATAAAGGTTCTCTGAATCATTTGAAGCTCCACCTCGAGTTTAAAGGTTTACATCTGATTCCCAACTACGGGATGCCACATTTGCGGTCCGCCAGATTTTACAGAATTATGTGCTCTCTGGAATTTCCTTTCGATGGCTCACTTCAAACATCTGAGCTGCACATGAGGCTGACAGCATGGGAAGGCTGACCTGTCAGAACCTTCACACAATATAAAAGGACCGTGGAGGATTTACAAACACCTCATTAGGAGTCAATGTCTAAATGGGGACCAAGAGCTATTTCTACAACAATTGTTAATGTGGGTTGAAGGTCTAAGTGCTAATACTCCAAGCGAGACTCCCACCCTGATCCTGTAATCCACATGACAGTGATGATTAATGATTTTCTTATTCAGTATTTTTTGTTTTCCAGTACAAATATTTGAACCTTCTTACATTTACTGGAGAATGACGTAAAGGTCTTAAGATGTTAAAGGTGCACTAAGGTATTTCTGAGAAACACCAAACAAACACGTCGCCTACCCATCTTGATAGTTCCGGCCCTAAATTCAAGAATGTGTTATGCAATACAGGCTCCTCCCCTATCACAAGTGGACACGCCCCTTACTGGTGATTGGCTACAAGTGTGTTTTGGTGCTCGGTCTGATTCATTTTTAACACCGTTTCTCATAAATCATTTACTTTAAGTGGAAACAAAAAAGTTTCTACATACTTCTATTAATTTTTTTAGTGAATAGGGTCAGAAAAGCTTCAGTTTTGAACAAAAATACACTTTTCAAAGTGAAAATATAAGAAATATAATTTTACTTTTAGATTTTTAGACTTTTAGATCATTTTAGTTTTTTTTTCTTGTTTTAAGCAACAATTAATTTGTGTTATGTTTAGATGTTTGTACTGTAAAACAAGACTAAAATACCAAGTAAGAAATAATTTTGTAGTAATTTGTACTATTGTACTTCCGGCCGGTTCTTGCATAAATCTACTGACTTTCTGACCTGCTGTGCGGGGCTTTGAGCCGAACTTGCGATGTCAACTCAAAACACACGACAGTAAATCAGCAGAGGTCGTAGTGAGAAGCAGGACATGAAACGAGGCTTAAATCAATACTGCATCCAGGGAATGAAAATCAGAGGTCGGCGTGCACCTAATTTGAGTACTCCTGAGATGTTCTTCAAGAACAGACATGACATATGGGGCTGTAACAGCATCTAATCGGTGTGTGCGGACAGGAGCGCGAAGGGCGAACGAATATAAGTGGCGCTCAAGAGGTACGGCTGGAACGTGCCCTGGAGAGGCCTGCAGTTTTTGAAGAGGCTGCTCTGAGGTTTGGCGAGGCTGATTAAGGGTTATGACATCCAGACACAGTCTAAGCCTGCAGGTTTGGATGAGTGATAGCAGACCAAACAGACCTGACTCATGCTAATCTAGGATCTTAAGAAATGTTCTGTCTTCTGTTACAGTAGGTCATTTTTAGCTGCCACAGAGCTTGAGTCAGTGCACAGACATGCACCATTGTGAATTTTGAATGCATTTTAAATTACAAATCAAATCAAATTTATTTGTTTAGTGCTTTTTACAATGCACTTTGTTTTAAAGCAGTTTTATTGGTTGGTTTTGTTTTAATAGGAGCTTTAAATGTTGGTCAATTTTGTTCCATTAAGAGATTTCAGTGTGGGTCAGTTTCGGTCTATTAATAAATTTAAATATTGGTCGGTTTTGTTCTATTAATAGATTTAAATGTTGGTTGGTTTTGTTCCATTAAGAGATTTAAATATTGGTCCGTTATGGTTTATCAAGTTCTTTGAATGTTGGTCAGTTTTGGACTATTAATAGATTTAAATATTGGTCCGATTTTTATGTTCTACTAAGAGCTTTAAATGTTGGTCAATTTTGTTTCATGAAGAGATTTAAATGTTGGTAGATTTTGGTCTATTAATAGATTTAAAAACATGGTTGGTTTTGATCTATTAATAGATTTAAATGTTGGTCAGTTTTGTTCCATCAAGAGATTTGAATATTGGTCCGTTATGGTTTATTAAAAGCTTTGAATGTTGGTCGGTTTTGGACTATTAATATATTTAAATATTGGCTGGTTTTGTTCTACTAAGAGCTTTAAATGTTGGTCAATTTTGTTTCATGAAGAGATTTAAATGTTGGTAGATTTTCGTCTATTAATAGATTTAAAAATTGGTTGGTTTTGTTCTATTAATACCATTTAAATGTTGGTCAGTTTTGTTTCATTAAGAGGTTTAAATATTGGTCCATTGTGGTTTATCAAGAGATTTAAATGTTGGTTGGTTTTGGTCTACTAAAAGCTTTAAATGTTGGTTGATTTTGTTCGATTAAGAGACTTAATGTTGGTAGATTTTTTTTTATATTAATAGATTTAAAAATTGGTTGGTTTTGTTCTATTAATAAATTTAAACATTGGTCAATTTTGTTTCATGAAGAGATTTAAATGTTGGTTGATTTTGGTCTATTAATAGATTTAAAAATTGGTTGTTTTGTTCTATTAATAGATTTAAATGTTGGTCATTTTTGTTCCATTAAGAGACTTAAATATTGGTCCATTATGGTTTATCAAGAGCTTTGAACGTTGGTCGGTTTTGGACTATTAATAGATTTAAATATTAGTTGGTTTTGTTGTACTAAGAGCTTTAAATGTTGGTTGATTTTCTTTTTTTTTTTTTTTTCCCCCCAATTAAGAGATTTAAATGTTGGTAGATTTTGGTCTATTAATATATTTAAAAATTGGTCAGATTTGTTCTATTAATAGATTTAATGTTGGTCGGTTTTGTTCCATCAAGAGATTTAAATATTGGTCCATTATGGTTTATAAAGAGCTTTGAATGTTGGTTGGTTTTGGACTATTAATAGATTTAAATGTTGGTCAATTTTATTTCATGAAGAGATTTAAATGTTGGTAGATTTTGATTTATTATTAGTTTTAAAAACATGGTCAGTTTTGTTCCATCAAGAGATTTAAATATTGGTCCGTTATGGTTTATTAAGAGCTTTGAATGTTGGTTGGTTTTGGACTAATAATAGATTTAAATACTGGTTGGTTTTGTTCTGCTAAGAGCTTTAAATGTTGGTTTATTTTGTTCCATTAAGAGACTTAAATGTTGGTAGATTTTGGCCTATTAATAGATTTAAATATAGGTCAGTTTCGGTCTGTTAATAGATTAAAAAATTGGTTGGTTTTGTTCTATTAATAGATTTAAATGTTGGTCAGTTTTGTTCCATCAAGACATTTAAATATTGGTCCATTATGGTTTATTAAGAGCTTTGAATGTTGGTTGGTTTTAGACTATTAACATATTTAAATATTGTTTGATTTTGTTCTACTAAGAGCTGTAAATGTTGGTCGATTTTTGTCCATTAAGAGACTTAGATTATCTGGTCTATTAATAGATTTAAAAATTGGTCCGTTTTGTTTTGTTAATAGATATGATTGGTTGTCTTATGTAAAAACTGATAGGAGTCTTATCAAAAAGACTCCTTTTTCAAAGAGTCTTAAGTTGAATTGTGTGACTGTTGAATTGCACTTTAGTAAGTTCCACCTCTTGTTATTCAGATTCTTTCATCTTCAATTTTGCGCAACACTGAAGCAGACACAAAAACACCAAACCAACCATGTTTTGAACATAAAAAGCATGCATGTGATTTCGTGCAGTTGCATTACATGTTGCATGTTGCATTACATTACATGTATGCGTGTGAACAGGAGTTGACTTAATGGTAAAATAAGCTAAGCTAGCACAGTGTCATGTTGCGCCCACTAAAGAAAGACTTTCCAGTGGCTTTTATTAGAGGTTAAATGATGATATAGTGGAGATGAACTCACGGCTCTGGCATGTTTCTGCGGTAGTCGGTTTTTACGCATACTTGAACGTGCCCTCTAAAAGCCACCCTACTAGTAACCCAACATGACAGTGTTAGCCTAGAATGCACTTCTGTTTAGGCACCATTGTTGGAACGTATCATCAGCATTTCATGTTCTGACGCAATGCAATGGCTTGCAAACCATTAGAACTCTGACCTATTACAGAAGCTTTGGAAAATGAGCTCATATCTTTAAAACAGAAAGTTGAACGCAGGTTCAGTAATATTGTTCGTGCTGGATGGGTTTCATTTGGATGGCAACAGTGGGGCCTACCACAGTTATGAATTTAATGACCAGCAAAGGAGTGCACATTACAGAATGAGTGTCCTTGTACTGTTGTCACTGATTTGTAAGTCTTACCTCATTGCTTATACGGGGGCATGCCTCCAGCCGACTTGGCGAAGTGTGAATTTTGTGCAATAATGAATGGTTTAGCCCTCTAAGACACTGTGTATTGTGCTTGGATTTGGAGCAAGGTCTTTTGAAAGTGGTCAGTTATCTCCAACAAACGTGAAATAAATAAATCATTTTTAAATAAAGCATGTATTATATAAAATAATATAATATTTGGATATGGTATAACTTCAAGTTTTGAAGTATCATGTGTATTATTGTGTGTGTGTGTGTGTGTGTGTTTGTGTGTGTGTGTATATATATATATATATATATATATATATACACACAATTTTGTGCATGTGTCAAAAATGTACTTGCCATGTCCTAATAAAAAGTAAGAATATATACCCTGCTATATATCAAAAGTACCGTAGTATTGCAATCTGATACGATCGTTGTGGCACACAGAACAATGGTGGTATCATATGGCCATTATACCGTGGTACATTTAGTATTGCATGGTAACACCACAACACTGTTTCATAATCTGTAATATGTGTAACAGCACCTTTAAACGGCATGGCCTTTTGTCACTCTCTTGCGTCTCATTCTTTCTCACATGCAGACTATTATGCAGCTCATGCACACGGCATCGCTATTTACGTTTTTTCATACCATCTTTATTGCTTGTCGAGTGGGATGTGTCCAACAGCTGGAAGGGCTCTGGAATACTTTCCGAGCCAGATATGTGAACATGGCCCATGGTTCTGTTTTCCACTCATTAAAAAACAAGAGCTCACTCGTCATAAATCCAGTGTCATCTCGGTGCTGCTCACGTCTGGAGGTCCAGGAACCGTGGTCGTCACTTTGCCGTCAGCGTAGAGTATTTAAAGCAACAGGTTAGCCGGGTCTGTCTCAAGCATGTTCACGTAATGCCCTAGGGATCGCCGTCACTTGATAAGTATTTTTCAACTTTGTCATAAATCAACATCTTTTCCTCTTGAGAAGCAGTGGAGCGTTGGACATCAGGGGCCCCATTTATAAAGACATGCATATAATTCATCTCAAATTCAAGCGTAATGTGTATGAGCGCATCAGCACCTAACGTTTTTGCACGTTTCTCACTTTTGATGCAGGGTAAAATCACTGGTATCAAATCCAATCGTGTATTCATTTAAAAATCATATTTGCATTTCTGAGTTTCTCTCAAAGCTCTAATGCATGTCAAAGGTATGTTAGTGTCCAATGGTGAGTTTAAGTTGTTTATGTTCTGTTAATGGAGACTTTAGCCAATAGCAGATGACAAAATAAAGCAGCAATATTACTATTCCTCATATTTAGGTTTCTGAATAGTCAGAATTGTGAAAAAAGGAATGAATTATGAGATATTAACTCATAATTATGATATTGAAGTAAAAAGAGAAGAGAAAAGCCAACACTGACATTAAAAATTATAATTATGACACAAAAAATATTAAATACTAAGTCAGTTATGAATTAAAATGTGAATTATGAGATACCAAGTCATAATATAAAAAGTAAAAGATAAAAAGTAAAAATTAGTAGTACCAATTAATAATTATGAGATAAAAAGTTGAAATTGAGATGGTAAGTCATAATTTGACATTCAGTCAAAAAAAATATGACATACTAAGTCATAATTATTAAATTAAAAGTCAAAATTATAAGGTACTAAGTCATAATTACAGTATGAGATAAGTCAAAATTGTGTCATACTAAGCCATAATTATGAGGTAAGTGAAAATTATAATTATGCCACAAAAAGTCAAAATATTTATAATTATGAAAAAGTATGAATTATGAGATATTAACTCATAATTATGATATTGAAATAATGAGATACTGAGTCATAATTGAGATAAGTCAACATTGACACTAAAAATTATAATTATGACACAAAAAATATTAAATGCTAAGTTAAGAAATAAAATGTGAATTATGAAATAGTAAGTCATAATTCTGAGATAAGGTCAAAATTTTGAGTACCAATTCATAATTATGAGATAAAAAGTTGAAATTGAGATAGTAGGTCATAATTTGACATCAAGTCAAAAATATTAAATACTAAGTCATAATAATTAAAATTCAAAATTATGAGATACTCAAATAAGTCATAATTACAGTATGAGATAAGCCAAAATTGTCATACTAAGCCATAATTATGAGATAAGTAATAATTATAATTATGCCATAAAAAGTCAAAATATTCATAATATGAAAAAAGTATGAATTATGAGATATTAACTCATAATTATGATATTGAAATAATGAGATACAATCTTAGGTTAGGGATTTGAGCATGCACATAACTGGTTACAATCTTCTGATTCATTAACACTTGGTGTTCATATGGGTGGCCCAGGTTGGAGACATGTCCTTATCTCATTTCTGTTGCTAATTATCTCCTCACTGTTGCTGACTTCAGTAAATCATAAAGTGAGAATGAAACACCTCTGGGTTGGAGTAAGTGAACTTCTTAAGGCTTATTATTGGAACTAGAAATTACAGACAAAATCAAATTTGGAGACTGAGTCTTTGAAGCTGCAAGATGTTTGGTGTGATGGCAACACCTTGGCATTCCAGTCTGCGGATACTAAAGAAAACTTTGCATAACCCTTTTCCTTGTGATTGACCTGTGCCCAACAATTCGCCTTAAGTGTTTGTTTGAACCCAGTTTCCAGGCACAACAGCGGAACTTTGGTTACAGTAAAAAAAAAAGTGGGATGAACTGGTTGGAACAGTGGAATCATGGTGAATAAATGGTGAAGGATGAGGTATGCCAACCCAAAAAGTAAAAACAGAAATCATGATAATTAAAACGTTAATGCAGTGAATGTTTGTCAGGTTATTATGCTGTTATTTAATTTTGCTCTATGGAAAAAGTCAGAGGAAAGGAGCAAGAAGGATGAAACAAATGTGAAATGGCGTCAGCATTAACCTTTTTTAATTAAAAAAAATATATAATTTGTCACAAAGGCCCACAGACTTTTCTCTCTGGATGTTTTGTGGCATGGATGATGGTCACCTGTGTATGTTGTGATTTTTGTGGAGATGGATGTGTCCATTCTGAGGAGATGAACCAGGACAGGTCCGAGACAGCAGTTCAGGTTTGGGCATGAAAAATTCTTGCCCTGCAGTCAAAGAACTTATGTAAGAGCCGAGAAAAAACACAGAAGTGATGTTTTAGCTTCTTATATTGCACATTGCCGCTTTTGGAAAAGAGTTTGACTTTGTTCACAAGAAGAATTAAATTAGGAGTAATCTTGTATTTATGCTGCATTCACATCATGATGGAATTACCATAATTACGTATTTCAACTGAGCTGGTCATTTCCTTGGACATGGAAATGTTCGTAATACCAAAATGGATCCATATGCGGATTTAATGTTGATGATGCCAAAGTAAACCCCTTTTTATTTCTTAATTATTTGCAAAATCTTGACGAATGAAAATGCATCAGGTTGCATTAGTTGTAATGAAATGATATATCTAACTACAAGTAGCTACATAACTAACATTATGCTTTCATTTATGTGTAGTCAAATAAATAATTCTTTTGCTTAACGTAACTGAATTGTGCACAGCAGTTCCACATGTTGAAAATGATTTTTTGTAACATAAAATTACTTAAATACCATGTGTGGTAGAATGTGAATTGAGTAGCCACCAATAAAAATGGACATGGCAAGGTAACTTGATAAATCTCTTTCAGGTTAACTACAAACACATTTGAATGATAATTTCATATTTTAAACTTTAGGTACACTTAGCACAATCAAATATGCTTCAGTATGTCTAGTTGGACATCAGTATTACTTCTGTAGTAGCTGAATGCAGCTTCAAAGGGCTCTGAATGATCCCAGCCGAGGAAGAAGTGTCTTATCTAGCGCAAATATCTGTCATTTTTTTCGAAAAAATAAAAATTTGGTTACTTTTTAAGCACAAAAGCTCGTGTAGCACAGGCTCTGGGATGCACGTTCACGATGCTACGAACTAGTAATGGTCATTCTTGAACAATTCTTTCATTTTGAACAAATCTTTAATGTGACTTGGGAAGAACGAGTCGTCTCGGGGAGTGATTCGTTCAGTCGCGCATACGCAACAATTAGTTCACCTGTTTCGAGTCTTCAGGTTTTTCGAGTTGTTCGTTCATCTTATGGGGCTGTAACGTGATGAACGAGCGACTCAAACCTGAAAACTTGTCAGATAAGAGGTGAGGTGAGCTCATCATAGACTAAAGACCCAGGTAAACAATGAATTAATCTTTTCTGTTTCTTATAGCAGTATAGTTTTGTCTTGTTTGTAGTGTGATCAACGTTTGTGTAAGCAGTAGATGTGTTAGGGAAGTAACATGTAACATTTTAATTATATTTTGCTGAAATGAACGAAATGACTCAAAAAGATTCGTTCATTTTGCTGAATGAGTCTCAAAGGTCTGTCGGTAAAATGATCCGAACTTCTCATCACTACTACGAATCACATCCTAAGTTCATCGTCTGTGTACTGAGTATGGTGAAAAACTCCATCTTATTTTCTCCTACAACTTCAGAATTGTCCGACATCGTTGTACCTTTTTGTTTGTAAACAGCGTTTGACTTACTTGCACTTTCTTAGTCTTTGCGCGTTCGCTTTGTAAACACTGGGTCTGTAGTTCCGCCTACATTCGGTGTGACCTTTTGACATGATTCAATAGTATGTGAACACGCAACCCCTGAGCTACACGAGCTTTTGTGCTTAAAAAGTATAATTTTTTTTATTTTTTCAGAAATAAATGACTGGTCGTTTTGCTAGATAAGACCCTTCTTCCTCGGCTGGGATCATTCAGAGCCCTTTGAAGCTGCGTTTAAACTACATTTTGGAAGTTCAAAATTGGGGCACCAGTCAAGTCCATTATATGAATAAAAATCCTGAAATGTCTTCCTCAAAAACCATAATTTCTTCACGACAGAAAGACATAAACATCTTAGATGACAAAGGGGTGAATTCACGAGTTCACCCTCACATCTAATCTGGTTGAGTAAACAGTAAGCATATTTTGGCGTGCTGTCCTGGGGGAGGGCTCCGAGCCCGGAATATGGCCCGAACACAGAGAACTCCCCCCATCCCAAGTATAGGATGAGGATAGATTAAGAGTGAGGAGTTGGGGAGGAGGGGGGATGCCGAAAAAACAGTCGAATGATGGAGGTAAGTCGGCTGTGTGCTTATATATGACTTGTGCTAGCTAGACGAGTTGCACCTGTGCCAAATTAGTTGATTATCTGATCATGCTTCTCCCGAACTTTGTTATCAAACATCATTTGTTGTTCTGGAAGTGGACTTCCTCTTTTAAGTACAAAATTAGTTGTTCCAATTTAGCAGGCTAGTTTAGTATACTAAAAGTACAATTGCAGGGCATTTTTATTAAGTGCATAATATGTAAATGTATTTTAGTATACTTGACATAAAGTAAATGTATTTTAAATAAATACAAATGTATTTAATTTTTACTAAGAGTAGTGAGTTTTACTGAGAGTAGTGAGTACTCCAAATGTTTTCCTGGTCTGACCATTTAGCACAGCCCAAAACATGACAATAGTTGACCATTTTTTTCAGCAACAATAACCAGCAAGATATGCGAGTTTCGTTTGGTTCAATGGCAATTTACGTTTAGTGCTGCCAATATGGCCAGTTGATGACGTGTCCTGAAAACACTCTATCGGGAAATAAGAAGAAGAATAATAGGCTTACTTCCGCGCTGAAGAATGAAAGGTAGACACATATTGTGTATTAATGTTATAATGTTATTATAATGTGTTTCACTAATGATTTTTGAAACTTAGGAGGCAGTACACAGTGTATGCCCTACTGAACAGTTAGGACGCTAATATTCCATTCTGAACACAATTCCATTCAGAATCTTCACTCAGTTCCCGTTATGCATGGCATTTACTTCCAGCTAACTGCATAACCATTCCGAAATGAGTCCCAATAATATGAGCTCATTTTTCAGCTATGAGGGGAAAGACTGTTTCATATGATGAGAACCGTACGCTAAAGCAGACGTTGTGGTGCGTGCCGCCACTAGATGTCAGGCTGGTTGTGTAAAGAAAACCTCATTCTTCTCAAAAGGTGACACAGAACAGGGCCGCATATTTTTTCCCTCATAATATCATCATTTCTTTCTTGTGTCTCTCTGTCGGTCTGTCTGCATCTCTCGCTAGAACATTCTAACAGGCTCGTCAGGGAAAGGAGGATATGTTTCCACTGCCACATTTCACCCCAGATCAACCGCGTCTGGAAACTCAATAACTCACATAAAGAGGCTGTGAGTCAGAGAAACGAGAATCATGCCTCCTTAAGCTACCTATACTACTGAAACAGTCCTGTGTTTACGGGCATCATTAGTGGTACTTGCTAAAGCAAGCATTGCTATTATTGCTCATAGTTTAGGTTGGCAATCTAAACTAACCCCTAACCCTAATTAATAAAAAGTAAAGACTTAAGCTACATCTGAAATCATGCAAATCATTTAGGATGGGAGTGCTGTTACTCTGTATGATTACATTTGCAATTCTGGCCTCAGACTTGGCCTGCTTTTGAAGGTGGCACCTGATCTAGAGACCCAAATGTCACAGAGACTTTCAGACATTTTGATTTGCTCCAGTAGCAACCACACATTTCAGTGCATTAAGAATTACTTGGAACACCTTAGCAACCTCATAACTGAAACTTAAACATACCTGTAACTGTCATACGTAATACAATTATAATATTCCACACAATTCAGTATCACGGATGAAATAGTGGAATCCTTCACAGAGAATAATGACGGTCTTCCAGGGCCAATTACACACGTCACCCTTCTGCATGACTTCATTTGTCAAAACACACAGAAAGCGAGCTGAAATTAATATAAAGCCTGTTTTATACATTAGATACTTTAAGTATAACCCAGCACCGGTGTAATTTGTAGGTCTTCGGAGTAGCTCCTCGTGATTTCTCATGGAAAAGGGAGTTATTGGAAAAAATAACAGACAGCGGAGAACTTTGAGGAATTACATCTCCGAAACGTCTTGTCGCGTATGGAAAAACTATTTTGGATGGATGCATGTCGGTTCATCGGCGTGCTTTGTGGGTTATGCAGATGCCTGGAGTTTCCCGTAATGGGGAGAAAAGGGAATTCTGGCTGCGAACTGACGTTCTCCACGTCTGTCTTTGTTCGGTATATTTGATGCTCTTTCAGAAGTTCTGCTCTTTCACTAAAGGATAAACAAAAGTAAGATAGATTCATGGTTTTTCTTCAAAGAGGAGGTTATGGACCAGAGAACAGGAAATCTGTGTTATGTTCCTTGGTGTTTGTAAAGGTTACGTGATTTCAGATGAATATCCAATACATTCTGTGACATGTCAAGTCACAAAATCCAATGTACAAACGGGTTTTGAGACATGCTAGATGAATTTTGTCCATGAAAGGTGTGTTCTGTCATGCAGAAAATGTAAAGTATGCAATGATCAGCATTTCAAACCATTGTATGCTGAAGTTTTGCATATTGTCATGTACATTTATGCATTTGGCAGACACTTTTATTCAAAATGACTTACTGTACATTGCATTCAAACTACACAACTCATGCATTTCCTGGGAATCAAACCCATGACCTCGGCATTGCCAGCACCATTTGAGCTACAGGAATATATTCCTTAGTCTTGTATAACAACATAAAAAAGATGAAAAAAATCACAACTGATGTTGCTTCCAGTTCATTAGTCAGACTCTAAATGGAAGCATACATATTGAGTGCAGTGCAGCCTGGGATACATTGTCTCATGCAATGTGCTCATTTGTATATATGCTGTACATACATGTAGTAATGCATCCGGTAATTCCGTGCATATAAATATTGTGCATACTGTATACATACCGGAAAAACATTAGGAGTAGTATGTCATTCTGAACACTGAGTATGTGTAACTGGCACTTCATTCCCACTAAGGGGATCTGATATTTAGACTGGCTTAGTGTGTGTAAATGTACGTCAGAGAAGGTTTGTCTTCTTCTGGAATACTGCAGGTTTGGGCGTGATTAGTCATGTGGTACACTTTAAATAATAAAGGTTCTTTATTGGCATTGATGGTTCCATGAGGATACTTTAAGAATTATGGAACCTTTCCATTCCACACAAGGTTCTTTATAGATTATTAAAAAACAAAAGAAGATTATTTTAAGAAAGGTTTTAATTAAAATGTTCTTTTAATTAAATTAAATTAAATAAGATATAAATCAATCAAATAAAATATCTATAAATAAATAATACATTGTGCTATTATGATTTCTTGTGGAAAATATCAATACTTAATTTTAACTGTGATACTGTTAATTAAATTGATATCAAATCAACTCAATGCATAGGCTAGTTTTCACCTCCAATTGACTTTTTTTTTCATAGAAACCTGTAGAAACATCATAACCAATGGAAAGGCAGATGTTTTGTGTTTGAGAAACCTTGTTTGAGGTGAGAAAACTGAGATTAATTCTCAATTCCCTTCGGTTCAGCAGAAATTACACAATATTTATTTGTAGCCCTCCTTGTGAGAGTGATATGAGAGTGCTAGTTTCTGGTTCATTGTATATGATTGTACAACTCTCATTCGAACATCGCTTCAAATATATTCCGTGCGGTTTGCTTGGATTCTCTTGTGCATATCTGTTTGTTCGATATTTTCTTTCAGTGTATTGAGTGATATTTTCCATAGCTTTCTAGTAGTAGCTCAGAAGGGTTCCATCATTGGCCGTCTGCCGAATACATCATTCTCTGACAGGAAGAGAATATCTGCGGCTCAGCTGTCGTCTTCTAGACATAACATACGCTTGCTGAGATCTGTCTGATTGGCTGACCTCAGAAAACTGAGGGCCACGGTGACTCCATAGGAGTTCAGGGTTTCTTTTCCGCCCCTGGAGACGCCTGCCGCGCATGACAGGCACAAAGCAATGAAAGCGCAAGCCTCCCCCTTTATAAACACTCATTACGGAGATCTAGCCACTGGCTGTTCTTCTGTCTGTTTCTAATGTAGAGCGGTTGTGGTTAATAATATGTATTGTTCTGTGCAACTCATTGGCGTGTGGACTCACCTTACTGATATTTCTATCATATGCAAGCAATTTTCTGCTGCTGATTTTCCAGCTAACAGGGAATGTTCTCAGAGATTTGGCTAAAGTTCTAGCAAACTTTCTTCTACTAACGTTAATGGAACATTCATGCAAAGTTGTCTGGGCTTTAATAATGTTCTTAAAACGTTTGCACAGAAACACCATTCATGGAATGCTTTTCTGTGGTGTTATAGTTGGGTGTTCGTTTAACATTTTTTTTTTATGTTAATACTCACTAGGGCTGGGTTTTGACACAAATTTCAAGATTCGATTACATTCTGATTCACAAGTTTGTGATTCAATTCAATTTCCGCTTAGATTCGATTAGATTCGATATGGATGTTTTTGGATATATATCAGGTACACTACATGCCGAATTTCCTCAAGAAAAAAATCTCTCAACTAATGCTGTAAAATATACATGAGAGTCTGTTGTACTACATTACTATAATTTTGACGGTAAAATGAACTGATTTGTATACAATTACACTCTGTTAAGTTTTTATGTAAATACACATGCACATCTCTTATTTATACAGCTGTATATAGAGTAAATAATGCACAAATCTGTACATAAATCTTCTGTTCCAGATTCATACACATTATTATTTATTATTAGTTTTTATTTTATTTAAATGTTTTCTGTTCTCATGTCAGATATGTATATATGTATGTATATATGTATGCATGTATGTACCAGGAGCACCTTAAAAAGCCACAACAAATTCCTTGTGTGTTTGCGCACACTTGGCGAATAAAGCTAATTTTGATTCTGATTCTGATTCTGATTATAATAATAAGGTTGCAATTACATAATTATATTTGTATATTTTTCTTCAGTTTGGTTTTTGAAATATAAACATATCAAATGGTGGCTGTCATAAAAACTTGACGATTTATTCAAACATGTTCGGATTTTATGTTGCAACCGCCAGGAGAAGTCCAGTTCCAGAGCAAAAATTTACAGATAATTTACTCACCCCTTTGTCATCCAAGATGGTCATGTTTTTCTTTCTTCAGGCGTAAAGAAATTGTTTTTTGAGGAAAACATTTCAGGATTTTTCTCCATATAATGGACTGATATGGTGCCCCGATTTTGAACTTCCAAAATGCAGTTTAAATGCGGCTTCAAACGATCCCAGCTGAGGAAGAAATGTCTTATCTAGTGAAACGATCATTTTTTTAATAAAAAAAAAAAAATACAATTTAAATACTTTTTAATCTCAAACGCTCGTCTTGTCTTGCTCTCCCTGAACTCTGTGTATTCTGGCTCAAGACAGTTGGGGTATTTCCCTCAAAAAATTTCTTTACGGCTGGAGAAAGAAAGACATGAACATCTTGGATGACAAGAGGTGAGTACATTATCTGTCATTTTTTGTTCTGGAAGTGGACTTCTTCTATATAGTTTTAAAAGTGATAAAGCACAAAGCTTATTGCGATTTATTTTATTGGAGGTGTGCTCTTACTTTTAAAAGTTGTGCATTACAATATTGAGTTGCTCCCTAAAAAAGTAATTGCGTTAGTTACTTTTTATGGAAAGTAATGTTGCATTACGTTTTTAAATCTGGGCAGGGCTTGTTTGTTTGAAGTTATATTTCTGGCAAATGTAAAAGCCCTTTCACACCAAAAGTCTCAGGTTGCAGGAAAAGTAAATTCATGTCTGTACAGTAGAATGCAGAAGAAGAAAGTTCAACACTCTTATTAGTATGGTTGAAATAGGATCATTGAAGGTCAGCTGCAAAGACCCTTGTTAAAAAAAAATAACATATTCTGAGTTGCACTTCACATTCATGATTACGTAACTCGCGTTACTTGTACACTGCGTTCGTTAACTGAAAAGTGGCTAGACTAAATAATTCTTGGGATTTAAGAATCAATATTGTTTGGTGAAAATGAAAATCAGTTAAAATCCAGAAATCTGTATTTTTTACCCAGCCCTAATACTTATTAGCTTTAGATGGTTCAGAGACCATTGAAAAGTGTTTTTCTTCTGAACATTCATCAAAGAATCCTGAGAAAATGTATAATGGTTTCCACATAAATATGACGCACAACTGTTTTTAAACATTTATGATAATAAGAAACGTTTCTTGAGCAGCAAATCAGCATATTAGAATGATTTCTGAAGGATCGTTTGGCGCTGAAGACTGGAGTAGTGATGTTGTAAGTTCAGCTTTGCATCACAGGAATAAATTACATTTTAACATATATTCAAATAGAAAACAGTTATTTTAAATTGTAATACTTATTACACTTTTACTGCTTATTTGATTTTTTTAAAAAATGCAGCCGTCATCAGTTCATCAAAAAAATCTTACTAACCCCAAACTCTAAATGGTAATGTTGTTTTATACATGGATTGATTGTTAGATGTTTTTGTACTTGTTAAAACTTTCCCATTGTATATAGCAACTAAATGAATGTCAGAAGTGGAACCTTGATTCCAAATCAAATTCTAAAAATGAAACACCCGCTTTAACAAGTGTCTTTTTCCATGCCTTGCAGTTGTTAATGGATCCATAAGAGCAACATAAAATCACATTTACGCAGTAAAATTGCATTTTCCATGAAGCTTTACATCAGAGAACAGAACGAGGTGGGAATGAAGGCAAACATCATGGAAGGAGCCATAAAATAACAATTCACATGAATGCAGAGAATTTCTGCGGCGTAACGCCGGACCTCCCACATTTACAGAGTAGTTTTGCAGATATACTGTGGTATTGCTTGTTTTGAAGTGCATTTAAGATTTTACTAAATCTGTAGTTAAATTAATTGGCCACTTAATCAGCCGCACAGTCTCATAATAATCAGATATGTAACGAGTCACATGAATGTGAACCGAAAATGATGTCATATTATCTTTTATGGCTAATGCAAAAGACACCGGGTAAATTTATTTGACCACTGAGACAATAGGGTGTGTATATTGAGCTTAAAGAATTTTACAGTCTCCGTTTATTTGAGTATTATTGTTGATTGCAGAATTGTTGATCATACGTCATCTGTGGTGTTCTGAACAAACTTCATTCAACCGTTAACATACGTAATGTGAGGTAATAAATTTTTATGCCCAAAACCTTCAAGGAACAATACGTGTGCCCCATGAGCCTTACTGGTTTCCTAAAACTGTTATTTTTCATTGTAATAAAGCTGCATAAAGCATTGCATAAGCTCAAAAAACATGTAATATAAACAGGACAACTGAAAACATATGTTGCACTAAAACCTAAAAAAAAGTTGGTCTGGGATGTTAAATCAAGAAAGCTTGTCTAGTTTTTGACTGCGAGACTGTATCAACAGTTTTACAACTGAGGTTTATCCTTGGATTTTGTTACTGGCAAACCAGGTCAGTATTGATTGTTCATTTGCAGTGATTTTGCATTTCAAAACTGCTATTTCAAAAGAAAAGCCATACAATGATAGTTGAACAAAAACAGCATGCAAAAGAAAATTAAATTCAGATTAACTGATTTATATTTAAATAGTCAGCTTCAGACAAACTCTACAAAACAGACCTGACAATGTTTTCAAAGTAACTGTCTTCTTCTGTGGTTTTCTCTTTCAGCTTAACTACTGTCATGGCAGAACAGTTTAAAGTTGTGAGACAAGTTATATTAAAGAAATATTTCATCCGAAAATGAAAAATTGCTAAAAAAAAAAAAAATCACTCGCACTCAGGCCATCCAAAATGTAGAGTTTGTTTCTTCATCAAACATTTGGCATTACATCACTTGCTCACCAATGGATCCTCTGCAGTGAATGGGTGCCGTCAGAATGAGAGTCCAAAGAGCTGATAAAAACATCACAATAATCCACAAGTAATCCACACCACTCCAGTCCATCAATTAACATCTTGCGAAGCCAAAAGATATGTTTGTAAGAAACAAGTCTGTCATTGAGATGTTTTTAACTTCAAACTGTTGCTTCCCACTATCCATAACATTGCTTTTTCCAGTAAAAAAACATCTAGTGTGAATCAAGAGAGAAATATGCACAAATCAAGCACTGTTTACAAGCAAAAACAAAACTGTTCCAATTGGTTCTAAACAAAGATGAGAGTGGATTTTAATGTGAGAAGAAACAGGTGATGGACTTTTTCACTGAGGGAATCGTTATTGTAGATTATGGAGTCGTATTTTAGCCAGAAATTACAGTTTAAAGAGGTTCTGTTATGCTCTTTTAAAAATCTTGATTTTGTTTTGGGGGGTGTACTTAAAACATGCTCTCATGCTTTGTTGGTTTGAAAAATGCATTATTTTTCACATAATTTACATTATTACAGTTCCTTTCTCCCCAGCTGGGACAAATGGCTCGATTAGTTCCAGGTTTGATGAAGGCCCGCCTTCCGAAAAATGAAATGTATTGTGATTGGTTAGCTCTCCCAGTGCATTGCGATTGGCAAACAGCTTAGACAGTGTTTCATGCCAGGCCAAGTACCGTGTACAACTGTTTAAAAGTGATTCTGACGTTTTAAATATGGATATTTTTCTAAAATACAAAAATGCATTGATTCGCTACATGAGGCCTTTATTGACCCAAACCTTCCCCCCGTGATATATACGTGATATTATCGTGCTAATTTATTTAATTATTTACATACTTGGTTTTATTGCCTGAAACCAGCTCCAGCATAAAGCTAAAAGCTGCCTAATGTTTTTAATATGACTTTAACATTTAACATGACAACAATTGAATAAAAACATTGTTAGTTACTAATTATAATGCTTACATTTCCTTAGGTATTCAAAAAGCAGCTACAGAAAACGAGCAAAGAACATTAACATTATCAAAAAACATCATCACTGATTAGCTTAGCCTAGTCTAGTGCAAGTTTATGCATTTTAAAAAACACCCACGTTATAAGTGAAGCTATCTACACTGTATGATGAATAAATCTCTTACCACACACTGCACATAACTTGATAAAAATGGATTTGTCATGTCACTGCTCTTGTTTAGAGAATATGTTTTAAATTAGAGCATGCAACATTAAATGCATCATTTAATTTGGGTGTTGGCTTACACACATCTACTTTGGTGCCACTACAGCTTGTTGAGTACAATGGGAGTACTCTATAGTTGTGCTATTTGCTTAAAGAGTAGATTGAATGTTGGGGTGGATTAGATTTTTGCTTGTGTTTATTTTAAAAATTAAATATTAAATATTGCACACACTGCACATGCGTCAATGCTTGTGTTTACATCAGCTTCACCTCGGCATGTGTTTCGACCTTCTATACTGCACACGTCTATGGCGCGGCTCTGACACGGCCACCGGAGCTGATCGCATCCACTCTAGTCAATGCTTGTGTTTATACCCGCCATGCTGTGCCTCGTTGAAGCATCCCGGGAGTAACTCTCTGCGTTGCATCGCTAAAGTTAGGCTAATCCGCCATCTCGTCCCTACCCACCAATGGCTGTGCTATTTATTTTGTTTCTACTCAACGGCTGAATATAGTGGTATCAGATGGCAGATCGCATGAGCTTCAGTTTTGCTTTGTTGCAACTTCTTACTGTAAATTCTGTGGCTTCTGGTCACTATGTCACTGCAAAAATCTGTCAAAAGGCAATGCAGCGTAAGAAGTATTGTGTAGACAGTTTTCATTATGTCAATTTAATTTTATTTATTGCACCGTTAAAGAATTTATTCAAATTTTCCAGGTGTCATTTTTTACTTTTAAGTTTGTTTTAGTAATTTTGCTGTGCTTTTGCCATTTTTTAAAAATTAAATATTAAATATTGCACACACTGCACATGCGTCAATGCTTGTGTTTACATCAGCTTCACCTCGGCATGTGTTTCGACCTTCTATACTGCACACGTCTATGGCGCGGCTCTGACACGGCCACCGGAGCTGATCGCATCCACTCTAGTCAATGCTTGTGTTTATACCCGCCATGCTGTGCCTCGTTGAAGCATCCCGGGAGTAACTCTCTGCGTTGCATCGCTAAAGTTAGGCTAATCCACCATCTCGTCCCTACCCACCCCCCAACCATTCGAATTTCCATATGTGGGATTTATTTTAATGATATTTTAATGGGCTGCATTATGACATCATAACATCTGGAAAACAAATGCTGTAGTCCAAAGGAGCCATTCATTGTAGTTCTTCAAAATGGATTTTTTAAAAAACAAAATATCTCCCTTTGGAGTGGACCTTGAGATTTTTAACTTTGTAGATCGTTTTAATGCCCACACATACACACCACACACTGACTAAAATTCAAATGTGAAAAAGCATAATAGCACCCATTTAAAGTTAAAACGCTTTAAAGATGGATTTGATTCTTACAAAAAATGCAGCTTTTGGCATCACAAGATGTTAGTTAATAGACTAGAGTGGTGTGGATTACTTGTGGATTATTGTAATGTTTTAATCAGCTGTTTAAACTCTCATTCTGACGGCACCCATTCACGGCAGAGGATCCATTGGTGAGCAAGTGATGGAATGCTGCATTTGTAAAAAAATTCTCAGATGAAGTAACAAACTTTGATAGCCTGAGGGTGAGATTTTTGGGTAAACTTTTCCTTTGTGCATTCAGCAAACATCTGCATTTGTGTAGTTGTACAGAGTATGTTCTTTTGTGATCTTCCTCATAACTGATACCAGTCAACCTCATGTAAAGAACACAAAATCCTCAGTGAGTTTAAAAAGGAACATTATGTGTTGAAGCGTTTCCTTGTTTTGTGGAGAAAACAAAAGGATGCGTTCGGCCCGTAACTCGCGTTGCCAACTGTTAAATGCGGTGAGAGCTCAGGACAGTTATGGGCAGATACCTTATAGCTCTCATTATGTCGAATGATGGCTGTGTACGGCTGTGTAATGGCCTCAAATGAATATGAGCTCATTTTTATAAGACCAGCTGCATCCTACATTATGAACACTATTCCCATATGATGTTCAAGAGCTGTTGCAGAAATGCCTTCAATCACTCACCAATCAAAACGTCACTGAACCTTTATGAGAAGACCGTCATCACTAGCTAGAGTGATTGCCATGCAAACTTTAGGTTTAGAGTACAATATTGTTTGCCATTCTTCTTATTTTGCTTATGCTAAAAATCCGTCAGTAGGCCTCAAAATTTAAAGGTGCAGTGTGTTACTTTTGCACTGCATTGTTTCGGCAGTCTGCCTCCGCCAGTGGTGTGATAAATGAAGTGGCCCAGGTCAAAAGTGATGCATCTCGCCCACCAGATGCAAATTCAATTACTGCTATTATATAAAATCTTGTGAAGGGATCTTTGTAGCGAGGGTAGAAAGATTTACATTTACTTACGAGAGTTTAAACTCCCTGTAATTCATCAAACGAAGCCTCACAGCTGGCCATGTTCTGACGCTGAGCACTTCTACATGCTTTGAGGTGGATTAACTGAGCACTTTAATCAAATCCTGTCTGTCTCCTTAACCTCCTACTTCCCTTCAAGGGGCTGTTTTTCTTGCTGTTTTAAAATAGAAAGGGGCATTCCTAATGGCTGTGCTATTTATTTTGTTTCTACTCAACGGCTGAATATAGTGGTATCAGATGGCAGATCGCATGAGCTTCAGTTTTGCTTTGTTGCAACTTCTTACTGTAAATTCTGTGGCTTCTGGTCACTATGTCACTGCAAAAATCTGTCAAAAGGCAATGCAGCGTAAGAAGTATTGTGTAGACAGTTTTCATTGTGTCAATTTAATTTTATTTATTGCACCGTTAAAGAATTTATTCAAATTTTCCAGGTGTCATTTTTTATTTTTTTGATTTGTTTTAGTAATTTTGCTGTGCTTTTGCCATTTTTTAAAATTAAATATTAAATATTCGTAATTAATTTGTTTTAGTTTCTTTTTAATATAGTATTTTATTTTAGCTTTATTTCAATCACTGATGAAGATTTTTTTAGGTTAAATTAAGAAAACATTAATTAATTAATGCTTAACCTCAGGACTTGTTTACTTTATTAAAATGAGCTAAAGCAACACAATTCTTGAATGTTTTGTCAAGACAACTCAGTTTTATTACATTTGATCCAATTTTTAAAATGGAAGTACTTTTGCATTGAGACTACATTAATCATTTTGTTGACAACAAAAATTGGGCAGTATTTTTCTAGTTCCCAGAATGCTTTGCACAGGACTGCATTACAAGATAAATGTTAATTAAGTGTAATGTATTTTAGCCATGTAAAATATTTTAATATTTAGTCATTTTGCAGTGTTATTTTATCGTTATTTATATGCTCATACTTTTTTTTTTAATATTTTAGCTTTTATTTTTGTATTTAGTTTTAATTGAATTTTTTTTTTTACTAATTTGTTATGCGTTTTTATTAGTTGTTTTTTTTTTATTCTAAATGTTTATTTTATTTCAGTTTTAGTTTTTAATTGAAAGTTTGAAAGTGGTTCTATTTTTTGTTTTGTTTTTCATCTCAAAATTGATTTTATTTCAGCTTTTTTTTTTTTAAATAGCATTTTAAAAGAAAAAAAAATTAGATTTGGTTAATAATAAGACTTATAAGTTTGTGTTTTTGTGGTTGCCATCGTTGTGAAGAAGGGGACTTGTGCTTACGTGATTGTTAACTACAGGGTGTATTTTTGTCTAAGTTGTGTGTTGTTTTATTTAATGAGCAACAACTGTGTGAATGTCAGTTGTATTCAGTCTCATCTGACTTGTTGATCGCATACATTACGCATAATAATCAGTATAATTATATTCAGCTTGCTACCATGCACTGTTGATAATAAAGCAAATTAAGTGATTTGATCAAGTGATTGAGAACTGATTGCAGTTTGTAAGGATTTAGTTACTTAAAATTATTACAGTCTTTACTGTAGTGAAAAAAATGGGCACAGAGTTTGCATTGTGAAACAGGATATTTCCTCATCAGTATTAAAGGTCTTTGAGTTTATGAACAGCCCAAATGTGTTGTTATATTTGATGTATGGAAAGTGGGCACAACATAACACTTTCCTACAAACATGAGTGAAATCCTGGGAAACTACCTATATCCTTTTCTTTCGATTGTTGCAAAGGTGTGCCAGTAGCTTCAAGGCAAAACCGTGCATTCTCCACAAATATCCCTCAGCCAGGAAATAAAACATGATAATCAGCGTATTTCAAGCCATGTACTCATTAAAATTTATGCAGCAGATGTATGGTTTTATGAGTTCTGGAGCATGAAAGATGCAGTTGCTCATACACACACAAACAAACACACACTTAAATACTGCAAATGCCACTGTTGATCTTAAGCTGGTTTGGCTTTTTTTGGGATGTTTACTAGTTCACATAGTATTAAACGGCTAAATTACTGATTTATTCTCTTGTGTTAAACTAATCGCTTTTATGAGAAGCAAATTCTCTGACGTATAAAAATTATGCGGTTATAACATACAAATTTTGTGTTACTGTAAGTGCTCAGAAATCTAATTTGCCTAAATGTTCACACGTTATGGATGAAAGATATTAAAACAGCATACAGTAATCCTGCCGTTTCACAGATTTCACACGCCGTTTTTACTAAAAGGCCCATTTAACTTGATAAAAATGGATTTGTCATGTCACTGCTCTTGTTTAGAGAATATGTTTTAAATTAGAGCATGCAACATTAAATGCATCATTTAATTTGGGTGTTGGCTTACACACATCTACTTTGGCGCCACTACAGCTTGTTGAGTACAATGGGAGTACTCTATAGTTGTGCTATTTGCTTAAAGAGTAGATTGAATGTTGGGGTGGATTAGATTTACGGTGTGTGTGGGTTTATATAAAGTATCCCAGTGTTTTTAATAATAGCATGGAAGCCCGTTTCTGCACTGAATAATAAAAAAAAAAGGTAACTGTGACTTTTTATCTCACAATTTTGACTTCTTTTCTCAGAACTGCATTGATTTTATTCTCAGAATTGTATGATATAAACTCGAAAGTCCAAATTGTGGGACGTAAACTCGCAATTTGGTTCATAAAATGAGAACTGGGAGATTTTATATCTCAGAATTCTGACTTTTCTTCATGCAATTGCAAATTTGTATCACGCAGTTCTGACTATATAACTCACACTTACGGGTTTATATCTCGCAATTCTGTTAATGAATTCAGTATTGTGAGATAAAAGGTTGCAATGAGCTTTTTTATTTTTTTTTAATTCAGTGGTGGAAACTTTCCATAAGAAAGTATTTTTATAGCAAAATGCATGTGTCCTTTTAGTGCATAATTGAAAAAGTGAAAACACAAACAGTATTAAAATGTGTAAATGATCTACCATGCCTTTGTCGTCTGACTGGTAGTTTATACTTTTTAGCAAGTAAAAGTAATTATAGTGCAATTGCATTTATTTTAAATGTGGTTTGTGTGTGTTTTTTCTGTGAAATCTTTACTGATTTTTATAAAGTAAACATAAGAATAACTTACATTATTAGTAATATTGCAAGATGAACACTTACTGGACTGAAGCAACCTGGGTTTACTTGTTTATCCATAAATAATTTTTTAGAAAGATCACTTTTAAATGCGAGTATCAAATATGCACATCAGACTTTTGAGGAACGTTTATTTATCTCTCAATCATCATTGCATTGCTTCACATTATATGTTTTGAAGCTACAGAGCTCTGATCATAAAACTTGGCATTTATATCATCCATATAGAATGATATTTATGCATTTTATGTAAGCAGTCTGTTATATAGATCTGTTTTATGTTACATAAAATCTCATTGATTTACATAACAAACATCTGAATTTCATCATACTTTTAGCCATATACATATCAGCATCTGCACCATCATACTGTATGAGTCATAAAAGCCTGATGTATCAAATATGATTCTCCACAAAAAAACAATAATGCATACCTTTTCTTTTGTTTTGCAAACTAACTTATTTGACTATTATTTCATATTTCATAGGTTTTACAGGATGCAGTCAAAAAATGCAGTTGTGACTAGTAATGTGCTTTTCTGAACCAACAGAATCAGGTCATAATGTTTCATAGAGGTGTTTGTGTAATTTTCACTCTCTGATTAAAGCCATTTTAAGTGTGGCATGGAAATAAAGTTCAGTCCTTTAACTACAGCAAACATCGCTTTTAGAAGTGCACTATAAACGCTCGTATGACTGTGCTACTTTAAGCTTTTGTTATTTTCAGATGTTATTGGAAGTCCACTTCACAAAATATATAGTTTTATAGATCCCCTCATTTTGCCTCAAAGTCTTCCTGTATTTTAAGCAAGTCTATGTACGATAAGTCCTTTCTTAGAACAACTAAAAATTGATGCATGCATTGCAAGCAACAGTTATAGTGAACGTTTCTGGGCAGAAATTTGGCAAGAGATGAAAGATGCTGGTCAAGACAAGGAAGCGAAATCTGAAACCGATGCTGTTTAAGCATGTGTTGTTACCATGTTTATCAAATATTTTACTAATAACAGTCCATAAGGCATAAACGCTCTTAATTATCGTGTGCTCATACCGATCTGTCTACATGTTTGTCTACAGCTGCGCTGTATGATTCAGATCTGCGTCATATCTCAGTTGAGGCGTGTGTAGATTTGAACTTTTTACGTGAAAGATCCGAGAAGCATTTAAATCATATCTAGGCTTTATCTTTAATACTGCAAAATGTTTTCCCTCAACTGACATATTTATCTAAACTAAGCACAGTTTTGTCAAAACAGATTTTAATTTAGTTGTACAGCTCCACAAAATGTCCACCACATGCTTCCAGATAGCTTTATAAAATAAATATTCACATTAAAACTTGAAAAAGAAATGTATAGGAAAAATGAATTTATAGAAATAATATAAATAATCCCATGCAAGTATAGAAATTAAAAAATGGTTTGCTAATCAGAACCATAAAATGTAAATTTTTAGATGGCTTTGTAAAAATAGATATTGACATCACATTTTGAAAAAAAGAAAAAGAAAGAAAGAAAAAATATGCATTTATAGAAATTAAAAACGCCAGTCCACCACCATGTTTTCAGATAACTTTATAAAAATAAATTTTGACATGAAAAAATCAATCAGTCAATAAATATAAACCATCTTCTATTCTGAACCCCCAAACATCCACATTTTTTCAGATGGATTTATAAAAATCATAATAGGAATGTAATTTTAATAAAAATTCCAAATAAAATTGAATGTACAGAAATGAAAAAAAAAAAAACAGTTTGAAATATAGCACCACTAAATGTCCACCACATGTTTCTGAAAATAAATCTTTACATCAATGTAAAAAAATGACTGAATAATAAAGTTTTTTTGCACCTTTGCACATTTATTGCACTTTTTGCACGTATTTTTATGACCTCTGATGCAGCATTTAATAAAGAATTTTTGAAGAAGTATTAGCTTGATGTACAGTCCTGTCTTGATTGTTTGATTGCTGTATGTTTTTTTTGGATCTACGCACTGCACCAACTTGTGTTTCGGAATTTGGACATTTGGCGCTGCTCCTTTTTTTGTGACTTTGTAGTTGAATAGTAATGAAAAAACATTAGCATAATCAGTGCCTTCTTCAGCTATACAGTTCTGTTCGTGCTGTAAATGCTTTGAGTTTCAGTTGGCTTGCAACACAACGATTGTCAGTTACTGAGTTCATTATAATGTAAAAATCCAGCTCACTTTCAAGAATCTGCATGAGCACATACACTGGGCCAGGATGCACTATTTCAACAGAAACACAAACATGCCATGATGATGCATTTGGAGCACTTGTAACGTCCGACTGCATGAGAGGATCGGCTGTGATCTTTTGTTATCTTCTGACAGAAACACTTTGCACTTGCGTCAGATGCTGACTCAGAACAAATGATTAGGTGTCTCGTCTGGCAAATGCCTGCTTCTCCAAAGCAACCGGCAGGACAGTTAGCACACAGAAGACGACTCGCCTGCTTTCACTGTCAGATCTCTGGTTACAAAATAAATATTGCCACAGTTTATATCAATAACTTTTGTTTCTAGCACTCAGTCTCTCTTTGTACACTAGACACTGGATGCCAAGTTTCCATCTTATCACAGTGCAGGCTGAGTTTGACTGACTGACTGTTTGACGGAATGTAATATTTTATACAACTGTCAAAACGCTTGATGATCCATTAACGTTACTTGAGAATGACACTTGAGAATGTCTTCAATGGAGACTTCTTGGTTCAACCATCAAAATACAATAAAAACTGAAACATTGTGAAATAGTATTACAATTTAAAATGACTCTTTTCTATTTGAGTATCTTGTAAAGTGTCATTTATTTCGGTGATCAAAGCTGAATTTTCAGCATCATTACTCCAGTGTTCAGTGTCACATGATCAATCAGAAATGACTCTAATATGCTGATTTGCTGCTCAAGAAACATTTCTGATTATTATCAATGTTCAAAACAGTTCCGCAATTTTTTTTCAGGATTCTTTGATGAACAAAAAGTTCAAAAGAACAACATTATTTGAAATCTTTTGTAGCATTATAATGATCAATTGATCAAATTAAAGGGTCCTTGCTGAATTAAAGTATTCATTTCTTTTAAAAAAAAAAAAATGTCTGATCCAAACTTCTGCACCTGGGAATGACCCATATGGTATATATTTAGCATGCAGACTGTTATGTAACCTTGTCCTCTTGGTTCTTTTTCTCTTTCTGGGTGGCTTAAATAATGGAGTGTGATGCACATATACACACACAGTCTTGTTGTTTTTGCACAGCGTGCAATGAAATGCTTCCTTTGGCATATGAAAGCGTTTCTCGCCTTCGCCTTTCATCTAAACAGATGTAAACGATCGAGCAGGGTGAGACACGGTTGATCGACACAGCATGTGCACAAACACAGCATCCTAAATAAGAACATAATTATTCATAATATATTCCACTGCAAACATGTGGGGTCACAGAGGTCATGCAGGAACTTTTGTAACAGCCTTTGAACTTTTGAAATTTGAAATTTCCATGTGGAACATTTGGAACTGTTTTTTTTTTTTTACTTGATACAATCAAATCTGGATGAAATCAGATTTTTTGAGCCTTACTGGAAAAAAGGAATAAATACATAAATAAACAATTCTGAAGTAGAAACCATTTGTTTACTCAGAAATTGCTAGTAAATTTAAAAAACAACACAGAAATGACAAGTAACATCAAATAAATCATTTTCACAGACAAGGCACTAAAATGTAAGTCTGAGCTGTTTCAACTGAAAGAAACTTGCAGTGATTGATCTTAAAATATGTCAGTGCCCTAGTTATTTCTCAAGATGCACACCAGTGATGTTATTTCTGAGACATGTTTACAAAAATTACATATTTGTACCTTTTCACTTTTGTACCTTAGGGTACCGCCCCAGTGACAGAACTGTACCTTTTTTTTCTGAGAGTGTGCAAACTTGCAGCTTTTGGCTTCACAAGATGTTTCTTATCAGCTGTTTGGACTCGTTCTGACGGCACCCATTCACTGCAGAGGATCCATTGGTGAACAAGTTATGGAATGCCACTTTTCTCCCAAATCTGTTCCAATGAAGCAAATCTTCATATTTCTGGGAAGAATTATTTTAATCTTTTAGTCTAGTTAATGTTATAGTCTTATTTTTCACAGAAAAGGATAACAAGCTTCATACGACACAATCTTGATCACTGAACAACTAATGGCACGTTTGAGTTGCGCAACAGCCGCTCGCATCTGGTCAAGGCGTCGATCTCTGCGTGTGCTGGTGGGCACGACGGGTCATGGAAACAGGGCTTATATCAGCAGGGATGTCAGCTCACACAGCAGTCACGCTAACATTTACCCAGGAAGCATTAAACTTTATGTGTTTGTTTATAAGACTCGATTGTGGGTACAAACAGAAGAATTTTAAGCATGTATTAGAGTCGGCTTGTAAAAGAAAGATGTTCCTGTTCTTTCTCCCTGTGCCTATTTTTCGAACTTTTAGTGCTTTTACTGATGCACAGTGGCAGCAATGACATGATTTACAGGGTACGGCACTACCACAAACCATCACTGACTTCATTCCCACCGTTTACTGCTGCTTTGTGTTCTAGTACAGAAGTCATTGGACAGCGGTGGGGAATCCACTCAGGAACTGGAGGAGTTATTAACCGTTTAAATGGTTTTCGGGAATTTCTGAACATGAAAATATAATATATTATACAAGTAAATGGGTTGCAGACCGGGTTACAGTTACACCAAGTAAACATTTTTGACTGTAAGCCCCACAAAATGATCAGATGGAATGGAAAAATGAATTTAGATTCAGAAACTGAAAGCATGTTCATCAGGTCATTCTGTGCATTGCATTTTTAAGGCAAAGCTGATAAATATGACCGTACTCGATTAAAAACCATGCCATTGAGGCATTATCTAATAAAATATGGACTAATTTGCTTATGTTTCCAGAACAGAAGTCTGAACATTGGACAAAGCTAGGTTCAAAATTCTTTCATTTTGTTGACAATTAAAGAGTTGTTTTGGGAATTCTGGATCTCTCTCTTGGACTCCATAAATCAAAAAATACCATCAACAGCCAGGAAAAAAAAAGTTACATAAACTCATTTTGAGCAGAACTGCCTTTAAAATATGTATTGTGATTGAAATGGACAGATGCAAATATATAAAGTGTAATAAAATGGCCATTTAAATGTGTATTTTGGAAGTTCCTTTTCTACTGGTTTGAAAGAAGTCCAGTTCTGAAAGCAAAATAGCCCAAAATTGACCAGTGCCTGAAAAAACAATGGTTTTGCACGTAATGTCTTAAAGAAATAAATGAATAATAAAAATTAGCAACCAATATGTTACCGTAATACTAGGCCTTTCTTGCCAAGCAAACATGGCGGTTTAATTTCACAATCGAAATATAAAGCAACGACAGAACTAGTATCAAACCTGAAATCCATTTGTTCCCTAACCATTGCCTGCGAAGCATTAATCTCTTCACCCGTCTGTTTCTAGTCAGTCTCAGTGAATGCATTTAAAAGGAGAATGCATTTCCTTTTGTAACAGCTTGTAAACTTGAAGGTCTGTCTTTGAGTTTCTGCTGAATTTGAAACAGATCGCACTTTCCTCTGCAGCCATTCACCTGCATTCGTGTTTGTTTGCTACCTTTCTGCTCTCCTCCAAAGAGTTCCTTTGCCTATCCAATCAGTAGTGCTGGAACTATTCGGATAATTGATTAGGCAACATCCAAAAATCTAATTTTATTTACACCATCTCATTGAAAAAGCATGCTTGCATCTCCTGGGGCAGCCAAAAGCAAAAAAAGTGTCTTGATCAAAGCTCAGTCCTTCTAAAAAAACAACAAAAAACAAGCCAGTTAGCAGGCGCACGCTTTAATCACACTACCTCACGAAATCAAAAAGAGGTATGAAAGAGGTAAGGGAGTCACTGCAATGATCTGCTGCTTTGTTTTGGAAAATTAAGCGAATCTGTGGAGTCCGAAATGAGGATGTTAATGTTAGGGGTCATTCTCACTTAACGTCTTTGATTTCTGCAGGGCCGCTCCTCTAAAAATGAAAACAAATCGAGGGAAGCGGCTAGAGAAAGTAAACAATTTAAGATGTCAGTGAAAACAGAAGTCAGCTGTGTGGCGTGTGTTTGTTAACACGTAGAACAGAACATCTTTGCTGTCCGACTTTTCTAGTTGCTAGTAAATTACATATCTGGTTGCTATGACCGTGGTGGAATGGACTTTTATGTTTTAAGGAGTGAATTGCACCACTTCTGTGCACATTTCTTTCACTATCCACTTTAACCATGTACTGAATGTACTGAATTAGCAATTTAAATAAAATAATTTGTCGTGTTACACGCTATGTCAAGCAGTTATCACCTGCAGAAACTAAAAATGAATTTTATAATGTGTACTACTGTGCAAAAGTTTGGGGTAAACTTAAACTTCATTTAGCAAGGACACATAAAATGTATTAAAAGTGACTGTAAAGTCTTTTGCAATTTTACAAAATATTTCTATTTCACATAAATGCTGTTCTTTTTTGTTTGTCAGAATATCCAGAAAGTAAAAAGCAACACAACTATTTTCAACACTGATAATAATGTTTCTTGAGCAGAAAATCAGCATATTACAATGATTTCTAAAAGATCATGTGGATTGGAGTAATGATGCTGAGAATTCAGTTTTGCATCACAGAAATAAATTACATTTCAAAATACATTACAATAGAAAACAGTTATTTTAAATTGTAATAATATTTCACAATATTATTGTTTTACTTGTTCAAATAAATGCAGCCTTGGTGAGCATAAGAGACTTCTAAAAATCTTCTAAAAACTTTCGTGTATATTTGTGTATGTTCTAGTAATTAATAGCAGCAGTATTTCATCAAATAATTATAGAGCGGGTCATTATAACCTGTGATACGTCCAGACTTTAAAAGCAAGCAGAAGCCTGTGCCAATAGTCATTTCAACACCTGACGATCAGTAAATCAGTCATGAGTCAAGCTGATAAGATTCATAAAGTGAAATAAATCTTAAGTCATTATTTTTGCAATTCCATTACATTGAAATTACACATTTCCCCACTGACACCTGAAAATGTTAGACATCTCATAAGAAAGCTTTACACATTCAAAAATCTAAAGATATTTTTTCTTCCAAGAACATGAAGTTGAAATATGGTAGCCTTCATCTAAACTACTGTACATAGAAATAGCTTTTATGCTCGTTTCTGATGTGCCAAAAAATAAAGACGACGTCTGTTTGTTTTACCTGACTGATGTGGAGTCATTTAAGGTCGTTCGCTGAACTCTCTTCCTCTTCATTTTTGGTCCTCATACACCATTTGTCGAGTCTGCGTGTCTGAATTCTGGATGAGAAATAATCCACATAACTATACACAAACTATAAAAAAGCTGGACTGAGCGCAGCTAAACAGAACAAGGGTCAAGTGCAGCACTGAAGTTGCAGGATGCTAAAAATTAGATGCTGTGCAATGTGTAGCAACATTTAAAAACAGCATGCAAAAACATTTCCGTGTGAAGACCGCTTTGACAACCTCACAGGCTTTTGTTTAATGAAATGCATGAAGGACATAAAGATTATATTTACGTCTAAAGCCACGTTTTGTCTATTTAATGCTTTTGTCTGACACATTTGGGTTTCGCCATTGATGGTCCTGATTATAAGCCACATTTCAGCAGATTAAACTAATCAAGGCCAAAAACATCATTTCCACTCCCTTTCCACAGGGACCGTTCTCAGTTTTCCGTATATCGATTTTGTAGAAACATCTGAATAAAGCATTAAATCCTACACGCTCTCCATGTCCAGCATGGACTTCATAACCGCTTGTTCTTTACTGAGCGTATTGTTCGCTCCCTATCTGTCACTTATAGTCTGTTCATGTATTTAGTCTTTTCGCTGCATGAACAACAATCAGCCTCTCATTTTTGATTTCATCATCATCAGTATTCGGCTACTATGTTGCAGTGGACCTTGAGTTGACCTGGAACAAATCATCTCACTTGCGCCAGACATTGCAAAATCGCAATGAAATACAAAATCATTCCGGTATTTTGTGTTTAGTTTGTCTAGCCTAATATTTACCTATACTTCAGACTCTGAGACTAATGCATTTACATTCTGAAACGACTGACTTGTTATTGAAGCTCAGACCATGTAATGTAAATTATTTCTAGTTTATATTCTTTGATTTAATGTGTCCTCAAGACTGTTGCATGACAAATAATTATGCAGTTATGCACACTGAGTTGCATCGTGCCGTTTAGATTGTCGGTGAAAACTCTGACATTGTAAAAATGTGCATTATATAGCTATCTTTTCATAAATAACTGTAACCAACGTTAAAATGCATTATAATATTTACAGATTTCATGTTACATCTGAAATTGGTGGTTTGTCGAATTTTAATGCCTTATGCTTAAAGATTTAACAATGAATAGATAAGTGTTATAACGCATTATAATTGTTGTTACAATTATTATTCAGTTCACTAATTATAATGCATCAAGCATAAAATGATACTATAAATATATATGCATTAAATGCATGAAAATACAAAATGCATACAGTACTGTGCAAAAGTCTTAGGCCACTAGTATTTTCATCAGCTAAAAAAAATGGTTTAAAGTCAGTTAAAGTTGGTCTTTTGCTGTAGTGTGTCAGTAGGAAATATCAGTTTACATTTCTAAACATTCATTTTGCCATTAATTATAATAATCCAGTGAGATTTCTGTGTGGAGCACAGGCTGTTGTCAGACTCCTTGTGCAAACAGAGATCTGATCTCTCCATCGTTCAATCCAGTCTGTCTTAAGAAACGGAGACAGACTAAATCCAGAAGAACTATGGCAACATCTCCAAGATGCTTTAAGAGTTCTGTACCTACAAAGCTACAGTACTGTTAAAATTTTTAGGCAGTTAGGCACATAAAATGAGGATGCTGTCAAAAACAATGTCATAAACAGATTTTCTTTATCAATGAACTTCTATAAACTAAAATAAATAAGCATTTGATGTGACCATCCTTTGCGTTTAAAGCAGCTTTTGCCCTATGTGCACTTGTGCATAGTTTTAGGCAGCTTCGCAGGTAGGTTACTTGAAACATCTTGGAGATGTTGAAACAGTTCTTCTGGATTTAGTCTGTCTCAGTTTTTCTGTTTCTTCATGTCATTCCAGAGACAGACTGGATGATGGTGAGATCAGATCTCAGTGTGGAGCACTGGCTGTTGTCAGACTCCTTGTGCAAACAAAAATCTCACTAGATTATTACAATTAATGGCAAACAGAATGTTTGGAAATGTAAACCGATATTTTTTACTGACACACTACAGCAAAAGATAGAAATAACTTACTTTAAACCATTTTTTAGCTGGTGAAAATACTAGTGGCCTAAAACTTTTTCACAGTACTGTATATAAATAAATTTATAAATTAAAAGCATTAATAATAAAAACAAATCACTTTTTAAACAATAAACTGTATATAATATATAATGCATGTATGGAAATTGCAATACTTATAAATAAATGTATATACATTTAATAAATAATAATAATAACTACTGACTTTTTTTAAACACTAAACTGTCCTTTTAAGCAGTCATCTGGGATGCATGAACATTTATACTATAAATGCAAAATAGTCGTGCATTTCTGCATAATTAAAGCATTAAATAAAAGTCGTAACAACAAATAGATAAGCATTAGTAGATAAGCATTAGAATACACTATAACTGTTGTTACAGTTATTCTATGCACTAATTATAATACATTAAAAGCATAAAATATAATACTATAAACATATATGCATTAAATGCATGAAAATGCAATATGCATATAAATAAATGTATAATTTAAATAAATAAAAAAAAAACATGTATATATTTTATGTATAATGCATTAAATGTATTAAAATGCAATACATAGGCCTATATATAAATGTATATAAATTTAATAAATAATAATAAAACTAATAAAAATAATTTACTTTAAAACAATGCATAAGCGTTTATACTATAAATGCAAAATAGTTGTGTATTTCTGCGTAATTACAGCATTAAAAAAAGATGTGACAATGAATAAATAAGTCTTATAATGCATTATAACTGTTGATACAATTATTCAATGCACTAATTATGCATTATATATAAAGCCGTAAAGTGTTACTAGATGGGCTTTAATGACCTTTTAAAAAAAAAAAAAAAATCTGTTGAAAGCTGTTGTCCAGGATGCATTAGCCCAGGAATGCTCAAATCTGGCCCACGAGATCCACTTTCCTGCAGAGTTTAGCTCTAACCCTAATCAAATACACCCGAACATGCTAATCAACATCTTCAGGATCATTATAAAATCACAGGTAGGTGAGTTTGATCAGGGTCTGAGCTAAACTCCAGGGCAAGATTTGAGAAACCATGCATTAGCGTTTATACTGTAAATGCAACACAGTCATGTGTATTTGTGCATATAGTTTGAGAGATCAGATCAGAAAGCATGCATGACTCGAATTACACATGTATTTAGCGCCGTCCAGTTGGGTTCGGATCACCCGTTGTCAGTACCAGGTGTAAACGGGGCCTCTGCTCCTGGGATTGCCTAACGGATTCCCAGCAGGCCGAGCCCAGACACGGTCCCGCTGGAGCAGCATCTGGCCTCCATGCACAAGTCTGCGAGTCTAAAGACATGTGCTACGATTATTTTCCACCCCCCTCTCAGCGCCTAAGAAAACGGCACAAATGAAGATCGCTCTGTCATACTGTGTCTTAACATTTCATCGAGTGAAGTTGGTGTTTGTGCGTGTGCGTTTTATTCTCTTGGAAAGCCTTTTGTGCCCGGTGACAGATTTGCAGCAGTGTTTTTAATGTTATATGTTTAAGAGTCCTCTGTGCTGAGATGACTTTTGAGATGTAAAATTTGACGGCACATCTGTAAACACTTTCAGTGGTTGGGAAAACAGCTTTGTTTCACCACTATGGAATGTGTTCACTTCCCTCTCGTTTGCACAGAGCCGACAGACACCTCCAGCACCTTCAAACAATCACCGAGGACGTTTCGCTCACTCTTGAAAGCTTCACGAAAACTCTCAGTGACAAGGACGACCACCATACAGGAGGTCTGTCTCATTCAAGACTCATTAACACAGCTTCTCACAGCTTCTCTCGAAGTAAATACTGAATTTCATCTCCATATGGCTCCCTGAGACATCGGTCTGTTTTCAGAGACATGATAATAGAGTGACAGGCTGTCTGTCTGCGGTGTGACGGATGGCTCTTTTGCTCCGAGACTGTCGGCTGCGTCCCCGTGCCAAGGTCATCTGATTTAGAAGCGGCGTGCTGGCACGCGTTCACGATGATGGAAAAAAGCCTCTGGCTCAGAACAGAGTCCGAAAGCAGAGTTCAGATCAGTAGGGGGCACAATTTCCTCTTCTTACCCCACAGAAAAGGCTCCTGATTCTAGACATTAGCTCAGACGTCTGCTCACATTCATGCGTTTGGCTTGATTTTGACCATTTTTCAGAATTAGATGTCCTCTCGCGAAAACACTTCTGAAACGAAAAGCAGACAAAGTATTAAATGAATGATTAATGCTTTCTTCTATATGTGCTTCTGCCTTTATATTTATCTGTCTTTTAGATAGATAGACAGACATACCATAGATAGATAGATTCATAGATAGACAGATAGATGGATGCATAAATGCACGGTTATACATTATGAAAACTCCAGTGACACTCTGTAAAAAATCACCCAGTGCTGGTATGTAGTCAAATATCTGTATGGCGTTACACAACACTGGCATTCTTGAAAAAGCCACTTTCCATTAAGTCTCATATTAAACCTTGTTGGTAAACTGCTACAATAAAACGGCATTTCCTGAGGCTGCAGAAGGAGTTATAAAAATGCAGCATTTATGAAGTCATGAGGGGGAAACGGCCAGAAATAGTTCTTAATTCTTTAAGCTGCCCATTAGTGAATGATGTCACAATAGCAGAAGCAATTATACCGCTTTAAACGGTCGTGCGCTGGCACTGCTTTACTGACATGGAAACAACATGCAGAGCAAGAATCCTTTACCAGAGCCAGATGCTCATATTTCCAACCTAATTACTGATTAAGAGAGACTCTACAATCTTTAACACATTTAAACAAAGTTTAAAAGATTTTTAAGGTTTTTGGCCCATGCAAAAAAAAAAAAAAAAAAAAAAAAAAACGTTGCTAGGGTGTTTCTATGCAAGCGCTAAAGCGTGATTTTTTTACTGGTTGTAGTCACTTCTGGTCTGTAGATATGGCTTGGTTGCAGCCATATCTGTCTCGGGTGTCCCCAGAATGCGTCTGTGAATTTTCAGCTCAAAATACCCCACAGATCATTTGTGATGTGATCTAGGATAACCCAACACATGGTGAAATCTGACCTTACCTTTTTTAGGTTTTTATACCAAGCTGGGTTCAAGCCCTTTCCAAAACGGTTTTTATTGTGTCCATAGTTATGGCTATCTTAAGTTGGCTGATAGCTATGATTTTCAGGAATGAAATTTTAAGAAAAACAGGTTTTAAGTAAGACGGCTTTCACTTTCATGTTTAGTTAGCACAAATAGTGTACCTTGTAGTTTACATTTAAAAAAGCGAGTGCAGCACAACTTTTCACGCACTGTGCATAAAACAGACTGTCATCAGACTCCTCCTCTTTAGTAACTTCATCATTCGATCCTTCACCTCTGGATGTGAAATAGTCCATTATAATATCGTTTAGGGCACTGACATCACCAAGATTGAGCAGACTGAGATGAAAAAGATTGTTTTATGTGAGCAGCTACTTAAGACTGCATTGTGCATGGATGTAGAAAACAGTAGGTTTCTAAAGAGCATTTTTGAAGCCCAAAGTGGGCGGAGCTGGCCGTCGCCATCTTGGCATCATATCACTCCCGGAAAATTGAAAATGGGCAAAGAGGTGGGATGTGGGTGGAGCTGCTTGTTGAAACCATGCCCACCTAGATTGACAGTGGTGACATTAGCGGCAATCCATCTGTCACTCAAGTGGCCACGCTCTTAATTATGCAGAACTTTAAGGCTTAATATAATTTAAATGGATGAGTTATAAAAAAAATTTTGGAAGTAAACTACTTCTTTAAGTCACTTCCGTGTTGGTTTCATAAGAGAGCGCAAAAGGTTGCTGCTTGGTGGAAGCAACAAACTTTAACAAACTTGTATTTGACAGTTTAAGTGCAACGAGACATGAAAGAGAACTTGGTTTAGTACTCACATGCCGGGTAACAGCCAAATTCTGTGTGCATGCTTCAAATGTGTGTGCTTAGAAAACCTTATATCAGCAGCTTAAGCTGATATGGCTATAAAACACATGATTTCAGTGGAATAGACATGATAATCAAAACCAAACAGACGTTTTTTTAGCAAAGTATTCAAGGTATGAGCTGTAAAGGCACCGCCCTATTCTGGAAAAGGGGTGGGGAGCAGCAGCTCATTTGCATTTAAAGAGACATGCACGAAAACAGTCGGTTACGTCTGTGAAGGTAAACAGCTGAGAAAGAAATCGCATGTTTATATTAGATCTGTGTGGCAGCAACGTACAGTACAGTAAATAAATCAATAAATCCACTGCTCTCATGTCTCCTCTGAGGCTAGGACTCTAAATAGTGTTCTGGAGGGAAATCTGACGTGCTCATTTTTTTCACAAGTTAGCATAAAGGCTTACCAAGAAAGTTACTGGGTTGTCCTTTTTCACATTTTCTGGGTTGATAGATACACTGGGGACCCGATTATAGCACTTAAACACAGAAAAAGTAAGATTTTCATGATGTGTCACCTTTAATGTCAATACTTTGACAAATTAACCAATTCAATCAATCAGAATACCCATTAAACAACAAACTATTAAAACTGGAACTCATTAGGCTGCAATATTATGACAAAAATCATTATTGTCAGTTATTGCTCTTGACATTTGCCATAATGATTATTAATATCGATTAACAGAATACATGTAAAAACATTTTGTATTGTGGGAAACATCAAATCATATTCTGGCAATACATACAAACATGTCAGTTCATGATGTTAGTCTAAGTCATATCAAAGTTCTGTTCTAATCACTGAAGCTATGAAATAAGTCTCTACTTACATCTTTTCTGCACTTTATGATGAGAGAATTCAGTGAGCGAGTGCTCGCACACAATCAACAAAACACTGTCGTTTTCAGCGCTGACTAATCTAAACGCCTCTGATTGGCCATTGTATTCATAAGCTCAACAGAAACACGTGTGATTGGTTACAATGCTGCAACACTGCAAAACAACTGGTAAAAAGCAATCTGACTAAACATGCGCAGATCTACCTACAAGTCCACGAATTCACACTTTCCATTCATTTTCACGTTTCATTTCAATCGCAACAGCCGTAATAGATTTAATTGTGCAGGGGAGATTTTTGGCCCTTTGTGAGACATTTTGTTCGTTTTATCTGACCTGGCTTGCCTCCTTCAAAGCAAGTCTGTTATTTTAACGCCTGTTTTATCGTCCGCCAGGTGAAAAACACAAGTCTAATAACTTTGAAATATAACAGCATGACTTTAGGAACCATTCGTGTCTGTAGTACAAAGAAAGCCGGGATAGTTGCGTGCCAAATTTTAATACTTAGTGAACCTCTGTGACTCACCAGAAATATCTGATTCTTCTTTTTCAAATGAGCTCTGACATGTTCTCATCTCAGACTGTCTGATTCTCTATCAGTGTTTCTGAGATGAGACGCGGTTACGGAGTTAGAAATCAAGAACGTGTTTTTGATTAATGTGACTGCAATGTATCTAAATTAGCATGGCAACTGTCAACTGAATTAAACAGAAGAAGTCGTGTGAGAGTATAAATGTGAAATATGGAGAGCAGTGGCGACCACATGAAGCCTCTCTCTCTGTGTCTCTGACATTAATTAGCTTGATATACTGCGCTGTCACTTTAAACACTTAACCAACGGTCCTCTGCGTGGTAAAAGCTGGGACGGTTGTGTAGACACATTTGTAAACAACATGGAGAGCCTATCTCAGCTTCAGATTTCGTTTTAATATTGTACTTGTAAACGTTTACTGTAAAATGCTATCTGATCATTCTGTATATATAAATGTGTGGGTGTATTTACTAGCAACTGTATGAACAAATATGTGATCAATGATATGATGAATAAAACTTGACATTATTAACATTAGAGTTTGTTTTTTTTTACAGTACATTTTTATTTTTTCAGTGTATTTTTTATTTTTTTTTTCAGAAACAGTAACAATGATATGCAAAAATTTGCTCAGAGATTTCTTATTTATTGGTCAGGAGACATGCTGCATTCCATTCCATTTGGAATGTTGGAATTTCCAACATTCTACTACTAAAAGTGCAGAATGTCATGCGGAAAGTCCCGACATCAACAGCTTATGATAAACATTCACTTTTAAGCAAATAAACTGCATCAGTGAGTCGCAGTTCCTTTTATTTTTGACCTTTTCCATCTATAATTTTGTACCTTAAGCACAAATGCCAGCATTGCATAGCATCTTCTGTCCTCCACAGAATTCTTTGATGATTAATCGCACACCTGCAAAGCAGTTTGTTTATTTATACTGCATATTCCAAGCATTGCACAATGGAACGCCTTTATATGATCAAAAGGCAAAGATGCCCAGGAAAATCCCACATGTGACTTTGGAAATGTATTGGGTTCAGTGAGTATAAGTTTTATCAGGGAAAGGAAAGGAAAGGAAAGGAAGGAAAGGATATGACGTGTGGCCAAGTATGGTGACCCATACTCAGAATTTGTGCTCTGCATTTAACCCATCCAAGTGCTCCCTAACCATTAGCCACGGCTGCCTCTGTGGCCTAATGGAAACATCTATCTCAGATGTTGCTCCTGAGTGAGTTTTTTCTTGATTTGAGATTTTTTGTGAGAGTGTGTGTTTGAACACACACACAAATCTTTGATTTTTATTTGTATTTATTTTTTTTTTTTTCCAGGAAAGTTGACTAAACACAATTTTTCTTCTTCTTCTTCTTCTTCTTTTTTTTTTTTTTTTTTTTTTTTTTTAGATTTCGAATGGCTGAATGAGTAAATAAGACATTTATGGCCCCTGAGGCGTTTTGTGGTAAAGTCATTTTAGTAACATCTGCTTAGTGTAAAATCATCTCAATGCATGCAACAGTTTTGGCAATAAAACACATTAAGCTTTGACAACTGCTAAGATTTTGTGGACACATTTTGGAGATGAACCTCGCCTAATGCTAACAGTGCTGGGAAAGCAACTAATTTTATTTTAGGCCAATACTCTTTTAACAGTGAAAACACAACAATTAGCTACTTAAGCAGATAATACTGTTAATTACCTGATATTTAAAATAAAACTATTAATTATAAATATATAAAATATTACTATTTTTGTCATTTTTCATATTTAGAATTAAGTAAAAAATCCATTATAAATATTAATTAATATACAATATTGAATATAAAATGTAAATATTTGTTATAAACAAATATATGAATAAAAACAAATTAGAATAACAGCAAATTAAATGCATAAAAACTAACCTCCCGGTTTGTATATATTAATGTAAAATGCCATATAAGGCCTATTTTGTGAAATTTGTGAATCAGTGAATTGATTTTTCTGAATAACCTGATTCACTGTGATGAATTTGTAGTGTTTTTAAGCTACATTGTTACTGTTGTGCATCAAAATGGCAGTTTCAGCTGTTGGACTTGCTAACACTCTTCCTTGTCATGTTGTGAATGACAGATCACTCTCAGCCCTCAACAGGGTAAATCCCTTTCATATTAGACAACAACACACCGGTGAAAGATGAAACACTCCTCTTTGTGTTAAAGCGAACAGTCAAGCATACCTGAGGAAAGGAGGGATTAGGCAGATTTGCTGAGAAGTATGCATGCATGTGAAGCTGTAGTTGAATGTCTGCATGTCTTTGTGTTGGTTTAGCACATAAGATGCATGTAGTCTTGGACCAATTGTAAATTCATCATTCTGATTCACACCATCCCGTCTGCGGCTCGCCTCCAGCACATGGGACAGTTCAGCGTGTGAGGAGGCTTTGATTCACGTGCCAAAACATTATGCAGCGAGGGTGTGCTGGAACTACTCAGGCCTATTCGGATGGGACTCGTTCACTTTGAGGTTTAATCCCGTCTGAATCGAAACATTGTTTTCTCATATAGCCTCTGTTAAAAAATAATGTAGCAAATTTCCTGTTTTTTGGCTACTTGCACTGAAAAGAAAAAAATCTGAAATTGCTTACAAGAATTATACACTGTAAAAAACAAAACAAAAAAAAAAAACAATTTGTTTAGTCAGCTTAAAATAATTTGTTACCCTTCTGTCTTAAAATTTGAAGTTCAGTCAACTCAAATAAGTTTAATCAACTTGAAATGTTAAGTTGTACTAAGTACCAACTTAGATATTTGTGTTTGTTAAACTTAACAGATGGTTAAGCAACCCAGCTGCCTTAAAATTTTTAGTTGAATCAACTCAAATATCTAAGTTGTCACTAAGTATAAGTTGAATAAATTTTAAGGCGACCGGGTAACAAATTATTTTAAGTTGACTCAACAAATTATTTTTTACAGTGTACAAGAGATTTTGAAGTAAAAATACTAGTTTTTGTTAATATTATGAATTAGTTTATATTTGTGACCCTGGTCTTAAGTAGCACAGGTATATTTGTATTAAGTAAAGATCATGTTCCACAAAGATATTTTGTAAATTTCCTACTGTCGATATATCAAAACTTAATTTTTGATTAGTAATATGTATTGCTAAGAACTTCATTTGGACAACTATAAAGGCTATATATATATATATATATATATATATATATAATCAATCATTCATTCATTCATTCATTCATTCATTCATTCATTCATTTATTTATTTATTTATTTATTTTTGCACCCTCAAATACCAGATTTTCAAATTGCAAAAGTTGCATCTCGGCCAAATATTGTCCTATCCTAACAAACCATACATCAATGGAAAGATTATTTATTGAGCTTTCCAAAAAATTACCCTTATCGCTGGTTTTATGGTCCAGGGTCACATTTTTATATTTTTCCATTTTCCATTTTAATTTTAGTTTGTTTTAGTAATTTTGTGGTGTGTCATTTTTCTTAGTTTTACATTTATTTTTTTAAATGTCTATATAGTGATGCATGCATGAAAAAGAAAATGCAAAAGAAAGAAAATGAGAAAATGCAAAAAAAAAGAGATAAACAGCAAAAGAAAGAGCAAAGTAACAGTGCAAAAATGTGAAAAGCAAGAGGATTTTATCAAGAGGATTGTAGTGTGAGAGCATCCTAAGAGACTCGAGGAGTTTAAACAAGTTACCAGCACGTCCCAGAAACGATTTGCTGTGCTTTTGCCAACAGAATTGTGAAATTCCACATTCAGTACAGATCAATCCTTTTTTCTTTCATTGATGATATCCAGTGACCAAATTTCTGAACATGGAAACTAAATGTTGCTGGATCCCCCTGAACAACCGTTGGCTTGTTTACTGGACGACTCACTCTATGAAGTCTGTTTCACTGTTCCACTTCGAATATGGTGCAGAGGAAATGAAGTATAAACGCTCTTTCCGCGCTGACCACCAGTTCACTTTTCAAAGGGAAAAATCCACCCTGGCTGCTTCTCTGGGAACATCTGCAGTTTTCCACATTGTAGGGAACATTCCCTTTTTTATTGAACATTTTAAATAAGACTTCTGTATCTGGATTAAAAACAAAGTTAAACCAAACATTCAGCAAGCCGATGTAAAACTGCATCTTCATTACTAGAAACATACTATATGCAAGTAGATGTGAATGCTTGGTTACACAAGGCAAGGTCATGTTGTACATGCATGAAGAAACAGTTAGTCCAAAAAGAATATTTAGTGAAAATGTATTGACCCTCCAGTCCATCAGTTAATGTCTTGTGAAGTGAAAGGCTGTGTTTGTAAGAAACAAATCTATCATTAAGGCTTTTTAACTTTAACCCGTTACCTCTGGCCAAAATATCCAGTGTCCGTAATCCATAATAACACTTCTTTCAGTAAAAAAGTCCATCTCTTGTTGTCTCTCACATCAAATTCCACCAGCATATTTGTTTAGAACTGTTGTAAACGATGCTTGATCTGTACATATTTCTCAGCTGATTCAGACAAGAAGACTTTTTCACTAGAGGAAGCATTATTTTGGATTCTGGACTCTTATTTTAGCACATTTTGAAGTTAAAACAGTCGCAATGATGGATTTGTTTCTTGCAAACATATCTTTTGGCTTCACAAGATGTTAATTGATGGACTGGAGTGGTGTGGATTATTGTGATGTTTTTATCAGCTGTGTGGACTCTCATTCTGATGGCACCCATTCACTGCATTGCACTGCAAATTTTTCCAAATCTGTTCCCAAACACATTTATAGTGGCATGTGAAAGTTTGAATAATTTTAACAAACTAAGAGAGGTACAAAATGCACGTAATTTTTTATTTAGTTTTGTCCTGAGTAAGATATTTGACATAAAAGATGTTTATATATATTTATATAGAAATGGCTGAAATTATTAAAATAACCCCCTTCAAAAGTTTTTGAACCCTTGGTTCTTAATACTGTGTGTGCTTACCTGAATGATCTTCAGCTGTTTTTTTTTTTGTTTTGTGATGGTTTTTCATGAGTCCCTTGTTCGTTCTGAACAGTTAAACTGAGCACTGTTCTTCAGAAAAATCCTCCAGGTCCTGCAGATTCTTCAGTTTTCCGGCATCTTTTGCATATGTGATCCCTTTCCAACAGTGACTGAGTTTGAGATCCATCTTTTCACACTGCGGACAATTGAGGGACTCGACCAGAACTATTAAAAAAGCTCAAAAATTCACTAATGCTCCAGAAGGAAACATGATGCATTAAGAGCCGGGGGGTGAAAACTTTTGAACAGGGAAACTTTTTATTTCTTATTTTGTTGAAATATAATTTTTTCCATTTAGTACTGCCCTTTGGAAGCAACAGAAGATACCCTCATGTTTCCTGGAACACAAATTAAGTACTATTTACCTTGAACTTCAAATTCAAAAAGTTTTCACCCCCCGGCTCTTAATGCATCGTGTTTCCTTCCGGAGCATCAGTGAATGTTTGAAGCTTTTTTTTAATAGTTGTGTTGGAGTCCCTCCCTCAATTGTCCTCAGTGTGAAAAGATGGATCTCAAAATCATACAGTCACTTCTAATGGTTCAAATATGCAATAGATGCTGGAAAACTGAAGAATCTGCAGGACCTGGAGGATTTTTCTGAAGAACAGTGCTCAGTTTAACTGTGAGAATAAACAAGGGACTCACAAACAACCATCACAAAAAAAAAAAAACAAAAAAAACAGTCATTCAGGTAACCACACACAGTATTAAGAACCAAGGGTTCCAAAACTTTTTTTTTCTTTTGTTTTGTAGACTATATGTAAACATCTTCTTAAAAAATATCTTACTCAGGAATAAAAAATAACATGCATTTTCGTCTCTTATTTTGTTAAAATTATTCACATTCTCACAGATTTTGCAAGGGGTTTCCAAACTGTCGCATGTCTTTTCAAACTGTTTCATCAGTATCTGATCTGAAAGAGAAACAAGAAAGATGTTGAGTTGTGTTCTGCGCTGTCAAAAATGATTTTTCAAAAATTACTGGAGTGTGTTTTACAAGAAAATACTACTTCTGTCTCTCTTCAACATTTCACGTTTAATTCACTGTGTTACAGTTTCTTTAAAACAGTTTTCACTCAGAAAATGCTAGTAGATGTCACAAGTAATTACAAAGGAAATTCTACACCAGTTGTTTTCATTGTGTGTATCTGTTCACAAGTCAGCTGTAAATATGCATCCAATGCATCTTGTGTTAAGATCACATTCTGAGGTTGCATGTGAAGTGTAAACGCTAATGCATCTTGATGCATCAACACGACAGGCCGTCGACTCACCTCAAATGCAATTATACTTTGCCAGCTTAAATGAAAGCAACCTTTCAATCTAAAACAATGTAAACATTTGAGACATGTTAGCACCAGGTGTAAACAGCCATCCTTCTCGGCTGACATGCGATCGGATCACTCCAGACAGATGTGTAAACAGCATCTAAGTGAGATTAGGCTGCTATTTGGCTGTCATAAGACTCATTGGCTGCAGATGCAACAATAATATCTTTTTAAATGTCATAATTTCTTAATATACAGTTGTATTCACCAGTTAAATAAGATTTAGAGAATTTATCGTGTTTGTTTATTTAGTTCATGATTACATTCCAATGGACAGTGTGATTTTGGCGTATTAATCTAAATTGCGGTCCTGGTTATCATCTGTCAGTACTGAGAATTGTTTTCCTGTGGTAATGGATGCAGTTCATCCTTTGGGCTTTAACATTAAACAACTTGATTTTTCATTTTCTACAATTTGTGAATGATGCTTTGCACGTGCAAAACTCATCCGATCTCTTAAAGCAACAGCACACTTCCTCAAAAACGGCATGATTCGTAGCACAAACGGTGTGGTATAAGTTATAGATCAAAGTTTAATACTTATTCTGAATATGACATCATGCAATACTTGAATTTGATAGACATTGATAAACTTTATGAGCAAATCATGTTCAATGCATTTAAAATATACACTATATATAATACAGCAAATATATATTTCCTAAATTGGTCAGGCCTAAACCTTGTCAAATACCCTGGTTATAACTAAAGGAACTGCAGTCGCATTGGATCCAAACCTATAAACAAAAGATTTCATTAGCCTTATTAATGAAATAGACCTTTTCCCTGTTATTGTACGTTATTTGATAAAGCATCTCACCCACTTCTTTCCAGTCCACATATTTCCAACTAATAGGTTAGGAATGGAGGAAAATATCACTCTATAAATCACTAATATCCTCACTTAAAGTAAAAAATAATACACTAAATTCGTTTTTCATAACAGTCTGTTTAAAATGAGCAAGATGATTCATTTCCAGGCTCATCTGGGATTTGAAAACATCATATTTACAGAAGCCCTACAAGGCTTTTCTTCTGCTAATAGATGAGAGGTTTTCTTGGAAAGGGGGTGTTTTTTGTAATTATTAAATTTCCAGAGCACATCTGCCAGTACGGAATGTATCTCGACTAGAGGAAATATCAAGCACATTTGAGGATTTATAGATATGTCATTTTGTGCATACTGAGTCACTAAGAGCATCTGAATGAATTATTCCTTCTAATTATATTCTCTACTGCTACTTTGAGTAAATCTCATGAATGCTTGGGTCTTAAGTGTACCCCAAATTTAAAAGAAAAACGAACGCATTGCATGTTGCATAATAAAAACGAAGCCGATTTGTAGATTTTGTGAATTTTTGAACTGTAACTCCACATGTGAGGCTCATCTTGTGACAATCATGAAGTGCATTTTGAAACACATGCTTTTCGAAATGTGTGTAAAACAGTTGAATGTGTTTCTGATCATGACAAATGAAAAATCGCAATTGTTCATGAGCAAACAAATTCTTGCTTTTAAACAGTGGAGGAGAGTGTTCGCCATAATTGTTCATTGTCAAAAGTTGCATGTGGTCAAAAGCGAAAGTCTGCAGGGGACGGACGAAGCATCTGGCTGGCTGACAAAGATTAGCGATAAAAGAACGTAAACAGAGAGAAAATGTAACTCAGATGTTGGAAAAAATACTTCAGCCTCCAATAATTATCAGGTTTTCCTAAAACTGTCACAGATGGCATGTTGAAATCAGTTCCCCGCAGACTTAACAGCTGCCTGATTACATTACGTGTCATTTAGTCGATGCTTTTATCCAAAGTGACTTTATTAAGACATTAAGTTCACAAGAACCTGCGATTCTGCCAGCGGACTTCAACAAAACCACCTGGTCTCTGAACCCTGAACCTTCACACACAAGCTCTGAGCTCAAACCTCTGGACTACTGCAGGAAATACGTCGCATTTTTATAACGCTCCACTATCTCCGGCCAAAATTCAAAGCGAGATCCGCAGTAAACTATGCTGAGGACCATCTGGTGGATACTGTATACAAAAAATGGCAAGCTCCAATCTGATCGCCAGGTTTTTTTGCAGTGTCCGAGTACATGCGTTTTTTATTGTCCTTCCAAGATCCCCAACTGCTGCAATGAGCGCTCTGAGGATGAACTAGTCGATGGATTTGGCAGTGTTTGCAACCTTAAAAAAGATTTACTTGAATACACAAGACTGCTGCGTTTTCAGAGTTACGTCCGATAAATCAGCAGTTCATAAAAGACACCAAAAAGGTTTATAATCAGAATAAAATCTGCCAAGTCATATATTTATGAAGCTGACTATTGGCTGACAAGCATTGCGTCCAAGCGTCCGTTTTATCATTTCGATTTTACCATTATAAAAGTCAACTGTGGTTGGTCACATTACATCTAAATCAGACTCCTGATCTGTCCAATCTGTCCAAGTGCTTCTTGGCCAAAAATGGATCTAACTTTTTGCTTACGCTGTCAAAAGTCTGTCTACACAAATCTGTATCTCTCATGAGTGACTTGTTGTGCCTCCAAAACAAAGAGAGTTTCGAAGACCAGAAAGAAAGGAAAGACGCCTGCAGGCCACCAGCAAGGACGTGTAAATTGGCTCCCGCATTAAGGGGTCCTGAACATCTGCAGTTTGTTTGCCTGCCTCCCGAATGCTTTTCTCAGTCAGTATTCCAGGCTGGAGTCGTCGCATGATCCCATGCAACTGCTCTCCCTCAGAGAGGTCATGCCCTCAAAAGCACAGAGGCCACAAACTCTGCCCTGCGTTACTACAGGAGTCGTGTTTCACCAGCCCCGGAGCCACATCGTCTGCCGTGTGTGAAGAGACGCTGATGGACTAAATGGAGACCACACTCCAAAATATGCAGCCCTAAATTTAAGATTCATGCATTTTAATTGCATTTCCAACCACTTGGATTACACCGTTTTAACATATATAAACTAAAAGACTTAAAGGAGAAGTCCACTTCCAAAACAAAGATTCACATGTAATGTACTTACCCCCTTGTCATCCAAGAAGTTTGTGTCTTTCTTTCTTCAGTCATAAAGAAATTATATACACTACCGTTCAAAAGTTTGGGGTCAGTACATTTTTATTGTTTCTTTCTTTCTTTTTTTTTTTTTTTTTAAGAAATTAATACTTTTATTCACCAAGGATGTATTAAGTTAATAATTAAAAGTTTATTAAAAGTTAATAATAAATAATTTACATTGTTATAAAATATTTATATTTTGAATAAACACTGTACTTTTTAAACTTGTTATTAATGAAAGAATCCTGAAAAAAAAAATCACAGGTTTCAAAAAATATTTGGCAGCACAACTGTTGATATTATCCAACATTGATCATTCTAATAATAAATCCGCATATTAGAATGATTTCTGAAGGATCGTGTGACACTTAAGACTGGAGTAACAGCTGATAAAAATTCAGCTTTTCATCACAGGAATAAATTCTATTTTAAAGTATGTTAAAATAAAAAACATTATTTTATATTGTAAAAACATTTTGCAATATTACTGTTTTTTTTCTATATTTTTAATCAAATAAATGCAGCCTTGATGAGCATAAGAGACTTCTTTAAAGACTATTACAAGTCTTACTGACCCCAAACTTTTGAACGGTAGTGTATATTTGTGGCAATAGCCAAAATACATTGTATGGGTCAAAATGATCGATTTTTCTTGTATGCCAAAAATCTAGTAAAGATAAGATCATGTTTCATGAAGATATTTTGTACATTTCCTACCGTCAATATATCAAAGCTTAATTTTTAATTAGTAATATGAATTGCTAAGAACTTCATTTGGACAACTTTAAAGGCGATTTTCACAATAATTGGAATTTAGATTTGCCCCTTAGATTCAAGACTTTCAAATAGTTGTATCTTGGCCAACTATTGTCACATCCTAACAAACCATACTGTACATCAATTTAGAGAAATTTACCCTTATGACTGATGACTGTTACATTTGAAAAAAAATGTTACATTTATTCAGTTGAAAAGTATGAACAGTTAAATATTGCTAGTTGTGGAACAAGCAACATTCAATTTAAATGTATGTGATTAAAGGTGGATTTATTGATTATAAATATATAAACGTATGTAAAAAAAAATTATTATTTATTTTTTTTTTAAACGCTGATTGTGTATTTAAAGGAGTTTCTTATACACAGAAAAATGACCTGTTTAATTTATGCTAAACTGACAAATGTGATCCTGGACCACAAAACCAGTCACAAGGGCCATTTTTTAAATGTTATACATACATTTATACATGTCTGAAAGCTGAATAAATAAGCTTTCTATTGCTGTGCACTGTAAAAAACAATTTCTTGAGTCAACTCAAAAAAAGTTTATTCAACTTGAAATGTTAAATTATACTAAGGGACAACTTAGATATATGAGTTGAATCAACTTAAAATTTTAAGGCAGCTGGGTTACTTACCCATCTGTTAAGTTTAGCAGACACAAATATATAAGTTGTTACTTAGTACAACTTAACATTTCAAGTTGACTAAACTCATTTTAGTTGACTGAACTTAAAATTTTAAGGCAGCAGGGTAACAAATTATTTTAAGCTGATTATTTTCAGCTTAAAATCAGTGTATGGTTTGTTAGAGTAGGACAATATTTAGTTGAGATACAACTATTTGAAAATCTGTAATCTGAGGCTGCAAAAAAATTAAAATATTGAGAAAAATCGCCTTTAAAGTTGTCAAAATGAAGTTCTTAGCAATGCATATTACTATTAAAAAATTTAGTTTTGATTATTTACGGTAGTAAAATTTTGGCATACAAGAAAAATCAAACATTTTGACCCATACAATATATTTTTGGCCATTGCTACAAATATACCCGTGCTACTTCAGACTGGTTTTGTGGTCCAGGGTCACAAATATGCATCACATTACGTTTATGTTCAAACTGTGAAATCCAAATGGATGGTAATTTTACATGCAATTTAAATACATAAATCTTAAATTTAGGCCTCGTATTTTTGTGTGAAAATGCCTTCACGCTAAAGGATTTTTACAGATTTAAATTTAGCAGCATGTTTTGCACAGGCAAACATCATTTAAATGTTCAGTTTTATGCATATGCTGTCCATTTTGTTACTTTATTAAGTGCCAATAGTTCTGTGTTGAATAGAACTGAATGCACACAAATAAATAAATATGACTGCCAAAGGGACAGAAATTTTTACACCGCAAATTACGATCAATCAATGTAAAAGAAGCAAATGAAGGCTTAAGGTGCATCTTATGAATGTACGAGGTGTTCTTTTAAAACCTTCTGAGGAATAGAAAGAAATAACTTACCATAATGAAAAGAAAATAAGGAGAACAAAACTGGATCCTGAATCAAAACGGTAACATCTCCCACATAAACATTCATCTTTCTGCTCCACCCGGCCGTGGATTTTCTCTTCATCTGTTTGGCACGACATCCGTTCTTCAGATCTAAACTGCTGATGAAAGGCAAAAGGATGAATCGATGAAATTAACTCAGTGATGAATGTGCTGCGATGAAGGTTTGTCACTCTGTTATTCACCAGAACTTTAATATTTCTCACAAACTTTCATTCAGTACTCATTATAAATTTATCAATGCATCCAGTAAAGTTTCAACAAAATATCAAGTCCATAAAATGACATTTGCACATATTTAACACCTGTGAAGGGCCATATTTCTAAATGACAGAATATTCAGTAGGAAATAATGGAGGTCAGGACATTTTCAGGCTTTGATTAATATATGTAATGTCATTGGTGTAAATTAACTTTGGGACATCTGCAAAGAAAACAGGCCTTTTTCAGAGAATGTTACATTTTCATTGCACACTTTTGATCCATTGAACCAAGCCAGTGAATTTCATGTTGATTTTAAAAACAATAGGCTATTCAACTGTGACCAACAGCTAGCAGACAGCATCTGACTTCCACCTCAGATTAGCATGACCAACAGCGCAATTAGTTTGTATTTCCACATAAAACCAACAAAAAACACAAAGCAGCTGCAGCAAACAAACACAGCAGGTGCACAGCAAAACAAACGCTGCAGAACACACGCAAGTGCCAGCCATTATCTGCTACACCATGACAAAGACCTTCAGCACCCATCAGAGCCTCAAACAAGACATTCCCAGAGTTCAGTGCTATCTGTACCGACTGTTATTTATTATTTAAAGGAGCCATCCCTCCATCTATCCGTCCGTCTATCCATCCATCCATTGATCTATCTATCTAGCTATTCATTCATTCATCCATCCATCCATTTATCTGTCCATCCCTCCATCTATCCATCCGTCTATCCTTCAATCTATCCATTGATTTATCTGTCTATCCATCAATTTATCTATCTATCCATCGATCAATCAATCCATCCATCCATCTATCTATTTATCAATCACCCATCCATCACCATCCGTCCATCCATCTGTCTTTTTTGGAAAACTTTCAAACCAACATCTTGATATAACCATCATTCAGTCTATTTACTATTTAATCCATCCATCCATTGCTCTCTCTGTCTTTAAAACTTCAACTTTTTTTATTCAAAACTTCTAAGCTTCTAATATGTACTGACAAACTTTGAAATTCCAATAAATTCAAAAAAACATTTTTTACCCAGACAATCAAATCATTCTAATCCTTCTACATTACATTCACATTCAAACTGAAATTCTGCATTCAGTTCACCACCTCAGTTCAAATTCATTTAAGATTCTGAACTGGAATTTGAAAAGCATTCTCAGTTCAGTTCTGAATGGGGCATGACCCTTATTGTTATGTCTGTCCATAAAAATGTGTCCATATGGTGCACATACTGTAGATACCACCTGAATGAACTGTTCAGTATATGAAACCTGGAGAAGATCATGGACAAACATGAATCACACCTGCAGAGGCAGCTCATCCATCTCACCTGAAGAAGTGTTTGATCTGTTGATTATTATTGATGGGAGATGGGAGATACACTGAAAATGACGTTTATGGCCAACGGACTTTCAGCACATATCCATCACTCCAAACATATTTGAATCTGTAGGTAAAGGGAAACATATTGAAGCGTATAGATGGGTCAAATAACTCCAACACTATTATGCAACAGCATAAACCACACATCAGTGCATTTTAATAACGTTTACAGTTTCAAGAACCAGCTGTATATTATTATGTAAGTAAAGTACACTATGTAAGTTATTCAGTGGAGATGGGTGAGCAGTATAGAGGAAGCCACATCACATTTTCCAGGTCTTACTAAGACACATAAACCACTCCTGTGGTCTATCCTGTCTGTTATGCTACCATACTTTAATGTTCTTGGCAGGCGCTTTTTACCAAACTGCCTTTCAGGAGTGTGAGACATAGCCTGGTGGCCTCTACACATGCTCTGACATGTTGCCTGGTGGTGCTGATGTTATGCATTTACTGTAAATCCATCACTGCACTCCTTTCTTCCCATGGACTCCAGTTGCTTCTTCACTTCCCTCTCAGATTAACTCTTTCCCTGCCAACGCTTTTTTTTTTTTTTTTTTTTTTTTTTTTTTTAATTACCAGCCATCAGCATTTTCACCAAATTTTGTTATATCTTTGCAAATATCTGAACATGCAATATGGCAAAAGAAAGAACAAAGCACCATTTTATTCTAGCTTCATGCATTCTTTTTTATCAGTGGTTTCACAAAAAAACAAAACATTTTTAACAAAAAGCTAAGAAAATCATATTTTTGTCAAAGACTACATTTGAATCGAATTCAGGACAATGATCAAAACATATAGTAGATAGAGTTCGTCAACACACACAAAGCTTCACAGCCCCAAACCACTTTCTAGACTGACATTTCATTCTGTAACGTTGATTTATATGCCGTTTAATGTTTTGCGATCATATATATTTATGATCATATTTATGCTGCTTCTTCACTGTGTTTTGATCTAGACGTTCAGTAGTCTTTCAGAAGATGTGTAATAGCGCCCCCTACCATATACTGTAACAGCCGGAAAGTTACGTCAATGGCGATGGAAAGCGTTAAACAGAAAAAGGGAAAAAAATTGAAAAATGTGTCTGAAATCATCAAAAAAATAGTGATGCAAATATTAAAAAATAGCTGAAAATGGACAATTCTGTACACACTCATGTAATTACAAACACATTTTTGGTCATCACGTGTCGTTGTTTTGTAAACATAAATATACTAGAAATATACACAGTAAATATATTTCTGTAGTCAGCAGAAATCCTATCTGTCCCATACATGAGCACAGTGTGCATGTTTTTTGGACCATTCATTGGCTGCAGACCGCAGAGGCTGATTTTGGAACTGACAGCTGGGACGTCCAGCTGGCTTCAAACTCGTTTGTGTGATCCTAGATTATTTAAAGGGTGTTTCTGAGGTGATAAGTCAGGCTACATCCTGCCTGTATTGTGACTGTAGAGGTGTTTGAATAGAGCAGCCAAATCAAGTTATTAACACATGAGAAAAGCCAATAAAAAGGCCCTGAAGAGGCTTGTTCACTCGAAGCCTGGAAATGATATCCACAGAACTGAAAGAACCGTCCAAGTCAAATCTAGAAAGCAGAATATCACAGAGAATTGAGTTGCATGCAACTGCATGGCAACAGGCTAAAACTCCTCAAAACACCCTAGAATCATAGCAGTGACTTCAGAATGAATAAGCCGCTCACGTTTACTTCAGAAAAATCTAGTGTAGCAGGCACCTGCAGAGCATCATGGGAAAACAAGCTCACTGATTGTTTGCGGAAGCCCTCGTTTGTCAGCACGAGTCTCTTAATGACTGCTCTGTTCTGTTGAACACTCATTCTGCCCTGTAGATTTCCCGTATATACCACATATGGTGGGAATTAGTGGACTGGCGATATCTGCGATCTGGAATTTTCCTCTGATCCATACAGGCAGTCAGCGTTCCTCTCAACCTTTACTGACAGATCGAAGTGGAAAATCTGTGTTCCCCAAAGCTGTAAAGGGTTTACATCAAACTCTACTGTTTCTCATTTATAAAGGAAAAATAACTTCGTACAATAAACCATTATGAGGTTTAGTTAGTCGTCATAGTAAACTACCCAAAACAAAAAAAAGGCTTCCTGGATTTTTTTTTTTTTTAAGCTCTTGTGTCTGACTTCTTGATTTTAACTCTTCTCCCACCATTGATGGAATTTTCCAGATTTCCGTGTTTTATACTGTTATAAGGTAGGAGGCGCTATTACACATCTTCTAAAAGTGTACTGAATCAAAGCATGCTGAAGAAGCAAAAACAAGTGATCACCTATGTAAGCCGATGCACATGTAAAATCATCAAACATCAAATAACTCAAAATAGCCTATAATGCTATCAAATGAAATGTCAACCCAGGAAGTGGTATAGGATTGTGCAGCTTTGAGGGAGTTCCATCAACTTCATCTATGTTTTGATCTTAGAACTGGACATAATCTTTAACAAAAATGTGATTTTCCCAGCTTTTTGTTCGAAATGTTGCTTTTTTTTTATGAAAATTGCCCACATTCAAGCGTTGATAAAAAAGAATGCATGAAGCTGGAATAAAATATTTAGCTTGTTTGTTTGCAGAGGCATTGATCTTTCTTTTGACATATTCAGATGCCTGTTCAGATATTCATCCAATAAAATAATCTATCTGAAAGTTTTGTGAAAATGACCAGGTGGCTGGGAAAAAATGCTGGTGGTGAAAGAGTTAAAGATGAAATTACCCAAAAATTAACTGTATGACTTACTTAAAAAAATTAATAATACATTAAAAAATAAATAATTTGGGAAGAACGTTGTTAACCAAACAGTTGTCAAAATATATATAAGTGAGTCATGTGGTTTTGGAACAATTAAGTAGCTTTAGTTTTTTATTACCGTCCGTCATTTTGACAGGTTACACTGAGGGTGATCTATTGTAAAATTGTAGATGTTATTCCCACCCCTGTCCAGTTGGTGGCAAACATGCTTCAGTCTGGCAGCAGAGCACAGGATCCAGAACAAAAATGAAATTATCACAAATGTTTTCCTATGCGTTTGATTAGCACACAGAAGCTACAACAATTTATCACGCACATTAAAGAGCGCCAAAGCGGTATTTATTGCTTGAATTTCCTAAAGAAATGGACAAAATTTTAAATCTGAGACTTCGTTTCATATCAAAAGTAACACAAAGCCTAGCCTACTGCTATTTATTGGAAGGAAGACACACTGCTGTTCATTCATTAGCTGAAAACAGCATAGACCAAGAGATCGATTGTGATTTAAGAATCAATATTGGTTCATTAAAATAATTTTTTTTTTTTATCCAGCCCTGGTGTATTTTGTTGTTTTTAAACGCTGCGCTGTCATACTGTATGTTTATGATTAAAAACGAAAATGTGGACAAAAATAAAAGTAATGAAATGTGTTATTCTAATTAAAATATGAAAATTAAAATAACAGATTATGACAGAATTAAAGCCACAATGTGTTCACACATAATACAAATAATACATAACATGGTTTTGGTTTTTTTTTTTTTTTTTTTTTTTTTTTTTTTAGCCTCCATGGAAAGTTTTCTTCTGGTGTGTTTTGTCCAAAGTGGATAGTGTCTGGATTTACGACGAACTTCAGCTGTTTCGGGTCAAATCCTGCCTTCAAGAGGTCATATTATGGAAAACCAGATTTTCCTTGCTCTTATGAAATAAAAGAGTTTGAGACTGTGCAATGAAAGCATACTCTATCATCAGGGTTGAACACTCAAAACCCATTTTATCCAGAATACTTCCACCATCTGAGCTCACTCATTCAAGTGAATGATACTGATCCGATATCAATATCAGCTGCCGTTTGTCTATATTTCATAGTAAACTGACAACTTTGATGTTGATTGAAATCAAGCCGTCTGAGGTGCTGAAAACTAAAGATGGATGAACAGATGTACAGTTTGTCCTACATATTAAACGCACTGGATTTTTAATCCAGACATTTCATCTTATAGAAGTCCCTCATAAGTGCCGTTCTCATAAAAGAAGGCTATAAAACGACATCAATATTAAACATAGTCTTAAAAGTTATAATTGTATGAACAAGGACAGAACGTGGTGGTTTAAGAGGCATGACGTATCTGATTGCTTTTTCCATTGAGGCGGAAAGAGAGAGCGATACGCTGTTTCTGCCATGAGCGCTGATCTATGGAAAGATGCTCTGCTGCTTGGAGGTCAATGCGGTTGAAAAACAGCTTTGGACAGCGAAAAGCTGAACTACAGAGATCTTGTTCTCTCTTCCTGTGCGGTCTGACTAAGAGGCACTACACAAAAGATGTTAGGCAGATTGTCAGACCCTTAGTTCTACATATGACAATTAGATGGTGATTTATACTGCCAGACCCCTAAAAAGACCCCAAAAAAAAAGTATCATAAAAGTCGTCAAAATGACTCACAAGCTATATTCCATGTCTTCTGAAGTCATATGATATATATACACACAATATGCTCTGTGTGAGGAATGCATTCGTACTTAACGCAACACAAAAGCGTGCAAATAAGTAAAAGTGCTATATACTGAAAACAGTATTCAATTCTCACTAAACTGCCAGTAACTAAGGCAACAAATTTACATTCTAAAAACGTTGTTGGAACATTGTTTTGAAATCTTTCTTGTTGTGATTATAACGTAACTTAAAGGCTATTAAAAATGTTTTACAACATACTATTATTTTTAACCAAAATACAACATTTTTAAACATTTATTTTAAATATTCTAAGAACGTTAAAATGTCCAGCATTCTTGTTGTGATTATAACGGCATTTAAAGGTTACAAAACAATGTTTCTTACAACATTCTACTAACTTTATTTTCACCTAAACTATAACATTATTTGAAGATTTATTTTTAATATTCCAAAAATTTTGAAATGTCCAGCTTTCTTGTTGTCTAGAAGTTATAATAAAATTTCTTACAACATTCTATTAACTTTATTTAACTAAAATGTAACATTATTTAAATGTTTATTTTTAATATTTAAAAAATGTTAAAATGTCCAGTTCCTGTTATGATTATAACATTAAAGGTTACAAAAACATTTCTTAAAATGTTCAAGTACAAATCATGTACATCATGTTTTGAGAAGGTTGATCTTAGAACATTTTTAGAACATTCTATAAACATTACTTTAGTAATGTTTCATCGTAACATTTAACTTTTAGAAAAATTTTTTTTTTTTTTTTTTTGAAAGTTGTGAGAACATTTCATGTTAGCTGGAAAATTTCGCAAATATTTAAAGAAATGGCAGGTAACAATAGTAGAATAATAGAAGTAGAAAGCTTTAAATTGTGTTTTCTTGTAAAATATTTCAATAATCTTACAACTTTGAGAGAAAAAAAATACAGTAGGTTGAAAGCTTGAAAGCTGAGGTCCTGGACAGTTTACCCAAAAATGGAAATTACGTCATTCATTACTCACCCTCATGTTGTTCCAAACCCGTAAGACCTTCGTTCATCTTTGGAACACAAATTAAGATATTTTTGATAAAATCCGAAAGCTTTCTGACCATGCATAGACAGCAACGAACTAACACATTCAAGGCCCAGAAAGGTAGTGAGGGCATCGTTAAATTAGTTCATGTGACATCATTGGTTCAACCGTAATGTCATGAAGCTTTTGTGTGCATAAAAAACAAAACTAACTTCATTCAACAATTTCTTCTCTTCCGTGTCAGTCTTTGGTGTGCATTTGCAAGAGTACCAAGATGCATACGAAAGAATGTTTCAGTTACGTTGCTGTCTATGCAGGGTCAAAAAGCTCTTGGATTTTATGAAAAAATATCTTAATTTGTGTTCCGAAGATGAACAAAGGTCTTATGGGTTTGGAACGACACAAGGGTGAGTAATTAATGACAGAAACTATTTCTTCATAATGAACAGTTTTCCCCTGTTATAACCCTTTTGACACAGTTGTATACCTTTTCCACTAAACACTGACTCTTTCCATAAAATTTGCATTGCTAAATTTACTGACTGGACCAGTCAGAATCAAATCAGCCCAATACTAAATCGATGCAGGGACAGTGATGATAGCAACCCAACGGATGAGTGTTCTGATATTAAACAAAGAAATCAAATTAAGACGTGCTTGACAAACATAATTTGAAATAATTTTTGTTTGGTCAAATCTGACATGGCGATCCAGACAGTCCACGAGGGTGGGCATATATGACTCCCAGAGTGGCTTATTGAGAGAAACCGTAAATATTTCCACTGACATCATGGCCATATCCAGAGCGGAAAACGTTGGAGTCGGTGGATTTACTTGTGCTCCATGGCACAGAGATTCCATCGGATCAGGATCACTTACGGTCTTAATTAACATCAGCTGCTGGTCTCCCTGCATACGAGAAAAGCCCAGCGCTGCTCTTTTTCCAGCTTTAAGACTCAAACGTCCAACCATAAACCTGAAGCTGCTTTCGGTTAAGAGCGTGGATTCTTCATGAGCACAACGTTCACAGAACTCATGGTATGGATGTCCTCATCCTTCCAACAAACATGTTCGTCATGTAATGTCTGTAAAGCGTTCTTTAGATCTCCACACATGTGAGTCAAATACATTTACGAAGCCAGATACTTCCTTACGAAGCCAGATACTTCCTTCTTAAACTTTTAACTGTAGGTTAACATCAGACGTTTGTCATAAAAGTTTTATTGGGTGAAGAAGGATGAATGCCTCCACCAAATTTCCATTTGTGCAGCATGTCTGGCCGTAGTCTTACCTGTAATGCTGTAAATTGGTGCATAAAAATTCCATTATGAAACCATTGAAGAAAAGGTTTGCACATAATGAATAATTCGACCAGCACCGTGTTGACGTCTCCAGCAGGTGGCTTTTGCAGTTACTTTTGAGTCTCATTTGCCAGATTTGCTTGAGAACTTTTGCATTTTCTAAAGTGCTCTGGCAAATATCACTATTAATTTCCTCAGACCATAAGGTTAGGGACTCAAACAAACCCATGAGTATTAAACTTTGGCGCACAACCATTGGTGCTAATAATATTTCAAATCTTACGTATTGTTGAGGATAGCTGTGCTATTACATTTCTAAACAACGGGACTAAAATCTGGCAGAAGATGAAAGTCCTAAGACTTAATTTGAGCCATACTCTAATTAGTCTTTTTTTCCAGTTAAAATATCTTTTTTAAAAAAAAGGAGAATTAACACTGCATACAAGACCTGATTATATCTTGAACATAAGTGTATTTTGTCTTATTGCACTGGGGTTTTTTTTTTCCAGTACAGTACTTTCACTCAGAAATTGCTAGTACTTTTTACAACTTAATTACATAGAAATGGCAAAATCATTTTTTGTAGTGTATTAAAGATAATAGATGAAAACAAGCGGTCTTTGAAAGAAACAAAAATTGTTTACATATATAATAGACATTTACCTGGAGAACAATACATAATACTCATTAAGAATACAAGCTTTTGCAGTATAAAGGCCAAAATATCATAAGAAACTTGACAGAACACACTAGAAACATGCTAGCAACCATCTTACAATCCAATAAAAACATCCAGAATACCTTAGAAACCACACCACTACACCCTGGCATCCATCTACAGTGGCGGAGCATTGGCACTGCGCATTTTGTACAGTCAAGCACCACTCCTTCTGCTCCTTTTTATTAATTTAACCTCCGTTTACTCAGGTTTGTCTTTTGAGATCATCAGACCTTCAAATGTCTTATTCCGGCTCCAGTTGATTTCTGAATATTGCATAACTGTAATGGTGTGGTAAAAGCTCTTAGTTTGTAACAATGGAGTGTTATTCTGCTGTTTGACAGCGTCCATCTACAGAGTCAGCTGGTTTACTGAGAGTTTACTGGTAGCGTCTGGATTCGAAGAGTTCCTATGAAAACCGTCTGAAGACTGAAATACTTTCCTGACAGCGGAGCTCTACGGGCAGACTGAAGGGCTCACTGGTTCATGAAAACACAACATCCTGGATGCTGCCAAGACAGTTTATCCAATCAAAGCTCTGACTGCAGACGCCAGGTCTCCAGGGAAAACTTTGTATCGGTCAGTGACTCTGATGGAAACGTGCCCTAACCGCTGCTGGTAAATGCTTCTGTTTGAGTTGTCGAAATCCTGCAAAGCTGGTGGCATTATTTATCATCTGTTGGTTACACTGAATCCTCTACCTAGACATTAGCCAACACTGCCTTTTTTGGGCCGATAAAATTATCTAAGCAGCATGGGAAGCCCGTAAAACCGCGTGCTGCCTCACAAACGTCACCTCATCCAGTCTCACAAATGGCTAAAAGCAGCAGTAACTCACTCATGCTGACGCCTGGCTTCTGTAACTTGTGACAGGTGTTTACTGCAGCCCTTAGACACAAAATTACACAAAAAAAGAGACAATGTGTACCATCACGATGCACATGTGTGAAAGTATGGCTAGTTCACTCTTACAAAGGTTTCTTATTAGCTCCATGAAGAACCTTTAAAAGCAATGGAACCCTTCCATTCGACAAAATGTTCTTTAAATCTTTAGATAATTGAAATATTCTTCATACTAAGAAATTGTTTATTTTTAGGGGTTCATGAGCATAGCGCTGAAACCCTATTCTAATTGATAGAATGGCCAAGGATCAGTAATCTCCATGTGAAACTGATCGTGCAGACCAAACCCTAAGTCGTACAGACTTGAAGCTTGGAGGAATGGTAGTACTCATACCGCCGACAATGTCACCAAGGCTTGCCCCAGTCGGCCTGATGGGGGCGCTACAGCAATCAAAAGTATGAAATCACTCATAACTCCTAAACCATCAGTCACAGGCTCAAGTGTTTATGTTGCTGGAATCCTTGGCTCACGCTGGACAAAGCGCATGCAGATTCGATCATGAGCCTGCAACCCAAAAATTTTCGGGTGGATTTTTTTTCTTTTTTTTTTTTTGATTTTTTGAATAACCTTCTTTTGCGAACTAGTCCTAGGTTATTCGCCTGTTTAGAATCATACCAGTGCAGAAAGATTCTCTGGAGAGTGAATATCAATAATCATCAAAAAAAAAAAAGTCTAACTTTTGACTCATCATCGCAAAGGTAGGACAAAACTTTCGAAAGGGGCAGGGCCACTTTTAGTAAAATGCCTATAACTCCTGAACAGACTGAGATATCTTCACCAAACTCAGAACACTTATGTAAGAGCTCAATCTGAAATCACAGGACAAAAACTGTGGAGCTTGGCCACTTGGTGGTATTATAACGGGGAAAAACATAAAAATGGCTATACCTACATAACCATTTGTCCTATTAACATGACAATCGCTGTGCATGGTCTTGATCCAAAGGGCCACACGTGTCTATAAGGACATTTGCATATTTCAGAAAACACAGCTGCCATTCGCCGTTGAATTTGAGCACCCATTAGACAAGATTAATGGAGGCCGATCGGAACAAAACTCGGTGGGCCTGTTTGAGTCATTGCCCCAAAGGTCTGTGAGAAATTTGAAAGAAACTGGCCACTGAAGCCGCTGACGGAAGCCGCCGCCCCTAGAGCCATGGACCTAAGATGGGAGCACGCCCAGCACGACGAGGACACCAGAACCGCCGTTTATTTTGGACACTTTTATTTCCCCCTTTTTGGACACTTTTGTGTATTTTATGTTTAATAAAAGCTTCTCCGAAGCCTGACACCGCCACACTCTGAAAACAACAGGACACTCTGCACTGCCAATTTGAGGAAAAAAAAAAAAAACAGACTTTGCATTGCCTTCCTTCTGATCCCAACATTTGGAAAGAGTGGACAAACTTTATTTTTAATGCAGTTCCAGGCCGCATCAGTATGAACTCAGTCCTTTGTTTACTTAATTTTAACGCGGATTTGTTTACAATTACCCATAGCATCAGCATCACAATGCTTATTCCCTTATCTCAGACAACCGATGTTACATCAGCAACTGGGAGCGACACAATTCGATGCAGAATTTTCAAAAAGATTAAAAAAGAAAAAGATAATGCTGTGCCACCTATATTGGATCCGAAAGTGATGTCACAACAAAAGTGTGAGTAACTGTTTTCATTATGTGGTCACTATTGCTTTGTCTCTTCTTACAGATCGTTTGATATGTCTACATCTACGAGTCTACAGTCCGCCATGCCTACTTAAACAGAACGTTCTACTAAGAGGGCTTAAAAACAGGACAGAAATATCCTAAAACTTCTAAATGATGTTTTTGACGTAAAAATCTTGATAACATAATAAGTATAAGTGGACCTCAGAGAACAGTACAAAGGCAGGTCATGACCCCTTAACAGTCACTTTGTTGCATCCAGTGCAGACAGACTTGTCAGAACATCCTTGTTATGAGAATGTTCATCAAGTACAAATAACATCATGTTGAGAGAAAACATTCTTAGAACATTTTTATAACCTTTAAATAATGTTATAATCACAACAAGAAAACTGGACATTTTAATGTTCTTAGAATTTTAAAAATGAATGTTTAAATAATATTATATTTTGGGTAAAAAATAAAATTAGTAGAAGTAATGTAAGAAACATTTTTGTAACTTTTAAATAATCACGGAAAGAAAAGTGGACATTTCAGCATTTTAGAAAATGTTCTCACCAAGTTTTTATAACCTAAATTTCCTACTGTAATACTGCATGCCACAATGTAATCACATGACCTTATTATGTTACATGCAAGTTATTTCATTTTAAATCCAATTTAGTGCAGATTTCTTAACGTTTGGCAGTCTGATTAAACAATGAGTCAGCAAAGTGATGTTGAAACCACTGTTAATGTTACTTCTGGCACATTTGTCTCACTAGAAGTGTCTAATGCATTGCGTTGTATATATTTCATGCTATGTGCTCTAGTTGTATAATGCATGTTGACAAATGTAATAAGTCATCCGGTTATTCTATACATACAGAAAATTCACAACATACACACAACAGAATTGGAAACTTTTATTTACAATTAGAGAGTTGTGAAGTGATTACGTCATGTTCAAGGGATATGGTTAGGGTTACTTTCTCTGAATATTGTGACGCTATTAAGATAAACAGGAGTTTCTCTTGCTGTTTTTTTAGCAGCAGCAGCAGCAGCAACACTTTTCTGCCTTGAAATCTTCTAAAAACATTAGAAGAAACACTTTTACCAAAAGGAATCTGAGACTCTACAAAAAAATTAATACTTAGAACTTTGCACTGCAGAAACCGTAAAAGTAGTAAAGTAAAAGTTTGGTATTCCAAACATCAAAGCCAGCACTGTGATTTCTGTGCATGTCCATTCCTCTCAGCTGATTCAATGGCCACATATGGAGAAATCAAAAGTGTTTATTTCATTCGTAAAAAACAGATGACCTTTACCATATGGTTTTGCAAATAGAACCATCTGCCTGGTGTTACTGGCTGACCTGCTTTTCCACAGAAAGCACGAGCAAACGCACATAAACAAAGAGAGATGTCTGTCTTTGATGACAATAATATTTAAACGTAGCACCTCTGAGAAGAGCTCGACGTATGATAGTAAACGGGGCAAAAGTAGAAATGTGTTAACCAGAAGAGATTCTGATATACAATTTATACCCCGGTATATACAGTGGGGTGCAATGGTCTGAGGCCACTAGTGAAGATGCTTCCCTGTTGCAGTTTAACAATTAAATGCATTTTTTGTTTTTGCAAATGACTAGCAATTTGGGTGAAATGTTTAACTGAAAATGACCATGAATTTGAGAATGTATTTTAACAATTTACTCCCAGAGCCACGTTTAAATTTCAATATCTCTGGAACTGAATCGAATTAAAAATTAAGATGCCAAAAGGAAAGTTTATTAAGACTCAACATCTAAAAGGGCATTAAAATATCTTTAATACTTCTTAAAGTTACAGACATGCAAACTTTGGAGAAAAACTTGAAAAGTGCTGTTTCCCCACATGGTCACCATTGGCACATAATGCAACAAGCATTGCAAAAGTCAACAGATTTTACTAACAGAACTACCAATCTCTGTGTAAAAATAAAATAATGATGCTGCCATCTTTCTGAAGTCATTATTACCCCCTGTAATATGATTATAAATCTGGTGAAATTAGGTGAAAATTGGCATTTCGACCACCCTCTACAAAGTAGTGGATTAGGAAATATTCATCCTTTGCATTTGATATTTTGGCTTTCATTACTATACATATCTGTCTTTCTTCAGAATAAATATTAGCAAAATCAAAAGTTTGAGCCGGAGACCTCCGGTTGAATTGACACGATACTTGTTATTTTCTAAATAACAAATGAAGCTACTTTAAAAAGCAGCAGGTGCACAAAATCAAATGTACAGCCAAGCAATCTTCTTAGACAAACATTTTTGTTATGGGGCCCTTATCTGTTCCTGCATGCATGACAGTGTCCCTGTGAGGTTCATATAGAAATGCTTTACTGAGCTTGGCGTGGAAGAACCAGACTGGCCCACACAAAACAAAGCATACATATAATATGAAACTTTTTTTTTCCATCCATTTAGTCTTATCCAGCCTTCGCCCCGGCTATGAGAAGATGAGAACATTTTCTCCCCGAGGACTGTGAATGCCAGATGATGTGCATATCCAACATTACTTTATGCTTTAGATTAATGGACAAACATTCACTTCCAATTGGAAGATTGTAACACTTGGACAGACAAAAAGAAAACTTGTGAGGAAAAACAGCATCTCCCAAAGGACTGACAGAGACGTCTCATTTAAGACTGCCTTCCCCTACTTCTCTGACGCTGCTCTCCTCTCTGGACACAAACAGAGACTCACCTCACTCTTCAATAGCTGACACATGGGAATCGACTGGGGCCAGCGAACCAAGAACGCTGAAGAAAGAATGACAACCAAAGGAGCAGAAAGCCAAAAGAGGATTTTAGTTTTGTTTTTGAGAAGGAACATAAAAATAGATGACTAACCCCAGCACTCGTAGTTTACGTGCAAGTCTACATCCATAAAGCCAGACACGCAGCACATGTTGTGTCTGGCACCATGATTGTCCTTGTGTTTTGCATTTTAGAATCAATTCTACAGATGTTCCAATGGCAACACTATCAACTCCTAAACATAGCACTTAAATGAATCTGCTGCGGTCAGGTGGTACTGTGGTCACGTGGTACTAGTCATAGCTCTCTGAAAACTTCCACCCTACAAGCTGTAATTACAAGGTCTATGAGAACGTGAACGCTTTTTACAACTTTTGTATTTGCAGTAAATCCAACATGGCGTGAACGCAGCATAACTACACCACGAACACATGACTTCAACATTACCGCCACTAATGTCCCAGACAAACTTGGTCAGCCCATTTAACCACTTGTTAGCAATCACCTTTTTCAAGACAAGAAATAAAGTTAACCTTTTGCTTTTTTCCACACATTTAACCAAGAACCCAATCATAAACCCTTTGACTTCACAATGATGTAATCGCAAGTGTTAAAATGCTTACCTTGTTTATGGGTTTTGGACAAAAGTATGTTCATTTTATTCATTGAAAAAATAATACTCTTAACATAGTTTTTAAAATGTTCTGAAATATTGTATTTCCCACCTCAAATTCCTGTTCAATATGTCAACAAAGTAAATAAAACTATGAATACACCAAGCAATACAGTTTTTAAAAACAAGATTCAAAGATAAAAGATGTTCTTTACAAATTTTTGAGAATTTCTTTGCAATTCCTGTAAATTACTATCATTTTCCCTTCAAAAAATAGCCAAATCTACTGAATATTTCTCTTATATTTTCCATAAAAATTATTGTTTAACTATAGTTTTAGCGTTTGCTGTAAACCACGCCCACAAACTATGACTAACCTTCAAAATAATACATTCACAATGACGAAAACCAATGTAAACAGCTTAAGATTAAAAAATGTTTTCCGTGAATTTACGAGTGTATGTGTAATAGGGGTTTATGATCCTCGGCCCGCGAAGAGTTGAGGACACGTTGCGCGCTGACAGAGACGCATTCCTATTGGCTGCATGTATTCCGGTGATTCACGAACGTCAATGTTGTGCAGCCAGATATGCAGAAGTTCCCGCACGCATATAGCATATAACATATTTTTCTGAAACATGGGACTCACATCTACAGTATGTCATCTAGTTACAAAACAGTCTAGGCTTCAGGTTTTCCCTGAGGTTCTTTAATCTCCAGCTTCTTTTGTTATGTAGTTGTGGTCTCTCACAAAGGCCTTCATTGTCAGTTCTTCTGACCCTGGAGCCAAACGAGATGATTGGCTCATTATTCAAAGGGCATTTAAGGAAAATCACGCCTTCCATGGACGAACAGGAATCCTGAATCGTTTCATGTATGTGCCGAACATGAGTCACCTCCTCAATTACGTCTGCGGAAAAACGAGCCTGTTGCATTGTTTGTTTCTTCTGCAACAATTCAGACACAAGATCATGTGTTTTCTCGTGAAAAGAAAGATTGATCATTCTTGCACTCATTTGCTCTTTGATGTCCTTTTCTAATTTTCTTTTTCTGTGATTTTTTTTCCAAAGGCTGTTTTTCAGCATCGACTGTTTACGTTAGCGCAACACACAGTACCCCGATGGAGACGGGTGATATATTCTGTTCTCTGACTTCATTCACCATGAAACCAGACAATTGTCAGACACGCTCATTAGCCCTGAGTAGTAATTACATCAGATGGCTTACATTTCAATGTCCTCACATCACATATACAGGTTATGAAATGTAACCAGTCATACTTCCCATGTGTTCATATTTTCAAAACCACCCACTGTGGTATGAACGAAAATGACTGTTAAATACTGCATAATAATGAATTGTAAATTATGCATTGTGTGTCATGTACTAACAATATATATTGTATATATAACATATATTAGTAGTAGTTTTTAGTAGTATATTTTATATATAAAATTATATAAAATTATATAAAATATGTTAAACATTTTATTATACATAATGCATTCAAGAAAGTATTGAACATAATCTGTGATACCTAATGCATTAATTAATATTAATAAATCAAACTTTAAAGTGTTACCAACATCTTTGTGATTTACTAATTCATGAGGGCTAAAGAATAAAAATATAATGTGGCATTAAAGAATGAAACACATCAGAAATGTGACATTGGAAAGTATGTCTGCTCAACCTTAGCACTCAGAAGGAATGTGAAACTTTGATTTGTGCTTGTATCTGGAACATTTTTAAAATGATTCCAAAAGATCAAAGCGACCTCATATCGTAACGCCTGTCCCAGACAGTGCCTGATCATAATCACTTTAGAAGCTTTTGCAATCTGCCCTGTTTGCGCATTAGCAGAATATTTTCCAGAGGAAATGTTAGGACGCAACCAAATGCATCGCCCAAGATCTTTGCCGTTCCAGTCCATAAAGCTTTCTGGTGTTGCCTCAGTAATATATATGGGGATCGGGGGATATATACACTACGCTATGATGTTATAATGACTAAAGCATGTGTGTTGAGGTCTGGCAGTCTTTGTGTGCGTATAACTTTCAGGCACAGACAGATCTTCTTGTGCACTTTTAATTTTATTAGCTTGAATAGATAACAAACCACGCTGGGTTCGGTTACACGGGCTAGAGGTCAAGGTCGAGGTAATTTTCGAGGAGGTTTCTCCTAGTGACCGTTACACATGTGGTAAAATATATCATGTTTAAATAATCACATGAGATCACTCCACCAATGAGATCCAGACTCTTTCATATGGAAATGCACATATGTGAAATATATGTGAAAGTGCACATATCAACATCATAAATCATCTGGCCATGTTGTGATGAATTACTCCTGTCATGATCATAAGGAAAGCTACATTAAAACCAAATTTACTCAGAAACGTTAATAAAAAACTTGTTTTCCAAATATATATCCAAATAATTCAAGTGGTTAGCAGTTTTTTGTCATAGTGCTCCGACAGTGTGCTCAACCAAAACACATTTTTCCTAAAATATAATCAAAATGTTAATATGGAAAGATTCCTTCTTGAAAACAACCTGAGAGCTGAGGAAAGAGCAGGTGGTTTCTCACAGTGACCACAGCTCTTGAAGGAGACACTCCACTCGTGCAGGTGTTTTCAAACATTTCTCTGTTTGTTTGAGTGGTTTGACGTGTCCACCAATGGCGTGAGGCTTTGGCTGCTTGTCTAACCAATGGCAGATGGTGGGCGGGGCTGTAGGAATACATTCTCTCTCTCACTGAGCTTTTGAAGTTCCATGTCTCTGCGGTTTCTCACAGTATTTCTCAGAAGAAACTGAGTGTGTATTTTTTGGTAACCACCTTCCTGGATGAATCAGAGCATTTCCTCCCAGGAGATACTGGACTTTCAATGTCCAAACTACATCTTCTCATAACCTTCAGTCCCGTTTCTTACCTCACTTCACTTTACTGTCACCACAGCAGCCAAATTCAGCCTGAAATGTCAGACTCATCAGGAAGACTTCCAGTGAGGTGTGATCCTATTCTGAATGTGTTCATGGCGAACATGGCGAAAAAAAGAAAGAAAGAAGAAAATCATATTTTCTCATGAAAATGTGTGTTTTTAACAGTCTTGCAATGCGGGTGCTTGACAGTTATGGGTGGTTTATAGCATGTTGCCATGCAGTTGCTGGGGTGTTCTTAATATTTTTAATTGCACGTTGATAAGCAGTTGCTAAGGTGTTCTGGATGGTTTAAAGCCTGTTGCTATGTGGTTGCTAGGGTGTTCTGGGTGCTTTATAGCCCATTGCTGTGCAATTGCTGGGGTGTTTTGATTTTTTTTTTTTATAGCCTGTTGCTGCTATGTGGTTGCTAGGGTGTTCTGGGTGCTTCATAGACCATTGCTGTGCAATTGCTGGGGTGTTTTGAGTTTTTTTTTATAGCCTGTTGCTATGCAGTTGCTAGGGTGTTCTGGATGGTTTATGGCCTGTTGTTATGTGGTTGTTAGGGTGTTGTGAGTATTTTTTTTAAAGCCTGTTGCTAAGTGGTTGCTAGGGTGTTCTGGATGGTTTTTAGCATGTTACAATGCAGTTTCTAAGGGTGTTTTGAGTATTTTTATAGCCCATTGCTGTGCAGTTGCTAGGGTGTTCTGTATGGTTTATAGCCCGTTGCTATGTGGTTGCTGGGGTGTTCTGGGTTGCTAGGGTGTTCTGTATAGTTTACAGCCTGTTGCTATGTGGTTGCTGGGGTGTTCTGGATGGTTTATAGCCTGTTGTTAGGGTCTTGTGAGTATTTTTTTAAAGCCTGTTGCTAAGCCGTTTATGTATGGTTTATAGCCCGTTGCTATGCTGTTGCTGGGGTGTTCTGGGTGCTTAATAGCCTGTTGCTCTGCAGTTGCTAGGGTCTTCTGTATGGTTTATAGCCTGTTGCTATGTGGTTGCTGGGATGTTCTGGTGGTTTAAAGCCTGTTGCTGTGTTGTTACTAGGGTGTTCTGGATGCTTTATAGCTCGTTGCTGTGCAGATGTTGGGCTGTTCTGCTTGGTTTTTAGCATGTTTCCATGCAGTTACTAGGGTGTTTTAAAAAAAAAATTATAGCCTGTTGCTATGCAGTTGCTAGGGTGTTCTGGATGATTTAAAGCCTGTTGCTCTGTGCTTGCTAGGGTGTTCTGATTGGTTTTTTGCTTGTTGCCATACAGTTGCTAGGGTGTTCTGGGTGGTTCATAGCCTGTTGCTGTGCTGTTGCTGGGGTGTTCTGGATGATTTAAAGCCTGTTGCTCTGTGCTTGCTAGGGTGTTCTGATTGTTTTTTTGCTTGTTGCCATACAGTTGCTAGGGTGTTCTGGGCACTTAATAGCCTGTTGCTGGAGTGTTCTGATTGTTTTTTTAGCTTCTTGGCATGTGGTTGCTGGGTTATTGTGAGTATTTTTTATTTATTTTTTTAGCATATTGCTATGCAGTTGTTAGGGTGTTCTGGGTGCTTTATAGCCCATTGCTGTGCAGTTGCTGAGGTGTTCTGACTGTTTTTTAGCATGTTGCCATGCAGTTGCTAGAGTGTTTTGAGTATTTTTTATAGCCCACTGCTATGTAGTTGCTAGGGTGTTCTGGATGGTTTAAAGATTGTTGTTGTGCGATTGCTAGGGTGTTCTGGGTGCTTTATATCCCATTGCTGTGCAGTTGTTGGGGTATTCTGACTTCTGATTGGTTTTTAGCTTGTTGCCATGTGGTTTCTAGGGTGTTTTGAGTATTTTTTATAGCCTGTTGCTATGTAGTTGCTAGGGTGTTCCTCAATGGTTTAAAGCTTGTTGCTATGCCATTGCTATGGTGGTCTGGGTGCTTTATACCCCGTTGCTGGAGTGTTCTGATGGTTTTTAGCTTTGTGGCATGCGGTTGCTAGGTTATTGTGAGTATTTATTTATTTTTTAGCATATTGCTATGCAGTTGATAGGTTGTTCTGGGTGCTTTATAGCCTATTGCTGTGCAGTTGCTGAGGTGTTCTGAGTGTTTTTCAGCATGTTGCCATGCAGTTGCTAGGGTGTTTTGAGTATTTTTTATAGCCCGTTGCTATGCAGTTGCTAGGGTGTTCTGGATGGTTTAAAGCTCATTGCTTTGCAGTTGCTGGGGTATTGTGATTGGTTTTTAGGGTGTTCTTTGCGGTTGCTTACTGGTTCTATGTGAATTTTTCACGTTCGTCAAGTATTAAGAATAAATCTGTTCACTCAGAATGAGCAAAAGTAATCATGCTGACTGACTTAGCAAACACCACTTATTAAATTATGTGATAATTAAAAAAACAATATGTAATCACAGGCTATTTGAAAGCATGGCTGCATATTAAGTATGTTTTTCATTGCTATTAAATATAATTGCGGCACAGCACGAACACTACAATGGAAAGTACAACTGTGGCCCTGTTCAACTGCGTAAATTTGCGTTGCGCTGACGCAGGTTCTTTATGATTTCAATCCCATCGGAATCTAAATCTCCTCTTTTTTTCTTGCACAACATCTGTAATAATTACAGAAAAATTTCCCCACCATTTTTTTTCTTCTAGCACGACCATCCTTTGAGAAATCTTATCCCGGATATTATATTTTCGCAACTCTTCTCTTAATTATTTTTTTGACCTTTGTCAAACACCGTAACTAAAGGTAATTTTCACATTGAGTGTGAATCTTCTGACTGCCCAGTGAACCCTTTGGATTCTGCCAACTTTCCAGACTATAGATTCTCTTGTGAATCCAATCCCATTCCAATCAGTTGAAGAAATGGTGATTTAAATGTTGTTTAGGAAACTAATCCTGTCCGAATGGCGCTAAAGACTTAAACTGTTTTTCTTGCACAGTGAAGTCTCTCTCTTGTTACAGAAGAAATGTCTTTGGATCAGCAAGAGTTAAATATACATATCTGACAAAGCACTTACTCAACGTCAAAATGAACCCAAAAACCGAATCCACCCACGACTTGATGAAAAATGAATGTCAGATATGCATAACCTTTTCAAAGTTTAAAAGTTGCCAAAGTCTGACCCAAGTATGAATGATTCAGCTTTATGAGGAAGGCACTTTTCCTGCCATTAATCAATGGCATTTTCTCCATCAGACTGGCTCTGCAGTTTGTCTCCAAAGTCAACAGAACTCCAGGGATCATTAATCTCTCCACGGGCCGCGTCAGAACACTGAGCGCTGCTACTGATTTTGTGGACTTGAAGTCTTGATAACTGGCTGCCGTTCTCAGTCCACTGCTGTAAAGCACACTTAATTGCGGTTTGAGAGTTCTTTCACTCTTGAGCTCAACTGTGCTTGATTTATTACTGGCTGTTGAGAGAGACACCAAATCGTATTTGGGAAAATGGGTGGGTTGAGTTTAAACACATTAACATCTCACATGCATCTTCGGTCTGGTCCAATTTGTAGATTACCTTTGGTTTTATTGTTTTACCGTAAGGTGCTTGATGTAATATTACCAATTTTTATTTTGCATGATGATTTTTTATACTGTTTTACATGTCTGTTTGGTTGCTTGATACATCATTTAGAATAAAAGTCCCCTGGTATTTCTGATTCACTCTTTTGGCTAATTGCTAGTCCACAAACATCATGGGTTTGGATGAGGCAAATCCCTATGTAATTGGGTGTTTCTTTAAAATGTGGGCACTTGCATGTCTCAGAGGACCTTATGTATTAAATCTAACTATTTTTCTTTTTAATATATTATGTTCACAGCTGTCTTGGAAATGATGCCTTCATTATTTTTTTGACTTCATTTCAAATGTCTTTAATTATAAATTTTATGATTTTACCCTTGTACAAACCCAGATTTTCAATCTTCAGGGAATAATTCATCAAAAATTTGCTGTTAATTTACTTACCCTCAAGCTATTCAAGGCGTAGTAGACTTTTTTTCTAGAGTAGAACAGTAAAAAAGATTTTTAGCTGAAACTGTGGTAATGCTGACTCATAACATGCAGGTCAATGGCTACCGTCACTTTGAGAATCAAAAAAAGCATATCAGGCAACACAGAATTATTACTCATGGCTCTTGACGATATATTGAGGTCGTGAAACGATCAGTCTGTGCAAGAAAATGAACATTATTTACAACATTACTACCTGTAATCCAGAGCCTCAGGCAAACGGTCCGGAGTGATGTCCGGTTCATGAATGAATCATTCTTTTGAACCGATTCCTTTTAGTGAACTAGTTGAACCAGTTCACCAAATTGGTCTGAAACAGTTCGCAGCTCGAGCAGCACAGCTCTACAGTTTCTGATCATTTTGATGTTTTATTTTCAAAAACTGACTCACCAAGGACTGCAGTTTCAGCACAAAAACTTTTTTACCCTTCTTCTCAAAAAAATTGCCTGAGGGTGAGTAAATGAACAGCAAATTTAGATTTTTGGGTGAATTATCCCTTCTACTGTATATATTTTAAAATGTAATTTATTCCTGTGATGCAAAGCTGAATTTTCAGCATCATTACTCTGGTCTTCAGTGTCATTTTCATGGGTCAAAAGTTGCCTAAATGTTGAAGAAACACCTATTTTCCTTCAAGAAGATTACTAGAGTAATTAAAGAATAAAGAAAATAATACATCATGGGGAAGAAAAGCCTTTTTCAGTGGTGAAACCTAAGAACAAAACACATCCAACTCATAAAGATTGTTTTACGACTGTCCTTAGAGGAGCCCCTTCCCACAGTACCTGCAGCTGTGTCTGTGCATCAGGAAATCCAGCCGATTAAAGGCAAATGATGAACATAAATGTTAGATAATGACACATCGGAGAGTCTTGTGTAACATGAATAATCGCTGTGGAATGGAGAGAGAATTACTCAGCATTCCCTGCAGCTCCAATGCTTGTTTCAATCAAATTTATCAACAATCGCTAGTAAAAAATCAAGCAGGTGTTTTGGTGGGCACATGCACATGCGTCTAATTACAGCATGGTGAAATCATCCCTGCCACCCCACTTATTTGTGACAGATGGCTGTTCTCATGCCAAGCGCCACATAATTCTTTGGGGATGTTCATGGAAAGTCTATTATGCTGTAGATCACTTGTTCAATGCTGTTTGAGTTGGCCAGGATGTCAACGCTCAGATCTGTGCGGTCCTGGTTGGCAAACACTCAATGCCTCACATCACTTTAAAATGCTGTATCCGAAAATGACTGTAATTAAGAAAAGTGAGTCAATTAAAAGAATAGTTCGCCAAAAAATGAACATTTGCTGGAAGTACACTCAGGCTATTCAAGATGTAAGAAATTTGCCATTTCATCACTTGCTTACCAGTGCATCCTCTACAGTGAATGGATGCCGTCAGAATGAGAGTCCCAAAAGCTGATAAAAACATCACAATAATCCACAAGTAATTCACACCACTCCAGTCAATCAATTTATGCATTGTGAAGCCAAAAGATGTCTATTTGCAATAAACAAATCTGTAATTAAGATGTTTCAACTTCTTAAGTCCTGTATTTATAATATTGCTTTCTCTGGTGAAAAACTGAATCAGGAGAGAAATATGCACATATGTGATGCGATCTAGGAAAACCCAACACATGGTGAAATTTGAGCTTTTTTTGGTTTTGATACCATATGAAAGCCCTTTCCAAAACATCTCTGGATGTGAAATAGTACATTATAACATCGTTTAGGGCACTGACATCACCAAGATTGAGCAGATTGAGACGAATAAGATCTGTTAAGTGAACAGCTGCAGTACTTTAGAAGCTCCGCCATCTCACGATATTAAAAAAAATAAATAAATAAAAAACTTTGTGTGCCGTAGTTTACACAGGACTGACGGAGAATGTGAATTGATACGCCTTTACTAAATATGTTATGTGGTTTTTGACAGGTTAACTGTTTTTGTGGTGTTAAGGGAAAGCACCTCAGCAGCTCATTCTTAGCATAAGAGAAAGACACAGTCATTTCTGCTTGCTGCAATGAATGGCTATTTTTCTGCACTAAACAAGTGTATTTTGCCGAGATATTTTCAGGAATGATATACAAGATGTTATAGAATAATAATTTAATGAAAACCTAATTTTGACAAAAAAAAAAAAAAAAAGACCTATAATCGACCTATTTTTCGCATTTCCTAAAATCCGACGGGTTTTCCCAGATCGCATCACATATGTAAAAACAGTACAAAACAGTTCTAAACAAATATGGTGGATTTTGATGTGGGAGGACAACATGAAATGGACTTTTTCACTGGAGGGAGCATTATTATGCATTATGCATTGGCCAGAAATGACAGTTTGAAGTTAAATACGTCTTAATGATGGATTTGTTTCTTGCAAACACACAGCTTTTGTCTTCTCAAGATGTTAACTGATGGACTGGAGTGGTGTGGGTTACTTGTGGATTATTGTGATGTTTTTATAAGCTCTCATGCTGACGCCACCCATTCACTGCAGAAGATCCACTGGTGAGCAAATGAAAAAATAATCTGCAAATCTGTTTTGATGAAGAAACAAACACATCAAGTCATGTTTGCCTATGCAAAACTCGATATTGCTAGAACATTCAGGGTGTTGCTGTAGTTGATGCAAAAGTCATAAGTCATTGCCAAAGTGTAATTTAACCCTAAATATGAATAATAGTAATACTGATACTTACATTAGTGGGCACACTGTAAGACGTTTCATTGAAGTTCTGGTTCTTCCACAGTTGGATTCGTCCAGAACGAAGAAGGGCCGCTGAATCAGTCAAACTGCAAGACGTCAAGCATATATCTTCTCATAACGAGAGTAAACAAATGCATAAAAACATTACGCCGTGACATTTAGGGAAAGTGACATGCGATTGAAAACACTTGGCTCAATCATGCGTCTTTTTATTTTCAAGACATTGTTTGCCAGGGTCATATCAAATAAGACAGACACATGGGCTTTATTATGAGTCACTTGATTCAGTCAAGAGTGGGCCAGTTGTTTATTCGCATATGGGAGTTAACATCTCATCCCAATCGTATTTCACAGTAAATAGACAGATACACTGTCCAAGATTAGTGCAAAGGGATCTTGATGAATGATTAGGGGTTTTGAAAATCATTGGTTGTGATTCAAACAAATGGCTTCATTTATGGGCCCTAATAAGTTAAGCCTATTTAATAGGTTAAAAAGATGCACTTCAGGCAGATTTTAATGGCTCAAGTGGCATTCAGACCATTATTAGTACTGCTTCAGGTTTGGTCTGAATTAAACCGTAGCTATTACAATATATTACAGCTAAACTCATAATGTCTCTAATTTAATATACGCCTCAGCAAATTACGCCACTAATTACACTGAATAACTAATGTGTTTGCCCATGCAAAAACGAGTTGGCCTGATAACTTCCCCCAGCAACTGCTACACTGAAATAAATGATGTAGAAACAATTAAATTAAATGTGAATTAAATGTGAAAATAGACTGAAAACGTAATACAAGTTTAAAACAATCTTTTTTTATAGTCTAGTCCAAGTCTTGCTAATCTACAATAAGTCTGTTCAAGTAAAAACACACTTTTCCTCAACCAAGCTCAAGTTATATGCTAAGGTGTACTGTTTGTTCAAGTCACTGCGAAGAGCGTGTTTGTCGTCTGAGGTCAGACGACAACAAATATCAACAGTTTATCATCTTCAATTTGCTTGCGTTTTTTGTAAATGGTTCTGACGCATCCCAGATGTTCTGACACACAACAGAGAAAGTCTCCAGCAGGTCTACTAAATGAAGAGTCCATAACAGGATAGAGAGGAAATGAGCCTCGAGTGATTTCACTTGGAATTGGAGGACACAGACCACCCCGATCCGACAAACACCTTCAGCTGCTCCAGTGTTTGTTCTTACAGCGCAATTAACTGCCATCAAACCGCCACCAGACCTTCTTCAGACTGTGTGTTATTATGTCACAGAGCGGTTGACACTGACACTTCCTTCTAAATAACTAAAATTATCTTTTTCTAATGCACTTCATTAGTTGATTACCACAGAAAATAAATTAGTTAGGCATTGCAACAGCCACAAATGTTCAAATACATACTGTGGCAAAAGACAGTTTTATTCAGCAATGACATTAAACTAATCAAAAGTGACATTTATAATGTTGAAAAAGATGTCTACTTTTTGGAAATGCTGTTAATTTAAACTTTGTTTATCAAAGAATCCAGAAACTAAAAAAGCATCATGGTTTCCACAAAACTATAAAGCAGCACAGTTGTTTTCAATGTTTATAATAAGAAATGTTTCATATTAAAATGATTTCTGAAGAATCATGAACACCGAAGACTGGAAAATTCTGCTTTCCATCAAAGGATTTAATTACATTTTCAAATATATTCAAATGGAAAGCAGTCATTTTAAACGCAATAATATTTCACATTTTACTGTATTTTTGAGCAAATAAATGCAGCTTTACTGAGCATAAGAGACTTTCAAAAACATCTAAAACATTTTCCGACCCCAAACATTTGAAGGGTGGTGTAATTGATGGCTTGCACTGATTTTTTTTCATTAGTGTGTTTCCAAATGTAAATGAGTCAAGTTCACACTCTTAAGGCGAGACACTGCAGTTGAATAGGGTAAAAAAAATTAACTAATAGTTATCGCCTTATTTACCCAGTTGATTGATTACACCGATAATAGCAAACATTTTTTGTATTACAAGTTTTCTAAAATGTTAGGTTTAAATATTCAAATAAGACATTATTTAACGAAATGCTCTAATTTCTAGTACAAAAATCTAAACACTGGATGAAGTCAATTTTAAAAATTCTTTTCTTTTTTTGACATATTAGAGTTAAATGTTTTTACAGAGGGGATTTTGGGTATTTCATTTTGTCACTCCATAATTCAGAAAATATTTAGAACAGACAGAAAACAATATATTTTTCACAAATTTGGGGGGAATAAAGTGTTGTATATAATCAAGCAAATTGAAATCCCTCTGTAAACACTTTCAGGATATAGACAAGAATAAAAATGTAAAGTTTGGTGTATGTAAGTGCTACTGAAGTGGAGACTGTATTTTGGATATTTTCTTTCCACTAGTCTGAAAAACAGTTTATGAAAAACCAAAAAGCTCAAAATCTCAAATTTGACAGGTAAAAGAAAAAACAGTGTTTTTGCCTGCAGTGTCTCCCGTAAAGCTAATGCTTCACTATTGGTGAGCTACTGTATATAAAGCAAGATATCAAATATCAGCTGAAAACTTACATTTTCTTTAAAAATGAGGAAGACAAACATTTTTATTCTTTACAATAACATGAACTGATGAATCACTCACAATAGGACAAGAATTGCGTACGTAGAGTGTAGATATGGTCAGTTTTGATTTTAAACTTGACTTTAAATGCATTTCATGATTCATTTATAATGAAATGAAGTTAAGTAAAAATTCCAAAACGCACTCCATCTGCCAGTAAATCATGACTGTATAGTTCCTCCAGTGCTTTACAGTCGATTCTCATACATAGCCTATGTGTTTATTTTACTTTAACAGTATGTTAAATGTGAGCGAACCCTTCTGCTACCGAAGTCAAGATTTACATTTTTTCCGCAATACGTTTCAAGGCATATTTTTTGTCAATTTCATAACGTCTACACAATATTTTGATTTCTATGCCATGGTGAACACACTGTAAACACAATTTACCAAAGTCTGTATAAACAATCTGATGAGATCAGCATTTGTTTTACATTACAGTGCTATTTTAATGCAGATGTGGTTTTTGTACTGTTATAATTATAACATATTATAGAATTATAGCTGTGATTACCTCCAGCTCATTTCAATAACAAGGGAAGTAACCTTGGAAATAAACTGTTGCTTCTACTCAAGGAAATCTTCAGCTTTACAGCATCACGACAGATACAGTAAAAATGCTTCGTCAAAGTAGAAACTGTTAAATGGAGTCTCTACTGAACTACTGAAAGATAAAAGCAACCTAAAAAAACGTTGTTTGTGCTATGCTATGTTTTTGTAATAGACAGAATTTGAAAAATAGTAGACGAAAGGGATGTGAAAGCTCACATCTTTTCAACAAGGCTCTTATTCTCTGGTTTCATGGTGCTTTGAGAACAGTCACTGTTTGAATTGACAGTGCCCAACACAACTTTTTCATGGACGAGTCCATAATTTTCTACAGAACAGACTTTCTAATGTACAAGAATGTGTCATGAATGCATTTACATGGGAATTATAAGTGCAAGAGCTAAAGTTTACACCAGAACTGATTCAACAAAAGGCATAAAATCATGTAAATCAGTGAAATGAGTGAAAAAGAATATCATTCTCATTGCATTTGCAATGCAAAGTGAACCACAAACAGATCTGAATCCACTTCTTGTCACTTTATAAGATTTCAAGCAAATGTTTTTTAAAAGAAGTCTCTTCTGCTCATACAGTAAAAACAGGAATATTGTGAAATATTACAATTTCAAAGACATGTTGTCTATTTGAATATATTGTAAAATGTAATTTATTCTTGTGATGCAAACCCGAATTTTCAGCATCATTACTAACCTCTTCAGTGTCACATGATCCTTCAGAAATCACTCTAATATGCTGATTTGCAGCTTAAGAAACATTTCTGATTATTATCAATGTGGAAAACATTTTTGCTGCTTTAAATTTATGTGGAAGCCATGATTTCAAATTCAAATATATTTCAAATGTTTGTAACATTGTATTTACGGTCACTTTTGATCAACTGAATGCTTCCTTGCTAAAGTTTTTTTTTTAATTTACTGTAATTTAATACTGACTTACTGGCAAATTTGATTGTTTCCATCATAAATTAACTTCAATCCAACCAAAATCGGACTATTCCCAAAAACAGAGTTCATGTAGTGCATTCACTCTGGAAGGATAACAGCGCAACCCTTATATTTCGAAGCCTATTCATTTATTTAAATCATAGGCTTTTGTGGTCAAATAATCACATTTGGTCAACCAGATATATTGTGCTACTCTGCTTTGAAATAGCCACAAAATACGATTTAACCTTTTCCGTTTGACCCGATAATGTCAACAACCTTCCATAATAGGTTTCAGCAATTCAGTTACCCCAAAAAGCCCTTTGCATTTAACTACTTTTTCCTACCGCTTGCTTTGAGTAACGATTGGCTCCGAGCATGATCTCAAATGATGTCATGCTTGAGCTATAGAACCGAAAGGAAAGTCTCTATGACTGAATTAAAAAATACCGTCCACTTCCAATCAGCCCTCATTGAGGTCTGAGTCCAAGCATTTCATTCATCTTTGGTCTTGTTCTTGTATGTCGCTAAGGATATCGGGATATTCGTTTCTGCAGACAAGCATGCACTGAAACTAATTAGAGCGGTTGGACCCCCTTCTGCTGTGCAAGTGGCCAGAGCTGCCAGATTCTTTCTGCTTTCTTTCCATGAAGTCATGTTTGGCTGTCGCATCAATATAAGTTCGAGCTCAGCGATGAAGAAGAAGCTGAAAAGAATGGTGTTGGGTTTTTCTCATCCGTACCCCACTGGGTTCTGGAAGCGGCTCTGAGCGAGTGTTGAAAGATCGCTGCAGGAGACTTGTGCTCTTTCTTCAGTTCTGTGATGTTCCAGGGTGTAAGTGAACAACGTGCTCACATTAAACCCTCAAATGAGCCGTAAGTCTCCAGCCCTTGATGGGCCCAGTTTTCCCAGAGGGAAGCTTTTATAATCTAATCGTGCCACTAGTGGTTTGCTTACTGATTGTTGCCACTGTTTAAGGAGTGGTTCAGCCAAAAATGACAATTCTGCAATAAATTTTTTATCTAAAACTTTCTGAACCCAGTGACCAGTCAAGCTAAAGCCTCTAAATGATCAACATCACTTTTATATTTTAAGATGAAAACTTTCTGGACTGAAGCAACTGAAGTTCACTTTATTATCCATACACCATTTCAACATAAAAATCATGTTAAAATGTGAGTATCAAGATCATCAGGCTTTTGAGAAACATATGTTTTCAAAACCTTTACTTTCACTGTTTCTCAGTGGAGGAATTATGTTTTTTTGTTTTGAGGATTGTTCATTTGTTGATCTCTCAGTTATCACTGTATTGCACTGCATTATATGTTTTGAAACTACAGAGCTTAGATTAGAAAGCTAAGCATTTAAGTATCATCTTACTAAGACGTATTATTAGAGATATAGAGTGACAACTGATGTTTATATGTGACCCTGGAGCACAAAACCAGTCATAAGTAGCATGGGTATATTTGTAGCAAGTAAGCAAGTTTTCCAAGTAAAGATTATGTTCCATGAAGATATTTTGCAAATTTCCTACCGTAGATTAGTAATATGCATTGCTAAGGACTTCATTTGGACAACTTTAAAGGAGAAGTCCACTTCCAAAACAAAGATTCACATATAATGTACTCACCCCATTCAAATGATCCCAAATGCAGTTGTAAATGATCCCAGCAGAGGAAGAAGGGTCTTATCTAGCGAAACAATTGGTTATTTTCATAAACAAAATACAAAAATTTAAATACTTTTTATTCTTAAACGCTCGTCTTGCCTTTCTCTCCCTGAACTCTGTGTATTCTGGCTCAAGACAGTTAGGGTATGTCAAAAAACTCCAATCGTATTTTCTCCCTCAACTTCAAAAATCATTTCAAAATCATCCTACATCACTGCAGAAGTACAGACCCAGTCTTTGCATAGTGAACATGCAAAGAAGATCAAACACCCTCAACAAAAAAGGTAAAACAGCGATATAGGATGATTTTGAAGTTGAGGGAGAACATGAGATGGGAGTTTTCGACATACCCTAACTGTCATGAACAGGAACAAAAACAGTTCAGGCAGAGTGAGACAAGACGAGCATTTGACATTAAAAAGTATATAAATTGTATTATTTTTATGAAAATAACCGATCGTTACGCTAGATAAGACCCTTCTTTCTCGGCTGGGATCATTTACAACCGCATTTGGGATCGTTTGAAGCTGCATTTAAACTGCATTTTGGAAGTTCAAAATCAGGGCACCATATCAGCCCATTATATGAAGAAAAATGCTGAAATGTTTTCCTCAAAAAACGTAATTTCTTTACAACTGAAGAAAGGAAGACTTGAACATCTTTGACAATGGGGTGAGTACATTATATGTGAATCTTTGTTTTGGAAATGGACTTCTCCTTTAAAGGTGATTCCATATTTTCAAATAGTTGTATCTCAGCTAAATATTGCCCTATCCTAACAAACCACACATCAATGGAAAACTGAAAAATTGTGAAAAAATTAACACTTATGACTGGTTTTGTGGTCCAAGATTATGCTGATTTACATTACAAACTATCAAAAAATCCTCTCACTTTTTGGTCATATAAAAAGCATCTGCACCAAATTGCAAAATTTTGCTCAGTTTGGGCCTTTGAATAAAACTGATGTCTTTGTTCATTGCAATACTTTATGACCTCAATGTTTAAAGCTGACAATGAATGTTTGATCTTCAACTATGCTTCATTATTTATAATAAATAATGTGTGTAACATTTCTTTGTTAGACTTATTGGACAAGTCGTTTATTTTTTAAGTCAAAGTTCTTTGTACAGAAATTTTTGTCTTTCTTCTCACATCTGTGTACCGTATTATGAAGCCCGTTTAAAGGAACTGTTCTCCGAAATATTAAAAGTCTGTCATCATTTTGCTACTCACCCACATGTTGTTCCAAACCTGTTCGACTTGCTTTCTTCTATGGGGCACAAAGGGAGATGTTTAGCTGAATGTTCAAGAGGCTCTTTCCCATATTATGAAATCATGTGACTGTCAAGCTACAAAATTACAAAACACGCCATAAAAGCAATGTATTTCTCTCTCTGTGGATAATGTTCTCCAATACGATGTGTAGGTTAAGTAGGGTGCCTATACATCCTGGCCAGGATTTCTTAATTGCTTAAAATGCCCGGGTTTTGGCTTTGTTTTTCTTTTATGCCTGCATGCTAACTACCTTTAAATATTTTCTCTAACCTTTATGAAGTATTAAAACAATAGGAAAACAAAACGAAAATGGAGACATTTTACGCAATTTAGACAAGCGACGTTTAGTGACCTTAGTTTAAGCATCTAAATGCCTTTCAGATCCGGTGAGCATCAAGATGTCCGCCGGTAGGCGGGAGGCATGTCATCGCTCTCGTGTTTGAGGCAGTTCTACACCGAAAATCTTCATGAACCCCTGACTCTTACTGCTAATGTGTTTTATATTTTGATATCGTCAGAGGTCACGATGCATTCCTCTCGATGGCATGTCTGGACGGACTTCAAACGCGTCCGTTACCGAACACTGTCGTAGTGCCGTCGGATCCGTCATACCTTTCAAATTAAATTCCAGACCGGCTCGGCTGGAAGCTGCTCACAGTTATAAGACGCTTCTCTAAATCAGCGAAGTTATCTGGACCGTGGACACATTCATATGTCTGAACAACATTAAATCTGGGCTATTATGCAACAGTTGTGGCCATAAATCAATGAAGCCCCTAAAAGAAGCTTCCAGTCCATTTTGAAGTGCTTCCTTATGGGAGAAAGAGACTTCGTACACATGCGTTTAATATTTGTCATGTGAAATTTTGTTCCCGGATTACAATGGCTGCAAACATCAGATCTGCTCCCTACAATATGAAGCAGATGAATTTGTGCTTAATTTGATCAAAATACTTGAATTCCGAAAGACGGATCAATGCACTTTATGGTTTGGGAGGAAAACAAGCTGTATTGGTCACAAGAAATAAAATCAATGATTATTTCAGTGCTTGCGAGGCGGCCACTGTGTTGACATTTTTATTTTTTCTCCATAAATTTTTAGCAATTAATTCAGTACAATTCAGCTTATTTAAATGACCAATGGCAGATGGAGCAAATGGATGGACTCAAAACCATCAAACTTTTTTTTTTTTAATTTTGGTTGGTCTGAGTTGCAACAACCATAAGGATGCATTTACAAGCTTAATGGATCAGCAATCAAGCACAGCAGCTTCAGAATTCATGTTTGAGGCATAACTGGTCATTTATAGGTCATTTATGTTGTAGAACAAAACGAGAAGGTTAACCACAGACCATGAATGTACTCATAAATCAATAACCACTAGTCTAATTTTTTCGGAAAATTAGCCCTCCCGATTGGCTTACAAAATTGACGTCATGAGTAATTAATCTTGATTGGGCTAAAATAGTAAAATCAGACAATTATGTGAAATGTCTAACTATCAAACAGTTCTTTTTCTGCTTTGCAAGAACTTGACAAACACAGATTTCCTTTTGAAACTGTAAAGTTGGGATGGGATCAATCAAAGCCAGTAACCTTTAATTTAGGTTTGAAAGCACTGAAGACACTTTAGACTCTTTCAACTTTTAATAGCATTTAGTTTTCATGCATGGTCTAAAAGCCAGCATTTTGATTTCGCAAGCCCTTTGATCAGTTGGGTGACACCAGCAATAAAATATAAACCTTATGCAAGAAAAAAAAAATGGCACACTTAATATTTTCAGTAGTTTTATTGAAAAATGCCTCCTCTGTTTCAGAAATAAATAAGAAAAATAAGGCTGTGGAATTCACAATGTGCAGTTACAAACATGAAGCAGCAATACTATATATATATAGTCTTGCACGCAAATGCCCAAACTGCATTTGATACTGATAAAACAACAATTACAACAACTATATTCTGGATTAAAAAAAGGAAAAACAAACAACTACAAATGAAAATGAAAAACAAAAAAACATACTAAATATACACCACAGACATGCAATTCCACCTTTGGTAAAATCAGCTGTGAGGTTAAATCAAACATTCATCCAATATGATCAATATCTGATTTATAATATGGTGATGGAGGGCATGTATTACTGCAGATGTTAAAAACAAAAACAAAAAAAGACAATCTCTCAGGTGAATGAAGACAGAAATGGATAATAATGTGTATTCGTACATAAATGATGAATGGTGAATATGCAGATGGCTGGAAGAGGCGATGATCTTTGGAAACCCTTCAATGTTAATAAATTATCAAAACACTTTTCACCTGCACGCTGCAATGTGTGACATGTCAATGATTCCGATCGGACACATACAGGTCCTTTTCAAAAAATTAGCATATTGTGATAAAGTTCATTATTTTCTGTAATGTACTGATAAACATTAGACTTTCATATATTTTAGATTCATTACACACAACTGAAGTAGTTTCAAGCCTTTTATTGTTTTAATATTGATGATTTTGGCATACAGCTCATGAAAACCCAAAATTCCTATCTCAAAAAATTAGCATATCATGAAAAGGTTCTCTAAACGAGCTATTAACCTAATCATCTGAATCAACTAATTAACTCTAAACACCTGCAAAAGATTCCTGAGGCTTTTAAAAACTCCCAGCCTGGTTCATTACTCAAAACCACAATCATGGGTAAGACTGCCGACCTGACTGCTGTCCAGAAGGCCATCATTGACCCTCAAGCAAGAGGGTAAGACACAGAAAGAAATTTCTGAACGAATAGGCTGTTCCCAGGGTGCTGTATCAAGGCACCTCAGTGGGAAGTCTGTGGGAAGGAAAAAGTGTGGCAGAAAACGCTGCACAACGAGAAGAGGTGACCGGACTCTGAGGAAGATTGTGGAGAAGGACTGATTCCAGACCTTGGGGGACCTGCGGAAGCAGTGGACTGAGTCTGGAGTAGAAACATCCAGAGCCACCGTGTACAGGCGTGTGCAGGAAATGGGCTACAGGTGCCGCATTCCCCAGGTCAAGCCACTTTTGAACCAGAAACAGCAGCAGAAGCGCCTGACCTGGGCTACAGAGAAGCAGCACTGGACTGTTGCTCAGTGGTCCAAAGTACTTTTTTCGGATGAAAGCAAATTTTGCATGTCATTCGGAAATCAAGGTGCCAGAGTCTGGAGGAAGACTGGGGAGAGGGAAATGCCAAAATGCCTGAAGTCCAGTGTCAAGTACCCACAGTCAGTGATGGTCTGGGGTGCCATGTCAGCTGCTGGTGTTGGTCCACTGTGTTTTATCAAGGGCAGGGTCAATGCAGCTAGCTATCAGGAGATTTTGGAGCACTTCATGCTTCCATCTGCTGAAAAGCTTTATGGAGATGAAGATTTCATTTTTCAGCACGACCTGGCACCTGCTCACAGTGCCAAAACCACTGGTAAATGGTTTACTGACCATGGTAGTACTGTGCTCAATTGGCCTGCCAACTCTCCTGACCTGAACCCCATAGAGAATCTGTGGGATATTGTGAAGAGAAAGTTGAGAGACGCAAGACCCAACACTCTGGATGAGCTTAAGGCCGCTATCGAAGCATCCTGGGCCTCCATAACACCTCAGCAGTGCCACAGGCTGATTGCCTCCATGCCACGCCGCATTGAAGCAGTCATTTCTGCAAAAGGATTCCCGACCAAGTATTGAGTGCATAACTGAACATAATTATTTGAAGGTTGACTTTTTTTGTATTAAAAACACTTTTCTTTTATTGGTCGGATGAAATATGCTAATTTTTTGAGATAGGAATTTTGGGTTTTCATGAGCTGTATGCCAAAATCATCAATATTAAAACAATAAAAGGCTTGAAACTACTTCAGTTGTGTGTAATGAATCTAAAATATATGAAAGTCTAATGTTTATCAGTACATTACAGAAAATAATGAACTTTATCACAATATGCTAATTTTTTGAAAAGGACCTGTATACTCAATGCGATTTTACAAGCGATGGAGTACAGAAAGAAGCTTTGAGGTTATATTAGGAGATTCATGCGTCTGATCTGCTGAATTCACACAGGTTTTGAAGGGTTAAAAATTTCTGTACAGGCCGTCAAAAAGTCAACAAAGAAATAACATGAACCAACGAATCTCCCCCCCAACTCTTTTCTTTTTTTTACCACGCTTTCCTTTCAGATCCCGTCTCTGTCAGTGCCCTCTTGCGCCGTTGGTTTGGTGAAATCTCAAAGTCTTCTTCTGGGATTGGGACTATTTGCTCGGCATCAGGTGGAAACTCTTCTGCTTGGAGATACGGCAGTGGCCAATTGAGTCACTCAACAAGCAAAATACAATTGTTACCTTCCTCAATTTAATTACGGTAAGTGCAAAGGGTTAGAAACCTTTGATAAGTTGTAAATGGGTCAGTGCTTTACGTACTTTACACACAGCAGGGTCAAAAAGCATGAAAACCTCAAGTGAAAATGCTTCCAAATTCCATATGGTTTGATATCACTAATATGCTACCTAGATGAAAGATCTTCCACTTTTCTCTTCTTTTTTCGACTCACACGAGGTCATGGCTTCAATTCCCAGCCACATGCTGACAACATAAATTGGATAAAAGTGTCTGCCAAATACATAAATGTCAAATTCGTAAAACTTTAGCAAGAGCCAAATAAAACCATGAGTCTCAGGCTTTTGGACCCCGCTGTTTGTATATAGGGTTAATTCAGGATAATGGGAGCATTTTTTCCCAGTCATCTGAATGGCAAAAATCACCCAATTTACCTGAATTCATCCTATATTTATAGACATTGTGAAATGACTGCTGATATGGGCAAGTTGGCCTGCTAAAGAAAAATATCAACATGAGAACTGAAATCAAGAACCACATGCCCATTCTGATCTATTGATCTAAAACCTTACTTAAAGCCAAATGAAAGAGAAATGATCTCAGTGATACGGAAATGAACCTTTAGGAAATTAAACTGGCAAGATGAGTGCATACATACTAAAAGAAAAAAAAAAGAAGAAGAAGAGAAACCTCCAGGGTCCGATGAACAAAAAGACAAAAAGAAACTGGCCCTGAGCAAACGTCTGTGAGATCACTTAAGGCACGCAGTAAAATAAGAGGCGCTGGTGTCAGCATTATGCAAGCAGTTGAATTCAAGCTCACTACGAGGGTTAAAACTATGGCTTTTTAGTGGACTGGGCTTCACTTACTAGGCATGATTAGTTTAAGTACAGCTAAACAAAACCTCTTTGAGTTAACATGCTAAATGACAGTTGTTTTGGCTACAGATCCACCTGGTTAGTATTTGTTGTGGTTGCTGGTGTGTTTTTGCGAGTTTTGGTCATGCGTCTCCAGCCGACTGCAGCTTGTTTTTCGGGTTGTTTTGACTGCCGTCACTGATGCCCGTGGCTGTGAGTTGTTGTTAGTACCCATCCGCAGATCGTAATCTCTGTTTGTTGCTTTTATTTGTTTGTTTTGTTTGTTTGCTTTTGTTCAATAGTGTTCGCTTAATCATCTCCGTGGTTGGTTATCCGCACAGAGCCCAATAACATGTGATTTTCTCAGGATTTCAAAGTGTAAGCAGCACAGGTGGTTTAGAAAGTTTATGAACCTGGAACAGGTCAAAGAGGGGGTTAGAATTCGTTGCCAGACAAATCACAAACTGAAAATCTGCTTCTGATTGATACTGTGTTACTAAAGAGGGTGAAAATCCAGAGTGTGTTTCATTCCAAAATCAAAGGAAAAGAAAAGAAACTAGATTTTGCATAAAGAAAACCCTTAAAATTGACTCTTTTGATTCACATCTTTTTAATGAATCACATGACTAGTTGAACTTACAGACTCAATCGCTTTGTAACAACTGACTTGAGAAGATTATGAGTGAATAACTTAAATTTCAGTCTGTTTCACACAAAGTTAGCGCATATGGCTTTTGAAGACTTGCAATTCTTAATTTTTTTTTTGGTACTAATTTTTTGCATTACACTACCATTTAAATAATACTTATCATAGTAATAATACTATTCATAAAGTATGCATTAAATTGATCAAAAGTGACATTTAAGACTGGAGTAATGGCTGCTGAAAATTCAGCTATAGTTAACAGTTATTTTAAATGGTTATAATATACACAATATTAATGTTTTTCTTGTATTTTTGGTCAAATAAATGCAGCTTTGGTGATTATAAGAGACTTCTTTTTTTGTTAATGCTTAAAAAAGTCCCAATGCTTAATTTTCTTTCCTCTTTCTTTTTCTTTAATTTTCTTTATATATATAAATATAGGGTACAACTGGGCTAAAGGCACCTTTGATATTATTTTCCTTTGAACCACTAGATGGCACAAAAACGTGGCATAGTACTTTCTAAAACAATTGCTTTTCAAGATGCACGTGCAAATTTGTCTGATCCTTGACACGATTGCGGCTGCAGCGCAAAGTTGTTTCCGTGTTTACTTGATGTTTTTTTTTTAAATGTTGTAGATTAAAGTAGCAAATGAGAATTGCTAGAATTCTTGAAAATATCTTGAGACAAAGGTCTTCTTAATGATTTTCAATTTTGTTTAAGATAATTAAAGCAACAGTTTTTAAATAACGAAAAAATACGTAAAAGTATGATATTTGGGGTAAAACGCCCCTGCTGTTGGGGCTAAAAGGCACAATAATTAACATGATAATTAATAGAAGAATGACTTTTCAATACGTTGACATGACATGGTTAGATTCAGATGGTAAATATATCATATAATAAAATATCATTTGTTGTTACTACTGTAAATCTATATTATATTACTATGGGATCTCCCTCAATGCTTTCAGAATCTTAGCATTTTAAAATCATTTTGATTCTGTATTTTAAAATATATGTTTCATATTAACATATTTTAATGACAGTATATTTATTGAACAAAATTGTAATTGATCAGAATAAGCAAAAAATAGTACAATCTTTGCTAAAGTGATTGTTTTGAACAAGTATTAACTTAGACATTATTAAAAAAACCAAAAAAAAAACTTTTATTTTAGCTAAAGTATTTGTATCAATACTGTGTGCCTTTTACCCCATGCTGGTGAGACTTTTACCCCGTGTGTGGAGTAAAAGGCCCTCCTTGCAACTTCATGCGTTTATAAGATTTTTAAACAAAATAAATGACTTGTATGATTTATTTACACAAAATCTGTTGCTACATAAATGATGAATAGATGAGATATTTTTTCTGCAATTATACACTTTAGGCGCAGTGAATGGCACATTTTTTCTTAAGGTGTGCTTTTAGCCCTGTTGTACCCTATAATATAAATAATGTAACATAATTTTTTTTCGTTTTCCTTTGATTTTGGAGTGAAATATGACTCGTGCATGTTTTTGAAAGGTTTGGTACGATTCACCCATGATAATCTGCAGTACTCCGCTGTAACTAGCTACATCATCAGTTCATGCACTGTGTTACTCTACACATGCTATTAATGTTATTTCTACTGTCATGCACCGGGCACAGCTAGAACATGAGGGACGTACCTCTGTAACCCTGTCCGTTATACGGGATACCGACACACTGAGAGGAGTCGCAGTAGCCAGGCGGGCCGGGTGGACCACGTACACCAGCGACACCATTGCGACCGGGTGGACCGCGGATGCCCGCAGGGCCAGTTGAACCGGGAGGACCGGTTCTGGACTCACCAGGTGGGCCTACAAAAATCAGGAAAAACATTGTGTCAGAAATGACTTTTAAACGTGACAGAAATTAGGGCTTAAAAAGTTTGCTTTCAGATATGTATATTATTGATATATAATAATACTATCACTTTGAAATGTTTACATTGATTGTAGCATGAAACCATACATATATTTCAGGATTTATCTGCATAATGACTGTTTCCAAACAGGTTTCTTTTTATGAAAGCGGGAGAATTAACTTTCAGAAATATCATTGATATGCACTGCACTGACATTACTGGATGAAAACTAAACTGAACTGGATAATAACATTATTTTCTCTGTTTTATAACTGAGGAACTTTTGCAATATTGACAGGTAATGTTCAAATTATTTGTGTTTTGTCAAAAATCATTTTAGTGCAAACTTTTAAAAATTGCATCATTTTTGGTGCAGATTTTTTTCTACTGATTGTAGCATGAAGTCATACATATATTTCAAGTTTTAAGCAACATTAACATCACCAAACAGAACTGCATGAACAATGACTGTTTTCAAACAGGTTTCTGTCTATAAAAGGGGGCTTAAAGAAAATTAACTTTCAGATATGTTATGGATTTGTCTGCACTGACACTACTGGATGACAAATGAACAGGGCTGCGTTTCCCAAAAGCATCGTAATCTTAAACTGATCATAGCTCCATGGGTGACAAGTGGTTCAACGATCAATTTAGGATTATGATGCTTTTTGGAAACGCAGCCCTGAACTAAATAATGACACTGTTTTCTACGGTACAGCTGTCTTTCGGTAATTTTGTTCCTCAATTTGTTTCATAACTGATGAACTTTGTAATACCAACACAAATCGAATCTGAATCTTGACCTGAATAATGACATCATTATCTTCCGTAGAGCTGCTTGACAGCTGAAAGTGACGTAATTTTGTAACTGTTGAAATTTTACACCACTTCTATCTTCTTGTTTATTTCTGTGAATCTGCTTTGAAACAATCTGTATTGTATAAAGCACAATATAAATAAATGTGACTTGACTTGACTTGACATACAGTGTCTTTGAGGGAAAAGTCTGGAAGAGTTATGTCTGCTCATTTTTTACATGTTACGTAACTTAAAACACATAAATGTCCAACAGCTCAGTGTGTAAAAATGAAAGTGGTAGAATACAGGTTAGCAAATCACGATTTTCCCTGATATGTTCAGGTTTTTCACGACTGTATTCCTCATCTAGATAAGCTACAGTAAGCTGGGTTTCAGCACATGAAACATACCAGGTGGTCCGGGGACTCCTCTCTGCCCTTTCTCTCCGATGCCTGGACTTCCTCTGTCTCCCTTTTCTCCAGCTGGGCCTAATGAAAACACACACAAACACAGATATAGAAACCCACATACACATAGCTGAGCTGCATATATACATCTGTTAAATGTGTCATAGACAAATGTCTGCATGCAGGTACTTACACTCTACTTGTTTTGGGTTCCAAAAAGAACAGTTCTTAAAAGAGCATTTTTAAAAATATAAAGAACTTTTTTTTCCCAAACAAAGAACGTTTTAGAATGGAAAGATTCTATGAATGTTAAAGGTTCTTACACAGAACCATCAATGCCAATAAATACTTTCAAAAGCGTATGAGAGAGTGTTTCCTATTATTTCAGACAGTAAACCACACAGCAGCTCACTAGGCATCAATTATTTGTCTTAGCATTTCTACATATACTGTACAGCGAGGGCAGAAGTCCAAACTAACCACAGTTCTTGAGGCTGATTAAAATCACATGGTTGTATTTGGCACAGTTTTCTGTTTATGTTTTGGCTGTTGTTTCAGGTACCTCGTTCTCCCGGTTGACCAGGCAACCCTGGACTTCCGGGAAGGCCATTCCTGCCTATCCGACCGGGCTCTCCGCGTGGTCCCATGGGTCCGGGAGGTCCAGGGGGACCGCTGGGCCCTGGACTGTTGCTGTGATAGTTGCTGGGGATCTGATTCAGCACTTCATTGAATCGACCCATTTGTCCTGTAAAATGTAAACCGTGAAACAGCAGGTTGTAATAAAATGTAACCCTTGGGATCATCTGAACATCATGTCTCATAACATCTTTTAGCCAGGAGTACACTACTGTTTATAAGTTTGGGGGTTGGTAGGAATTCAATACTTTTATTAAGCAAGAACATGTTAAAATGATCAAACGTGACAGTAAAGACCTTTATAATGTTACAAAAGATTTTTTGTTTTAAATGCTGTTCTTTTGAACTTTTAATTCATCAAAGAATCCTGAAAACAAACATAAAGCAGCACAACTGCTTTCAGCATAGATAATAATCAGAAATCTTGAGCAGAAAATCAGCATTGTAGAACGATTTCTGAAGGATCATGTGACGCTGGAGACTAAAGTAATAATGCTGAAAATTCAAAGAAATATATTTTAAAATATATTCACATAAGTAACACTTATTTTAAATTGTAATAATATTTCACAATGTTACTGTTTTTACTGTATTTGTAATTAAATAAATGCAGCCTTGGGGAGCAAAAGAGACTTTTGAGCAGTAGTGTACATTCGCAATAAAAAATCTTGCATGCGCTTTTCTCGATGTGAATTGTATAAATAGTTTTTTGCTTCAGAACATGCGTTACCGTTCACGAGCTGTTCGCAGACTTGTCTGGCAATAGAGCGCATCATGCTCTGGGATGCGATGTCTCCCTAGGAGGATGAATACGAGATGTTAACATCTCCTCCACTCAAACTCTTGCGAAATGATAAAAGGAGATATTAAATCATCACTCACTCTGTCTCCTTTGTCTCCTTTAACCCCAGTAGGTCCCTGTAAGAATGAAAATCATATATATTTTTTTAAATAGACTGTGACGCATTTAAACGTGCACTAAAATCAATGGTTTGCTCCTCACTTATGCCCAAAACCACACTGTGATGGATTGTGTTAGACAATTTCCTTTCTTAATATTTTTGGGGAAAAAAAAAAAATCTAAAGTAGTCTTTGGTTGAAACTTGTAGGTGCCACTCATGTTTTGTAAGACTAAACAATTAACTGTAATTGTAAATGTAAACTGTAATTGTAAATGTTAATAAATGTAAACAGCATATGAGATAATTCACTCTTGGAAAAATTTGATGAGACATTCTTAAGTTCATACAGAGATTTCTGATTTTACTACATCCTGGCAAATCCAAGCACAGTTTTAGAGACTTAGGAGAAACACATGAGAATACGGGGGTCTTTTTCTCAGAAGTAAAATCAGCAGGAGACTTCATCTCTTAAACAATTAGCAAGATGTGGGTTTTCTCACTTCCTGCCATGCGCATTTTGACTAATTCAGCGAATTATTGTCAGTGTCATGCTGTTGTGTGTTTCTATGAAAAGCAGAAGGCTTCATACCGGGACACCTGTATCTCCATTCTTTCCAGGCTTTCCAGTAGGTCCTGGCATTCCAGGGGCTCCTGGGGGTCCCTGAACAAAAGAATAACAGCTCTGGCTTCAGCAAAACAGATGTCTGCAATACAGTCTCACATCTGAGTAAAAGAAAACAAATTTAACAACGCTCCCTCCTCAAATCAAGAACATACCATTGGTCCTTGTGGGCCCATGGGTCCCACTGGCCCCTCCTTCCCTGGGGGTCCCTGTGTCAATAACATACATGCACAGATCCGCATTAGACTGATATCACGCACGTTCGTTCAGGCCCACATGAATCACATCTTAATGAGCCCCTCAAAGAAACGTCTGTGCTGTAGTTCAGCCTCAAATGAACATAAAGAACATGAAGCCTATTTTAAGGACTAATGACATGTTTTCCATTGTGATATTTTTTATTACTGTATTACAGTAATGAAAGTATGTGAGGAAAATGTGCTTAATTGGTAGGAAAATGACTGAATTTGAATGAATAAAAAATGCATTAGTTTTCAGTAAATATACTATACTACTATATACTACTACTACTAAAGATAATATTGTGAAATAATAATATCCTGTTTGAACCCAGCTATTTTTTTTAAGTTAAAACTATAAATAATACTAATTCTCAAGTCAGCTCAACTCAACATTATTTATATAGCACATCTTAAACAACATACTTCTGGACAATTAAAGTGTATTAAGTACAAAATTAGTTTAGCAGACTTTAAATATGCCAGTTTAGTATGCTAAAAGTACAATTGCAGGGTATTTTTATGAAGTACATAACATGTAAATGTATTTGTAGTATACTTAGCATGAAATAAATGTATTTTAAATACATTATAGTATACTTATGTTTCACTGTAGGGACCCTAATGTGTTGTACATTGAACAGTCTCCACTCACCCTTATTCCAGCTGGTCCAATAGGCCCGATGGCACCAGCCGGTCCTGGTGGACCCTGAGAGAAAGAATGGAAGAAAAAGCAAAAGTTAAAACTAACAGTCTCATTGCCAGAGTCTCACACCAGGTTCACATTAGCACAGGTCGCTTACCTCCGACCAAACAAATCAAACTATTTTACACAAACAATTTCCCACCATCATACAAGATATCCTTTCATTTCAGTTCTTGCTAACTTTCTTTCTTGCTTTCTTTGTCTTTGTCAGTCCTGCTTTTCCTTTGATGTCTTGGCATTAGATTTACAGGGTACTTAATATATTCCAGATCCGTTTTACTGGCCGTTATAAACCCCGGCTGCATTCTCTGCAAGTCATTAAATGCATGTTGTTATAGCAACTCCTCCAACATGGTCACCTGCACGGCTCGGCCCACTCTTCATTAAGAGGGATCGGATATTGCAGTCCGGCCTGGAGAATTTACAAAACGACCATGCAGTATAACCACAGCAGCGAGAGAAACGTCTGCCTTTCTGGTCTCCCTCTGAATTTGTTAATTAACTCAAATAAACATCTCTCTTGCTTTTAAACTGGATCAGCATAACACCGCCAGTGTTTTTTTAATTGCGGGAGCCAGTTGCACCAGGAACCAATGTTCATTTCTGTGTTCTTAAAATGTGATTTGTCTCATAATCATAATCACCCTTGTCATCTTCCAGACTTTCCTTAGAGGAATGTTCATTGTGTTCTTTTACATAATAGGCACGGAAGCTTTTGAGTTTAAAAAAATTACCAAGATCACTATAAAAAGCAGTTCATAAGTCTTCTGAAGTTATATGAAAAACAGACTGAAATTTAAGTCGTTACTGGCCAAAATCTCGTCCTCCCTTTGCAGCTAGTCTCATTTGGATGGTGAATATATTTAGTAACCAAGTTGTCATTTGGCTTCATTTTTGAACATATTGCACAAGTCACATGATCTTTTATGATATTTTTATGGTGTCTTTTTAAAAATAATAATAATAATATTATTATTATTATATCAAATGATATTATATATAATTACAGATCAAATTATGACAATAAAAATATTAAAATCAGCATAAAGACAATTATATTTTTATTAATTATATATTATTAATTATAATTTTATATAGATTATATAATTATATACAGTATATTACATAAGAAATCTTAATGGTCCTAAAAGTAGACTTTATACAAAATATGATTTAATTACACCATTATATCACTCCCTTTGCAGCGATCAAGTCTCATTTGAATAGTGATTTATATCGGTTATATAATAAGTTTAATATAATAAGATTATATAATAATCTTTGGCTTCAGATTTGAATATAGCTCACATGGACTTTTATGATACGTTTATAGTGTCTTTTTTTAATTCAAAGCACGAAAGATTCTGCAAAGCATCTTGTGGAAGAAATACAGTTTTGGCACAACATGAAAGTGAGTAAATGACATCAGAAAGTTCATTTACAATATACAGTGCAACCCAAACCAATTAGCCAATCTTCTGCTGTTTGTCCTGTATAAGATAATACATACTACATCTACAAAATTAATCACATGATCGCCTTCACTAGCTCCGCACATGCTCCAAACAGTCCAACAGAAAGAACGAGAGAGTTTAACAGGGAACCACAAAGTGGCACCTATTAGGACTCTGCGCAATTACAGCCCTAACCCACATTTTATCTTGTGGCGTGATCTACAACTATTGTTCGGTGCTGCCTCCGAGCCATCCCCCCTCCTGAGTTATGATCTAACGTTTGCCACATGGACCTTGTCCAGAGAGGTAGCGCAGGCTGCGGAGAGCGAATAATCCTCTCGTCTCACCCCTAAGACTTGGGCAGCTCTCCAGAGCAATACTTACTTTCTGTCCAGGTAAGCCAGCATCGCCTGGATCCCCTTTTGGACCTGGACGACCCTGCGTGGAGAAAATAAAAGGAGAAAGACCTGTCAAAAGTGCACCCAAGCTTCGGTAAAAAGCTTCAGTGTGATCCAAAGAAAAATTAAACACATATATCAGTTCAGAGAACACAGACACGAGGGAAAACAAAAGGGAAAACTAGATTTCTAGAGTTTGTCTGTGCAAAAGTCACTGCTATCATGTTCTGGGTGGTTGTGAAGGTATGGCTCTGAGGTGTGTTTACACTGAGTGCAATAACTATAAAGATAAAAATACAGTGTTAAAAATCATTCCAGTTCTATTACAATAGACTTTAGGCAGGGAAGCGCTATAATTCATTTTTGACAGGAATGAAAACGAGGCTGTCAGGGACTGAAGTACAGTGTGATCAATGGATTGTACTGTTGTTTAACACCATAACGATTGTTCAGCTGACAAAAGTCTGTCCAAAAAAACTTTCAGTTGACAAAACTCCATTAAACAGTTGTGGAAATTACATAGCATGTGCCATCGTAAAGACAATAGGTCTATTACTCACAACCTCATTTCCATCCATGTTATATTCAATACGGCGTCTAACCTGATTAGAATTACTTTTAGAATCTTTTTTCCAGATAAACAGCCATCGGAATTCACTTAACGCATTAGCATTTAAAGCTGACAACAAAACTGCAGCACATTTATAATTAAACAGAATGTTATCGTTCATTGGTGTGGACGCTAATATAGCTTATATTGTGATAGTTATCTTTGTAAGTATTGTTCTTGGTGTGAACAGGCCTTTAATTTCTCCTTTAGTCTGTGGGATTTGCATCGCAGTCATATTAGCAAGTCTTTGGCAAAATTTCACAGACAAATAGGGTCATTGACAGCAGTGTAATGATGCATGAAGCACTTCCAAATAAAGCAGCTTTAAATTTGTAAACATGGCAAATTTAAGTGGTAGCAGTTCAACAAACTTGAATCTTAAAGTGAAATTCACACAGTGAGATGTGAAAATCCCAATCGCATGGATTCCTAGTGAGTGTAAATGTGAAATGTAAATGTGGCTGTACTTTAAGTCTGATCACTTAAAAAAACATGCGTAATATTTTGCATATGATAATATTGCAATATATACATTAAAAAAATAAATACTGGAATTTTTACATAGTGTTTTTGTTGGAAAGTGCATGTGCATAGAAAATAAAAATAATAACAAATCTGAAAAATTACTTTTTACGCTGAAGTGCAAGCCACCCCTTCAATTCCAGTTATTTTTGACCCATTAAATATGACTATAAAACAAGGATTGTACCGTTAATAAAAATATTTGATTTAGTATGCAAAACTTTTTTCAAAAATAACTAACGTCTAATTTGTTCATTTTTTTAATGTGTTAAACTATCAAAACTTTTTTGCTGTTTAACTCAACGGCAGCCTTTGCAATTAGAGAATTGCAATATCGCATAATTGATTTTATTTCTATATATATCATCAGTGTTGGGGAAAGTTACTTTTAAAAGTAATGCATTACAATTTTGCGTTACTCCCTGAAAAAGTAACTAATTACATTAGTTACTTTTTATGGAAAGAAATGCGTTACGTTACTTTTTGCGTTACTTTTTAAATCTGAGCAGGACTTGTTTCTTTGTTTTTAATATGAAACAATTCTATTGTAAAAGCCCTTTTACACCAAAAGTGAAATGAATTCACCTCAGGCTGAAAGAAAAGTACATTTATGCAGGAGAAGATCACTCTTGAGTTATAAAAAAAAATGAACCACAAATGTTAGTTTATCTAAAGTAATTTTTGCTTATTAGTATGGTTGAATTGCATAATCGAAGGTCAGCAGCAAAGACACTGGTTAATAAAATGGAATTAAATGCATAAAGGATATTTGTTTTATTTAACATATTTAATTATTGCAGGGTTGCGCCATATTTTGAGTTTGCATTTCACATTTTTTATTCATTTTGAGGAATACTGAATCTGTTTTTTGTGAGTGAGATTAATTAATGCATGTTCTTTTAGTATAGAACATAGTAACATCATGTTTACTCCCAGTTTCCTCACAGGAGACTTGTCAATCAATAAAGGGGTAAAAAGTAACTGCCGTTACTTATTTGAAAATGTAACTCAGATATTTTCTTAAAAATTCAAAAGTAATGTGTTACTTTACTAGTTACTTGAAAAAAGTAATATTATTACGTAACTTGTGTTACTTGTAATGCGTTTCCCCCAACACTGTATATCATGCAGTATTAAACCACACTCCTAATCTGAGGAATCACTCAAAGAGGGCATGTTACTGCTGATGTTTAATACTTAGTCTTATTGGTTTGTTTCAAACTCTAAACCCCAAGTATGAGCGATAGTAATAGTGATGCTTGCAAACAGCAGCTGAAACATAGAGGAGTGCAAATCCAGTGAGATTTGTGTGCTAGCAGGCGGTTTAAAGTGCTCTGATGAGCGTAAAGCCCCCAGACATGCAGGAATGCTGAATCCGGAGTTTGCTGCCATAATTATGCCTCTGCTACAACTCCTAGGATAATAAATAACCTGAATGATCCCTGTTTGGTGTGCAGAAGGATTTACGGCCGGCTACTGACATCTGACTGTGTGAGGAGACAATGGACACATGATGAAAACTGAGATGGACTTACAGCCTCGCCGGGGATGGAGAGCCCACTAGGGCCCTGTGGTCCTGGAGGGCCCATCGGACCCGGCAAACCCATCTCTCCACGTAGGCCCATCGGACCCTGCGGGAACAAAGAGAATCAATGTATGAAAGTGGTATATGTATCAATGTACATAAACTTGTTAAAATCTTTCTGAGTTAATAGAGAAGGATAATCAGATTACTCACACTTTGACCAGGTTCTCCTCTCTCCCCTCGTGGTCCTTTGCTTCCAGGTGCACCCTGGGAAAGGAAGAAAAACCAGAACCAAAACCATTTTTTTCATGCACTGGATAATTTTGTGATTTTACACTACTTTGCTTCCGTAACTTGACTTCTTTTAGACTAAAAGAAAACATCTGAAATACACAAGTTATCTATTTGTGTTTGCATATTTCAATGATAAAACTTGCCTTAAAAGCATTTTTGCAGGCAAAACAATGCAAAGCAAACCATATTAACCAATTATATTATAACTAAACAAGAAAGGTCTATTCTTATTAAGTTTAAACCTTTATAGTTTAAAGCTTTAGTAATGTACTTCAGTTAACTTACCACTGGCCCCTGAGGCCCCTGGAGTCCTGTACTCTCTGTGGTGCATGTGCAGGCATTGGGAAGAGGTGGACATTTGGATTCATCTCTCTGAATCACGGAGAAAATGAAAAATACAAGAACAAATGGCAGCATAAGCAACAATATCAGTGACCATTAACCACCTCAAAACTATTTCCTGATTTTGCACATGGATTTTGTGGATGTCTAGCTCATGGATAGCTATTTAGATGTTCTGAAAGGCATTGTATAGGTACAGTGAATGAAAAGCTGGTTATTGACTTAACAGGGCTGATAACTAGAAGGTTGTAGGTTCAGCCACTTGAAGAGCAATTGACCTTAATACAGCGATTACTGTATTTGTGTCCATCAAATAAAACTTAATAATATAAAAATTGTAATTAAATGTATTTGGAGTACTACTTGTGCACAATGCACGTTTCTTAATATTAAGCCTAAAATATGTTTCAGTGTCACTAGTGATGAAGATTGTATGATCCTTAAATAATATTGGTCTTTAAATGCAAAATATTTCAAGTGTACCTAAAGTATACTTCCAAGGTTCCACTTTAGCACAATCAAATATACTTCAGTACATCTTAAGTTGGACTTCAGCACTACTTCAGCACAATTAAAGTGCATTACGTACAAATGTAGTTGTTCCAATTTAGCAAACTTTAAATGTACCGCTTTAGTACACTAAAAGTACAATTTCAGGGTATTTTTATTAAGTACATAACATATAAATGTATTTGTAGTATACTTAGGGATAATTATTGTCATTAACACAAAGGAAAAATATATGTAAATTCTATCTATCGTCGTCATTGTGCAAATGTAGAGATCACTTTTATACCACTTTAATTGAGTCTGAACTAACACTTGCATTTTTCGAGATTACTGGCTGGTTACATAGTATCCAAATTGTGTGTACCATAACAACACATTTTAACATAACGTTGGGAATTTGGTGACAAAATAGAGATTTGTATGTTGGGAAGTTTTTGTATGACAGACAAGTACGAGTACAACAAGGCTTATCAGTGCAGCACCTGGCTATTTGGGCGATTCAATGCGTTATGAGGTCAGCTGTCACTGTAGCTTTGAACAAGACTTAACAGCTATAGCAATCCCTATAAGTGTACAGCATATCAATTTTAGATAAAAGTCTGCTAAAAGTTGCTAACACCAAAGCTGATCTGGGACGTTATGTTGAACTTCTGGAAACTTCTGGTCGTTTTCTCCCCATAAATCTTTGTCTTGTTTCTGCATTCTTTGGCTTTGGGTGTGAGGACAGGCCACATAGCTAAAACACGGCTGATTAAAAACTCTTGTGTTTTGACTGTCAGAAGTACCATAATAATAATTTGCTTATGGAAGACTAAAAATATAATAAAGAGTTTGGACACAGCTGGTCTCATGGCTTGCATTAATAAGCACACACAGCAGCGAATGTGCGAAGGCACTTGAGTTCAGTGATTTCACAGTTTAAAACTAGGAACCGCAAATGAATGACAGCGAAACATCTCTTTTCTAAAACATGTCTGCTGTTGACAAAACAAATAAAATGGAAGAGCATACGACGTGAGATCAAAGAAAGGAAATGCTCGAACGATAGCGAGCGGTCTGGCCGAGCACATGTTAAATGTCATGTCTGAATCCAGTCAACGGGGACGTGTCAGAAACATATGGAATAGGATGACAGATCTGAGTGGGTGAATGAAAAATGATGTAGATGTGCATGAGAGTCAACTGACTTGTCATTTGTTTTCAATCCAAAGTCACTGTACAGTAAGCCCTTTGGAGCAGTCTGGGGGTTAAGAGCCTTGCTTAAAGCCACAATGATCAAAGGCATGGGCTTGAATGTAAACAGCGTAGTTCATGGGTCATCCGTACCTGAAATTTAACCCCGCGTTTTTGCTTTTCACCTTTGTGTAACCCTAGCTAGGTTTGCAACAGCTGCTCATACGTTCTTAATTAAATTGGTAAGTGCACACTAGAGGCTCTGTATGGAAGCCTGTTTCCGCCACCTTTCTGAGTTTACATCTCGCAATTCTGGCTTTTTTTTTAAACGTGCAAAGTTTTTTTTCTCAGAATTGTGAGACAAAGTCCTATTCCTAGGTGAAAAAAGACTGATATTTTTTCAGAATTGTGAGGTTATATCTCACAATTCTCACTTAAAAACTCACAATTTTGTTATAAAGTAAGAACTGCAAGTTTATATAACAATTCTGACTTTTTCTCTGAATTGCGAGTTTAAATGTTCGAGTTCATATAATGCAATTCTGAGGAAAAAAGTCAGAATTCCAATGTAAACTTCATAATGTAAAGTCATGCAATGTAATGTAATGCATAGTTCCATAATATGACAATTACTCTCAGTTACTCTTAGGATCTGTCAAGTCTGTCACGTAAAACAAGAGTTTATTAATGCAATCCAGTCCAGCTGGATTGGAGGCTTTTTTCTGATTTCTACAGGCTTTCTTAAAGTCATTTTTCTTACCATTGAAGGAAGGTCACAGCATCTGTCCCTGCTGGTCCAGCCGAGACTGCAAACAATGTCAAACATCTGGAGCTGAAACTGCCCAACCAGAGAGAAAACGGATGTTACACATGTCTTTGATAAAAGCTTGCATTTTAAAATATGGGGCTCAGACGCCCATTAAAAAGATCCAGGCTGGAAAGAGCAAGAGCGGTGGGCTCACGGTCAATGTGTGATAACAAAAGTTGTGTTTTTATACACAAGGTGCTCTTAAAAATAAAGGTCCCTTATTGGTTCCATGAAGAACCTTGAATCTTCCCAATGCAAAAAAGTTTCTTATAGTTAAATCAGGTTATCAAAATGTTCTTCACACTAAGAAAAAAACGGTTCTTTTAAGAACTGTTCACTTAAAGTTTCTTTGGAGAACCAAAAATAGTTTTTGGAACCTAGTTTCGGAACCTTTATTTATATATAAGGTGTTCAGTGTCTCCACGTTTGAACTCACTGTTGCAGATTCTCCTTTAGATCCAATAGATTTGGACATCTTTCCAAGCACTTGAAATCCATCCATCGATGTGTTTCCTGCTGGTTTAATCTCCTTCTCAGCCACTTCCTGGCAGTCTATGTTCAGCTTGACGCTCTTGGGAGACACCAGGATGTGGAGCTGGAATAAAAGAAAATTGTTAGATGTTCAAGCTTATAATAGACTCAGGGGTGATTTTAAAGGAAGAACTCGCATTCATCTTTAGCAGAGTCATTAAATAAGTCTCAGTTGGGAGTTTCTATTGTTGTTTTTAACTCAAAGAGCTTCAGGTCCTAATTAGGGATTTCTGGGAGGCTCTCCGTTCAAAGGGAGTGTTCTGGCTGGAGGCGCATATAAAAACCAGCAAATTCCTTCACCATCAAATTCATCCTGACACGCTCAAGGTGACGATAACAGCGAGTCCATTGTAAAATACTTTTACGCAGCAGCTAATGAGTGTAAACAAATACATCATCTCATATGACAGAGGGGCTGTCAAATCATCCAGCTGATTTCCCATCTGATCTGAATTGGCCTCTTCCTCTATGGATCGACAGCCGTTTAAGGGTCAAATTCACTAAACAGTGGATACATAAACTGGTATATACTAAGCAATTGTCATTTTCAGCCAAAACATGCATCTAATCTATGCAAATCAGGTTCATTATAGCCTCTGTATTCACAATTTTCTCAAAACATACACTAGAAACTTACTTAAAAATAATCACCATCTCCACAAAAATATGAAGCAGCAAAACTGTTTTCAACACTGATAATAATCAGTTTCTTGAGCAGCAAATCATCATATTTGAATGATTTCTGAAGAACCATGTGACACTGAAGACTGGAGTAACGATGCTGAAAATTCAGCTTTGATCACAGAAATAAATTACATTTTAAAATATATTCAAACAGAAAACAGTTATTTTAAATGTAAATAATATTTCACAATATTACTGTTTTTACTGCATTTTTGATCAAATAAATGCAATCTTGGTAAGCAAAAGAGACTTCTTCCATCTGATTCATCAGTCATGCTAATTGTGTTGCTCAGGCTGCATGTGATGTGTTTGGTCCTGTAATTGCTAGCTGGTGCTGTATGTCTTTTAAAAGATTTTACAGTGATCTGATCCACATAATCAATGTACTGCGATATTCCCTGTTCACCACAGCGCACAATGAAGTTGTTCCTCCATATGCCATGGACCGTCGGGCTGCCAAGTCTTAAACACCAGCTGAACGCTGCGATGTAATCACATTTCTCCACCGCAAGCTAATGGCGGAGCTCAAAGCCGGTCTGATGCTATGGATCAGGAATGGATTGGAAATTTGCGGTCGGCCTATAGAGGAGATGCGATTCTGATCTGACCACAGAAGATTGGTCAGTATTAGTAAACAAGCTGCAGGCCTGAGATACACTGATGTTTACCTCACTACTGAATTAAACAAAGCAAAAAGACAAAATTTTCATTAGAAAGATGAAGTGATTGTTATGGAGCCAAGCCACCATCTTTCTGTGAGCGCCTAAGTCAGTTTTCTTTCAAGTCTCGTCACAAACTGCCTATCAAACCTTTTCAATATCAAACAAAACATGACATCATTAGACGTCTACACAAATGTGGTATGGATTATCTAAAGCTGTTCCTGTGGCACATGATTGTTTTCTGTTTAGCCTGAAGGACTCTGGATTCTTCTGTTGTCAATTATTATATTCCATATGGAATACTATACACAGTAATAATGCCAAAAAAGTTAGTATAGGAAACAGAACACATTATGCAATGATTAACATTTCAAACATTAGTGCTTTGTATATTATGCAGGCCTTTCAAACTTTTTGATGCCAAGGACCACCTAATATATAGGATTCTTTTTTTTTTTTTTTAAATAAAAAAGGTTATATATATATATATATATATACAGATGATTTTTTTTCTGAAAGTAATGTTTTTTTTTTTATCATTTCATTAAATTAGTTAGAATCATTGTTAAAAATTGTTAAAATATTATATTATTATATATTTTGTTGTATGGTATAAAATATTTACTTTTCCCACAAAATTAGCAGACTTTCCCTTATTGTTAAAAACAAGTGCTGTCAAAACATTAAAATTAACTCAAAAAATTAGATTAAAAAATTAACCTTTTAAATAGTGCTGTCAATAAAAAAAATCTAAATTAATTTAGCAATAATTATTTCTAAAATGAAATCATTGTTTTTTAAAGTAATTTTACAAATAATTTTTTTTTTATAAATACATTTTATTCATTTTAATCTCACAATAATTGTAAGATAAAAAATTTGCTTTTATACTGTAATTATTCATTTTGTTTAAATATTACTGTTAAAATATTTCAAAATATTTTTTCAAAAAACAGTATGATTTTTATTAAATAGTGCTGTCAATACAATCACAATTAATTATTTCTAAAATGAGATCATTGACTTTTTATTATTGTTCGCAACATTAAATTTTTTAAAAATACATTTTAATCATTTTTTTTTAATTATCTAAAAATATTTTCTTTTAATTTTTTCACAAAACTATAGGCTGATTTTTTCTTATTGTTGAAAACTAGCGATATCAATTCAATAAAGTAATCATGATTAATCTCACAATTTCTGTATGATGTAATTTTTATTAACATTAATAATAGTTTTCATAGTCCTTTTGTGGCACCCAGTTTAAAAACTACTGCACTATGCTATAGAAGCTCAACATATGCAGAATTTTCACATACTGCACACAATATACATATTGCGAAACAGTGTGGCATTTTGAATGTAATATTTTGCACAGTCCCCACTGTTTATAATCTGCCGCACTGTTTTTCTATTTAAAGTTTTGTTGGAACTGATTACAATCATTTGATTTTGCCCATTTTGATCTGATCACTGACAGCTATCGTCAAACGTCCTCTTTAATGGCCACCTGTGGCCGTTCAGAGGGAAGCAGGATCTTTTAAACAGATGACTTCTCCATTTCAACCGAATCTGCCACACGTTTGGACTGATCTTTCAAAACAGAGCTGTCCTCCAATTCAGCCAAATCCGCTGAGGATATCTGAAGAAGCAACGACGTGTCTCTGCTGGCCATGCTCGCTATCTCTCGGCTGCTTGAAAATGTTGACAGAATTTCATTTTTGGTGTGAATTATTCCTTTATGAGTTACATTCTTGCTTTTAAAAATCCCATTACTTGCACCACATACAGAGCCAGCAAGACGCAGAGTCAAATCCTTCACTGAAGCTAGACAATCTAAATCATGTTTGTTTATCTAGACCAAAAAGCCATCTGCATAAGTAAATGACGTGCCAGAACCATGCAGCTCTTAAAAAACACATTTCATTTCTGAAATTCAGACATTATTTCCTTCCAAGCAGGAAAGATCTGAAGCATGAACAATTTGTCAAGCTCAAAGATGAACGCTTATGCCACTCCACTTGCTTTCATTAGAAACTGTCATATGATGCAGCAGGGCAGATTTTGCTCCCTCTCTGCTCTTTTTAATATAGACCTGTGCAAGAAAATAGTTTATATACTAAATAATCATGCAGTAATGCATGCTTTGGCCAATCCAGTAAATTAAACACTTCATAAATGATAAAGTACTTTAAACTAAATCTATTCGGATTTGTAAGTCTGGCATCAATGGAAAAACAAATTCACTTTATATAACACTTGAGTTAAAAAGCAAAGACAGTGCAACAGTAAAACTAAATATTATAAAAACAGCTGATATAAACAAGCCTCAACTGATTTCAATATTAATGTAAGTCTGGACATTTCCTGGCATACTAGAGTAAACTCTGCTTTGCTATTAAACACCTAATAAATTCTTTGTCTTGAGTTGTTTTGGACAAGTCCCGCTTTGCATTTTCATATTACTCTTCGTCAATCTCAGCAGTCCTGTTCACTGACAGAGGATCTAACTTGGTATAAAATGCAATGCGCAATCTTGTCATACCATCCCGTCTTACTTTTAAGTGACTGACGATGTGTCTCCTGAGGCTACAGACTTATGGAAAGCAGCAGGGATGTTCACACAGGCCGAAACCACAACAAACAAGCCACCACACCTCTCATTCAAACCACAAGAATTTCCCCTGTGGTCAACTTTGACAGGCAACCTGAAGGACCGTCAGGATCCAGGCCAGACTGAGACACTGACTAAAGATAAGGTTGAAGGAATAAATCAGCTCAAAGCATTTCACCTGCTCTACGTTTGGCATCTGTTGGCACTCTGATGTAATTGTTTATTGAAAAGTGACTCAACATTTTCCAGTTTGCCTGCCAGGGAAACACTTTTATTCCCGGCCTTACCAAATATGCTTATAGATTTTCGTGAAGGTAATTTCCGGTCTTCTGAGACACTTTTTCATCTTAATGAATCAACCACATCACAGTTAACGTGATAAATGGCATGCAAAAGTTGGTGCTGGCAATGCAATGTAATGTAATGCGAACAATGTGAACACACACGGCAACAGAATTAAAAAAAATGATGCACAGAACTTACATTATAGAAAAATGAGAAAAGCAAGTGGCTGAAGAAGCTGTGCAGTAATGTAACCAAGTTCAAACTATGAGCTGTGTGATGCAGAACACATTCAGTAATCGAATTTAAAAAAACATGGACGGAACTTTGATGTTTAAACGGAGCTTTTGATGTTGAAAAAAGTGACTGAGGTAGCTGTGCATCAAAAATAGAAATAGGCATCGAAGATGTCTTCTATTTCTGCACCTCTATTATGATTGGAAAACCCTTGAGCATTGTGGAAGTTCTGCAACTTGCCACATCAAAGTTCAATTTTAAAATAAGCAAAGACCATTTTGTGGTCTTCCCTTTGGCAAAAGTCTCACCAAAGGCCTTCATGCACAAATCAAAACATGCTTGTTTCAAACTCAAACCCTTTTAGTGAACAATAATGCGGACAGTAATCTCTTTGTCCTATTTCAATTCCACAGTTGCAGATTGTTGTCATCTTGAAAGAAACTGCTCCCTTGATCTATATGTGTGGACATCTGTGCATATTTTGCTGCATTCAGACTTAATGGACATTTGTTTTGAGCCTGTTTTGCTGAAGACCCCACACAGTTTGGCTTGGTGTATGTGGCCGACATAGGTGCCATTTATGGTGGAGAACGCGGGCACACATCTCCACCAACTTGCCAATTGTCACTAATTTTCAATTTTGAAAAAAGAAAGGCCATGTTACAATATTTGTGGATAACCCAGTTCAAATAAATGAGCCAAGCTTTCACAAATCATTGTACATGGACCTTCTGACAGACAAACCATATTAGATTATCATCTGAAGAGTTGATGTACTATGCAACATACTATACCACATAATCAGCATGTATAAAAACACTGCACATGGACAGTAATAAGAGCAAGTTTACCTTATGGAAGCTTCCATGGAAAATCCTCTTGACTTGATCGTTTTTAAACGTGGCTCGTTGGATCTCTCCTGTTGTATCCTTATTATAAAATGACACAGTTTGCGAGGATGCTGAGAAAATAGAGAAACAAAGAGTTAAACATCTCAAAAAAACAACCACAAACGAGAACAAACAAAATTCTCCACAGTAAACAGAAAGATATGACAGGACAAGTTGCTGGACTAAAAGGGATGTGGTGGATTAGGCCAAATCTGATTACCAGGACAAAAAGAAATAAGCCTAGAGGAGTATTTTATTACTTTTTCAATGAAGATCTCAGATATGTTATATAAGTATCAACTTTGTCTCAGATGTTTCTCCTTACATTTATTAGGAGAAATGAAAGGAGACACAAAGTGTTGACAAAGCCTAAAAGCCTAGAGAATTTAATGTGGACAATGTGCAGGATACAACAATGAGGATAGGGAGTCTGTAACATGGTTTTCTGTGAGGCAATCACTATTGTAATGAATTAACATGCTGATTTAAAGGGGTCCTATTATGCTCTTTTACAAAGTCTTGATTTTGTGTTGGGGGTGTACTAGAACATGCTTTCATGCTTGGTGGTTCGAAAAACGCATTATTTTTAAAATAATTTACATTATTATAATACATCTCTCCCAGACTGGCACATAAGGCTCGATTAGTTCTGGGTTTAATGAAGGTCCGCCTTCCGAAAAATCAAAATGTGTTGTGATTAGTTAGCTATCCCACTGCGTTGCGATTGGCGAACAGCTTAGACTGTATTTCAGTACTGCCACGCCAAGTTCCATGTACAACTGTTTAGATTAAAGTGATTCTTACGTTTTAAATATGGATATATTTTTTTATATAACTCTGATTGCATTCATCTGAAAGCATGCATGGAGGGTGAGTAAATAATACACTACAGTAGTGTTGGGTCCTGTCATCAGCCTGCGAGATCGCCAATACATGATATCGTGCTAATGTATTTAATTATTTACATACTTAGTTTCATTGCCCGAAACCAGCTCCAGCATAAGGCTAAAAGCAGCCTAACATTATCAAAGAACATCATCACTGATTAGCCTAGCCTATTCTAGTGCAAGTTTATGCATTTTAAAAAACACTCGCATTATACGTGAAGCTATCTACACTCTATGATGAATAAATCTCTTACCACACACTGCACACGTCTGCAGCGCGTTATGACTCTGACGTGCAACCGGAGTAAATCGTGGCTTCGGCATGTGTTTCGACCCCCTGTACTGCACATGTCGGCGGGGGCGTTACAGCTCTAAAGCTGCCACTCTAGTCAATGCTTGTGTTTATATCCGCCGCGCTGCGGCTCATTGAAACGGTTTTCTGCGCTGCATCACTAAAGTTAGGCTAATCCCCCACCTCGTCCCTACCCTCCCTCCAACAATTAGAATTTCTGTGGGCGGGATTTATTTTAATGATATTCTAATGGACCGCGTTGTGACATCATAGCATGCGGAAAACAAACGTCGTAGTCCAAAGGAGCTGTTCGTTGTAGTTCTTAATAAGGGATTTTTTAAAAACTAAATATCTCCTTCTGGAAAAAAAGCACAATTTTTTTATGGTGAGGTCAGTTGTAATGTTGTCAAAGCAAAAAACGAGACCAAGCCAGCACAACAAAATCCTTATCCTGAATAAGCTCAGATAATTTGGCTTCATGAGAATTAGATGAGATGCAAGATTACTGAAAAACGTGAAGACTTTATTTGTTCTCAATTTTTCTCATTTGTGATTTGTATTTCCCACCCGAGTCTATGAACACATTAAAGAACGGGCGGTTGCTAACAAAAAAACTGAGGTATATCCCACTTACGGTCGATGGTGAAACCGGTCTCAGGTTTGTAATTCTTGTCTGACACCTGCCAGATATCGAAGGCCTCGGTCGGGGAGTCCGGCAACAGGCGGAACATCAAAATGATGGTGTATGTCGGAGGCAGACCATCAGGATGAACGTACCTGTACAAAAAAGTTGACAAAAATCAGCCAGAGCAAAGAAAGGGGCTGTTCTTTCTGCAGACATCAGCACTGGCAGGTCAAAGTGAGTGGATTTATTTGATCCACAAGTACTGTTGTATGGTAAAATAATTAAGGAAGTGTGTGGGAGAACTGTGGCTTTGAATGCTTTTGGATAGTGGGCTCTACCTGGGCAAGCAGCAACATGCAACAAAAGCCAACAAAGTTCTCAGTTTAACCCTATGACTCTTAGTTTAGCCCTACAGCTCTTTAGTGACTCTTCTGTAATACCACACTACTTACATAGTGATGTCTGTACACAAGCATAAATTACAATCATTACTGTAATCTAAAAGAACATTCTTGTGCAGTAACAAATCACAGCATTACGTATCTTGTGATGTATAGCTACTTTTTAAATATTTAATTACAATTTAAACTTTCTGAGGAACACAAAAGGAGACGTTAGGCCAATGTTTATGCTGCTCTTCAAGCTGTCAAAAATATTGTAAAAAATCTGAAAAGCGGTCCATACAACTCATACACAATAGTCCACTTCTTCTAAAGCTATTCAGCTGGACTTTTCCTTTAACTTTCAAATACAGCATGTCAAGACGTGTATCTGTTGCTTCTTGCATCTCACAACAGATTATGTACGTAAGTAAAACAGTGCCTGGTTACTGATTACTTTCACTGTACAGAAAAGACTAAACACTTCCTTTTGTGTTCCACAGAATTAATAGTCAGAAAGAAAGTGCACTCTTTCTTCAAAGTCTTGCTTGATGACTTGATGAGTACTAAATTGCACACAAAATCAACATTCAGAGTCTAATCAAGAGAGGTTTGAGCTCACGATGAGGGCTGGTTCAGGAAAGCGTTCTTGTGGAGCCTGTAGGCGGTGTAGCTGTTGAAGGAACCAGGCTCCATAGAGACACCCTTGGTACTAGCGTACATCTTCTCAGTCAGATTGAAAGCTTCCAGCATTCTGAATCCTGGAAGAACACATCAATTGTGTTAGTGGTCTACATAAACACATTTGCAACACTACCATTTGGGGTCAGTAAGATGTTGTATTCAGCAAGGATGCATTAAATTGATCAAAAGTGACAGTAAAGAGATTTATAATGTTACAGCAGACTTCTGTTTTAAATAAATGCTGTTCTTTTGAACTTTCAATTCATCAGAGGCTCCTGATATGCAGATCAGCATATTAGAATGATTTCTGAAGGATCATGTGACACTGGAGACTGGAGTAACGATGCTGAAAATTCAGCTTTGCATCACAAGAATAAATTACATCTTAAAATATATTCAAATACAGAACAGTTCTTTTAAATTGTTCTAATATTTCACAATATTACTATTTTCATTGTATTTTAATCAAATAAATGCAGCCTTGGTGAACGCAAGAACGAACATTAAACATTGAAAGTTTGTACTCTGCATATGACACATGCTCACCTGGTGATGTGAATCCATTTACGTAGATCAACGGACAGGCTGTGGAAGAAAAACGTAAACACGTTTAATTTAAGGTTTGAACAGATCAGCTGTAAAGAATCTCTTAAAAGTATCATATGTAAAGTACCACAAACATTTAACTCACTGGATGTTGCGGTTTCACAGATGAACGTGACCAGGTTGTCCTGAATGGTGGAGAAGGCATCGAAGTCGTCCACCACGAAGACGTGGCGCTCGCTCGGTTTGCTGGCAATGTTCTGCAGTTCGACAAAGTCCACGTCGGCCACGCCAACAACAAACACACTGTAACCTGAAACGGCACATCTCACATTAGCACATTTATTTTAAAGTGACCATAATCATATAGTTTTCCTGAATCAAAATAGACATAATCAGGCTGTGTTTAATGACTGTTCATCACTTTTTGAAATCTAAGTAGGTGTTGATGTGATCATAGGGTAATGAGCTCATGTTTATGTCATAAAAAGTATCATTTTCAGCAGTGAGTAATACCAGCTTGCTGTAGCTTGGCAGCATTCTTCTTCACTTCATCCTGAGAACGTCCATCTGTTACGGCCACCACAACCTTCGGTACGTTTCTTCTCATTCCACTGTCTAGAGTGAAGACCTTCTCGTACACGTGCTTCAGAGCCACACCTGGGATGTTAAAAGAGAGAGAACATCAACAATACTCTTCCCTCATAAGTTTAACAAATATATCTCTGCCAATTCTTCACAGCATAACATTTGTGACCCTGGACCACAAAACCAGTCATAAAGGTCATTTTTTTGAAACTGAGATTTATACATCATCTGAAAGCTGAATAAATAAGCTTTCCACTATATAGTTTGCTAGAAGAGAACAATATTTGGCTGACAATATTTGAAAATCTGGAATCTGGGGGTGAACAAAAATCTAAATATTGAGAAAATCGCCAAATGAAGTTCTCAGCAATGCATATTACTAATCAAAAATTAGGTTTTGATATATTTACAGTAGGAAATACTCTACAAAAAGTACAAAATATCTTCATGGAACATGATCCTTACTTGTCCTAATGATTTTTGGCATAAAAGAAAAACTGATCATTTTGACCCATAAAATGTATTTTTGCCTATCGCTACAAATATACCCGTGTTACTTAAGACTGGTTTTGTGGTCCAGGGTCACATTTAGATGGAAAGGGCTGTAAATGTGTGTCAGGTGTGTTTGAGTGATACCTGTCTTGGTGTTTCCTCCTCTGTAGCGGATGAGTTTCAGAGCGGAAAGAGCAGTGCCTTTATCATTATACGTGTTGAGTTTGAACTCAGTCTTTGCATCATCACTGTACTGCACGAATGAAACCTTTCGACACAAACATATATTGCGTTATAATTAAACAGCAACAATGATGCAACAATGGAATATATCTAACTGGATTGTTACATTTTGGATTTCTCAAAGTCGCAAACGAGTTGCAATACCTGCATTCCCGATGGGCTGATGACATCAAAGGCGCCAACGACACTGAAGACAAACTGGACCACTTTGCTAAAACTATCATCTCCGATACTCCAGGAGCCATCGATGAGGAAAACTACATCTGCCTTTGCTCCCTTGCATACTGAGAACACAAAAACAACTCTGTAAGCAAGAATGCAAGAACAGCTCTTGTTTCTAATTAAACTTTTACACAAGTGGAAAAAGGGTAATGAAATCTCACTAACAAACACAATCACTGACAAAAAACAATCTAATGAACCTCCATGTTGTAATTACTGTCATAATCGGTCACACTCTCTTGAGAAATTATGCAAGAATGACGTACATATGAAATATGTACCAGAAGGTCTAAATAGGAACTAATTAATAATGTCATTTTTGTCCTGTCCACATTAACAAGGAACATTCTCAGGTTTTTAAAAAATGTCTCTCCTAAGCTTATAATCCTAGGTGGATTAGACCACATCTCTCTCTACTTAAATCCAGATGACTCCTCTGGAGTGGAAACCGCTGCAGATTGAAGCATTTGTCCACTTGGAGGCTTCTCGTGTGATGAATAAACAGGTTTTGAGATTGGTCCAGCGAGAATTTAGAGATTTTTTTTATGAACTGAAGATAAAAAGAAAAGGATCCGTATTTTATTAGCAGAAGGATTTTCTCCAAGGTTTTATAACTGATATTAATTTGATCCGAACTCGTTGCAAAGAAGCAGATCTCCAACATGTTTGCAGTGCACGTATCCATAAAAGCTCTGGACATTCTCTTCTATTGTTTCCGAACTGCTCTTTGCGGTCTAATTACTAACACCATCTTTACATTTTTTGAAGAAAACGCAAGTGCTGCTTCCCAGTGGCAACCTTCTGCCAAGAAAACCAACATGATGAGGTCTATCAATGAAATATGCATTTCATAAGCAGTAGCTGATGGCAGTAGTAGTTGGCACTTACCTGCCCAGCCGGGTGGAATAGTGGGTGGTGGAGGAGGAGTGGGTGGTTTTGTTGGAACAGGTGTGGGTTTAACAACTAGATGAACCAAAATAAGTCAAAACACATCATAAGATCATTGTTTAAGTTCAGCAGGAGGATGAATATCTGCTCATTTCCGGATAAAGCCTGAACTCACGGGTGCGTTCTTTGGTGCTGACTCCGGGCCCCTCTAGATTGGGCGTCTGGACAAACACGGTGGCGTTGTAGAGGGAGTCCGGACTCAAACCATCGAAACAGTATTGAGTCTGACCCGCAGTGATGGTGATCTCCTGCTGACCTTTAGCTGCCGCTGAAAACAGATCAAACAACCGTCTTTTTACACAATATTTAAAGAACGCCAATGAACTACTGGTACTTGGGTACTTTTTTATAACTGTTGCAAGATAAAGCATCAACATTTGTGAATTTGACGAAAGTATCTTCCATAAAAGTCACGAGGAAGTGAACAAAGAAGAGGCCTTCAGATAAACAAAACAATAAAGCTTTGTCTGAGTATCTAATCTAGATGAATGAAGTCACAGTTACAAGCAGTGTGCTTTGCTGTAGTTTTCACACCAGAAAAAAAAACCTAGTTATAGACTAGCATCAGAAAATTTTGAATCAGTGAGATTTTTTAAATGTTTTTGGAAGAAGTTATGCTCACCAAGGCTGCATTTATTTAATCAAAAACAGCTATTGTGAAATATTGTGAAATATTATTACAATGTAAAATAACAGCTTTCTATTTGAATATATTTAAAATTTTAGTTTATTTTTATGATGCCAAAGCTGAATTTTTAAAATCATGTTCTGCATTTTTATTAGATGTTTTTGTGGAAACCATGATGCATTATAATTTTCATTACTTTCACTTTTGATCAGTTTAATGCATCTGTAACTTTCTAAAAAATAAATAAAACAAAATCATCTTACTGACCCCAAATGTTCAATGTTAGTTAACACATAACAGAAGACAGTGAACAAAAACATCGTAAGTGTGACTCACGGTCCAGAGGGTTCAGCTTGATTCTGTAAGATGTGGCGGCGCGGTGGGGTGTCCATTTGATGCAGAACCTGTCGTAGCCAACGTTGTACGTCTCCAGGTTGGTCACATTGAGGTACACTGAAAGGCCAAGACAGTTGCGCTCAATTAGTGAATCTTGCTGAGTGGCGTAAAACCAAAAATGCACAACTTAATCTAAACACTTTTGAAAACGTACAAGTTGTTCCTTGTCCTATAAGAGGTTTGCTGACACCGCTATCGTATTGGGCGTACACCTGAACATCATACGTTGTGCCGGGAAGCAGGTTATGTAGGGTATAGCTGGTGACGTCACCAACAAACACCTCCAAAGACTCATCTTTATCTGAAGGAGGAATGCCAACAAAACAAAGAAAACAGGGTTGATTATGATTTCATGATTTCAATTTTAAAAAGCATGCAGTTATTTGCAGTTTTTGGTACCTGTTGGTTGATAGACTAGTTTGTATCCCATGACTGGAGCTGGAGCCGGATCCCAGGACACACGGAAGCGAGTGTACCACTCGTCGGAGACACGCAGGCTCTGAGGTGCCAACAGGCCGACTGAAAATTAGATTCAAAGTAAGAAAGACATGTGGTTAAAAACCACTAAATATCATAGCAGCAGTGTTTAAAATGCTCCTATAACAAGAAATACACAGATGTACAGTTTGTTTCAGTTGTGCTGTGTTGCTATTAGCTGAAGGATGTTCTGGATTCTAGCCCATGCTAACTTGCAGATTTAATGCTAGCTTAGGCCAACACTAACAGCAGTTTTCCAAACTCTCCACCATGCCCTACCAGTAATTAATTACTCATATTCTCCTTTAACCAAAAGCACACTAAATTACACTAAAATTAAAATGAAAACTGAAAATAAAAAAATAAAAGCTAATTCAAAATATTAATAAACACTAAAATAGCATATAAGTAATACTAAAACAACACCAAATGTAGCTTGCCAAGCTACAAGATGCTTATAATTTAAAGTTTTTTGAAAACAGCTGAAATAATTCCATGCTATTAAAAATGCATTAAACAAGTAATGTTACAACCTTTAGTTTTTTTTTTATATCAATAACAGAAAATGCATTCTAAGAAAGGTGAGAAATTAAAGAAGTGCATGTTTTGCGAGAGCAGTTTGTGTGACTCACGTGTTTTTCCATTTCCGTTTAGGGATCCGCCAGGTCCCTCGGGATAAACTGCTGTAACTGTGATGTTGTATGGTGTGTCAGGGAGCAGATTTTGAAGGATAGCATTATTTCTGTTGCCTGGAACAACAGTCTGCAGAGAAAACCATCAGATGCATGATTTTTCTTTTTGTTAAATAACCACAACTGATAAATATTTGATAAATCAAAGATTTTTGTTTCTTTGGAAAATTGTGCACTGATGAATCATGCACAGTATGATAAGAAGCATTCATTAATAAAGTAAATAGGGTTAATTTAAAATTTTATGTTTACTTCATGTTGTAGGTCGAAAGAGTGGCAGTATTGAAAGAGTGAATAATTAAATATATAGAACAAATATTGTGGACTGTTACTTACAAATTCTGTGATGGGATCTCCCGTCAATGGAGCGTACGCAATCTTATATTGCTGTACGGGACCCTCAGCGTGATCCCAGCCAATGCTGATCGTGCTTGTGGTGGTTTCAAAGACCCTCATGTTCCTGGGTCCAGCTCGTGGTACTAAAAAAAAAAAAAAACATATGCATGGCTTATTGTTCAAAATAAGATCTATAACATGCATTTAATAAATGCATTAAATAATTAAACACAAGCTCACGTGTTTTTCCTTTTCCATCAATTCCTGTGCCTTCACCGTCGGCATATACCGCCATCACATTCACAGAGTACGGCGTATCCGGGATGAGCTGATCCAGGAAAGCATTGTTGATGTTGCCTGGAACAAGAACCTGTGGAAAAGACCATCATTTAGATAACACAAAGACAAGTATATTCACAAACATCCACTGTATGACAACCCAGCATAGACATTACGAATTTGGCAATGCAAATATACATAATGATGTCACCGTTAAGACCCTGTTTAGATTAGCAGAGCAAGATAATATTTCCAAATAGATATGTAATGCAAACAGATGTGCTCATAGGGTTAAATGCTACATAAATACTGTCAGAATCGCAATAATCGCCCCCAGGGGGCGGCAGGAGCAGAAGATGGACTGGATTCGGGGGTGACAGGGAAACCCCGTCAGCTACCTGTCAACACACCGCAGGATTATCACCCCATCTGCTCATTTGTTTCTCATTGTAGGCTTCACATCACTGATGGCAGCTGCATACTTTCCATGCAACAACACTTATGACAGAATCAGATCTGGCACAAACTGATGGGTTTGACAAATATGGGTCAGCATGCAGGATATGAACATTTCTCTTTTGTGTCCCAACTTGTTGTGCTTAGTTGTGCATACAGGAGACTTGTGAGCCGGAGAGACTCTATACAGCTCCTAAACATCTCCTCTCTACTACAAACACCGTAAATGACGCCCTGGGGAGCGACTTTAATTAACGATGCAACGGCAGTAGCATGAACAAAAACTAGTTTCCTGTTGTTCAATATTGAACTACTATGTCAATTAAGTAGCGATGGATCTTGAATAAAAGATCCATCGCTACTTCGCTTACCAAGGAAGCCAGGGCAATAAACAAACACATTGTCATTGTCCTAAAATATACCCCAATCTGTCTCTCTCTTTCCCGCAAGTAGTATTGGACAGTCTAATTCATTTTAGTGAATCGATTCAGATGGTTTGTTGTAGCAATGAACTTGTTCAAATAAATAGATTCGCAGATTCGTGAGTCATCCCCCAGCAGGGTTCACAAAAGTCATTTTACTTGTTGTAGTTTAATAAATATTTAGTTAAATACTGCTGTTTATCATTATGTTTTCAATTCATTGTCTTTGTTTTGGGTTTATTAGCTGCTTTTTGTGTAAATTTATGTGTTCGAGTTAATTGAGGTCCTTGTTGTTTTCCTGTAATCTAATAATATAAGTATCTGAAATGATGTGCCTCTTTTTACAATTTAAGTGTAGTTAGCTACTGTTTTTAAGTAACTTAGCGTAGAGTGTTTAAAAGTAGATGCTTGACTGCACATTAACTATCAGTTGGTTGTATTCTAATTGAATAAACTGTGTCCAAACCTGATGTAAAGTGACAAAAAATGAAAACCTTTCAACCGATATTTAATATACAGGGTTTCATCTCTGATTTGCAGGGAACACATTAAATGTATAACTTATGTCATTTTGCATAAAAGGGTGTCTAAAATGCATAAATGTAAATACGCAGAATTGTACGTCACTCACAGATTCAAGAGGTCGGATGCCGCTCAGTGGGGCGTAGGTGACCCTGTACTGCTGCACTTGACCCGAGGCGGGTTCCCAGCGCACATTCAGAGTGTTAGGAGTTGGGTTGTAGACCTGGATATTCCGGGGTGGGACTCTTGGAACTGTGAACGAGGGCAAGAATGTGTTGAATAAGAAGCTACAAAACAGCAGAGTGAGAACAAGGAATTTACAGAACAGCAGAGGAAGTCAAACAGCTCACACAGAGCCGTTTTAACAGGAGGAAGCTCAGTAAAGTTCAGGAATGAACGCTGAGCGAAGCACTCGACAGCGGCGCAGACGGGTTTTATGGTGAGAAAGTGCCAAAAAGGAAAGGCAGGTGGTGGGGGGGCATTTAGGGTTGATGCTAAAACAGCTTAGTACGCTTTTTAAACCAAAGCAGATGTGACTAGTCTCACAGAAATCCATTAAAAACTCTCTAACGCGAGTTCAAAGGATCCGGCATAAGTGGAAAAAAAACTCAAGCATCCTAATCCTGTAGTTGTTGCTCTGTGTATACAATTTAGTAGTGTGCTGATGTTAAACCCACATTTAGCTTGCATAAATTGTTTTGAATCTTCACAATGAGTTGTGAAGCACACAAAACCCAGTTGCTAGACTATTTCGAGTGGTTTCAAAGTGTTTTCACAGTTGCTATGCAGTTGCTTGGGAGTTCTGGAAGGATTGTTTGGTCCAAGTCTAAAAATAAGACTTGGGTACCTCCCTTTTATTGTCTGCCTGACAAAAATCCTTGGAAAACTAAGAAAAGTCATAGCGCAGCTCTACTCAAAAAGTCACTTGGCACTTGGCACCTCACTTACGTGTCTTTCCTTTCTCGGACTGCCGGAGACCCTCTCCCTCTGGATAAACAGGAACCACAGTCACTGTATAGACCGTGTCTGACAGAAGGTTCCTCAAGACGGTGTTGGTGGTGCCTCCAGAAACCTGCTCCTGTTGATGTATGAAATATGAACAGAAAGTTATTTAAGATCAGTTGCACGTCCAGAAAGACAGTAGAACTTCCTCCTAGGGCATCTCTTACCATGTCTTCCGCACCACCTCTTGCTGGGACGTAGAAGATTCGATACTGCCGGACGTTACCCTCAGCGGGCTCCCAACGCACCTTCAGTGAACTGGTTGTAGGATCGGTGACCTGCAGGTTCTTAACTCCACCCAGAGGCTCTGAGAATCGCAAGAATTGAAATTAAGCATTCTGCATGCCAGTGGAGTACCATCTAAACTTGACGTTGCTGGTACGCACTTGTTTTTCCATTCTCTGATTGTTTCTTTCCTTCGGCATCGGGATATACTGGTACTACGGTGACTCTGTACTCTGTGTCTGGTTGCAGGTTTCTCAGAACAGTATTGGTGGACATTCCCGACACTTGGGTCTGAAGAGTACATAAGTACAGCCACACACTAGTTATAAACAAGCAAAGCAAACAGACCAACTTAAGACAAAATTAAGACAGATTTAATTAATTACCATGCTTGAAGCGCCACCAGCAACAGGGACATAGATGACATTGTACTGACGAACATCTCCATCTGCTGGGTCCCATCGGACTCTCAAAGAGTTCACAGTTGGATCTGTCACCTGGAGGTTCTTCACATTTCCCAATGGCTCTGCGTTAATAAAACAGACATTGTGAACCCTCTCCAGACAATAAACATGGATCCCTCATAGAGGCAGGTGAGTTCTCCATCCTAAAATTGCAAGCTTCTATACTCACTTGTCTTTCCATTCTCTGACTGGCGTTTTCCTTCCACGTCATTTTCATACATAGGCAACAATGTGACCTTGTATACCGTGTTAGCATTGAGATTACGTAGGACAGTGCTTGTCGTGCCACCTGAAACAAGTTCCTGATCACAAAAACAAGCGATTTGGTCACATAATGAGTAAGGTCCTTCACGTAAACTGTTAGAAGATACCTCATCACATCTTACCATCTTCTCAGAGTCTCCAGGCTGCGGGATGTAGAAAACCTTGTAATTGCGAGGGTTTCCGTCAGCATGCTCCCATCGCACATTGAGGGTGCTGCTGGTGGGATCGGTAACCTGAAGGTTGCGAACTCCACCCAACGGTCCTGAAAAGCAAGGATACATGAACTTTAACACCAGAGTCATTCTTAAATAAACAATACCCACATATTTCAATTTTTGGCTATGTTAATCTTCACAACGAACTCACTTGTTCTTCCATTCTCAGAAAGAGGCTTGCCCTCCATCTCATGATATACTGGCACCAAAGTCACAGTGTAGGATGTGTCAGGCTCTAAGTTCTTCAGAACAGTGGAGGTGGTGGTTCCAGAAACTTGATCCTGCAAGACAGCAGTGTTTCAATAAAAATAATGTATTTGTTTGCAACTCTAGAATGGAAACATTAGCATTGATTGCAGAGCCTAAAAATGCTGTACAGGTGTAATTTGTAAAATAAACAATCATTTAGTGAGATTTACATATATAAGAACAAATCATTTATATAATAAACTAAAAACCTCCATTTACATTCTTCAAAACCAAATTAAAATGAGTGTGAGGTTTGCGACAGAAACTACAGTTTGTTTGCTATTTCTGGAACATCCATGGAAATCATTCTCACCACTTCCTGATTTTCGCTTCCGGTAGGAACGTAAATAACAATGTATTCCCGCACATTGCCTTCTGCCGGCTCCCAGCGTACGTTCAAGGTGCTGATAGTTGGATCTGTTACCTGTAGGTTCCTCACGCTGCCCAAAGGTTCTAAGAAGACAACAAAATTGACTCAGCATTGATGAAATGTGTCCAAACATCCTTCATATTTCATATGATTTATCAGTGTGTCATTTTGGAGCTCCTTACTAGTCTTTCCCTTCTCAGAGAGTTGAGGTCCATCTCCTTCAGCGTACACTGGCAAAACAGTCACTGTGTACATGGTGTCTGGCAGGAGTTTACTCAACACTAATGTTGTGGTGCTCTCAGACACTTGTTCCTGAAAGAACATTGAAACTGGAGCTTAGTATCTGCTTAGAACCCATTCCAAAAAAAAACCTTAGTTTGTTTTAACAAAAACTGGATGCGCAAGGTCTACACATCTAAACAGATAAAGACAACTAAGCTTATAAACAAAAAGAAAACTGCGCTCTCTCTTTGTAGCTTGCCAAAATAAAATCAGTTTCACAGTTTACTCTAGCTTCATCTAAACATTGGTGCTCCCAGTTGTAAACTTTCCCAGCAGGTTTCTGAGCATAATAAGAATTCAGTTAGAGTTTCACTGCAGCACTCTCTCATCTCTAGTCCTCAAAGGAAGACTATGTCTATATTCATCTGTCTGCAAGTCATGCCATTAGATTTTAGAGAGATTTCCACTCATGACTTCAACACTGTATAAACAAACTTTGAAATATTCAGATATTCCTACCATGAGCTCAGTTCCTCCGTTGGTGGGCACGTACAACACTTTGTAACCCTGCACGTTCCCGTCGGCGGCATCCCATGTGGCAGTGAGTGTTGTGAAGGTGGGATTAATGAGAAGGAGGTTTTGAACACCTCCAAGAGGCACTAGAGTGAAATAGACAATGGTTTTGTAACAAGGATAGTGAGTCTGCGCATAGATATATAAATGAGCTAGACTGATACGCACATGTCCTTCCATTCTCAGACTGGCGCCTGCCCTCTGTGGCGGGATACACTGGAACCACAGATACGGTGTATGGAGTATCAGGCTGCAGGTTTCTTAAAACTATAGATGTTTGGGCCCCAGGTACTTGTTCCTATTTACAACAATGGGGAAAAAAAAGCTGGAGTGATACCTTGAGTGAACTGGTCACCATAATTTCTCATGAAATTTTGTTCTAAAATGTTTATTTTTATTTATTCATTTTATGTAATAATAGTTGTCAGAAACAAAGCCCCACCATTGCCTCAGTTCCTCCAGCTGCAGGGACGAAGAAAATTTTGTATTGGCGCACGGCACCGTCCGCGGGGTCCCATTTGACATTCAGAGAGGTCATGGTTGGGTCGGTGACCCTCAGGTTCTTCACACCACCCAGAGCCCCTATAAATATGATTTCCATTTTACTGTTTTGGCATCAAGTATATGAAGCATAATCCAGATCATACTTCCAGACTGGAGTTTGGACAGAGTGATTGCAGTATGCATGTTCACTCCTAAAATTAAACATTCTTTATTGATTCTTTGCAGCACATTCCGATTAAAAAAACTCTTTCTCATGAAGAACCCTGGCTGTATAGTTGGCGTAAACTCATTCTAATCTCTACGGGCAACAGAATCAGACAGAAATGTCAGAGGGAGTCATTCAGTCTCCTATTTTTCATTCTTAATCAGTGAAAGCAAGATATTGAGAATAAAACACTGAGGTTTCTGAGAGAAACTCACTTGTTTTTCCATTCTCAGACATTCGCTGGCCGTCTCCCTCTGCGTAAACAGGAATTAAGGTCACAGTGTAAAGCGTGTCGGACTGAAGGCCTCTCAGAACTGTGCTGGTGGTGGTTCCTGATACCTGCTCCTGTTTCCATGAAAGAATATACAGTATAAGGTCTGTTTAAGTCAAAGAAACATTGCAAATCACTTCCACTTGAGGTCTGCAAGTCAATATCTGAACATCAATTTGTAGGTTACTCTTTAGTTGATTCTAGACGTCCTACCAGTCCTACCATGCTTTCGGCACCGCCAGCCGCAGGCACGTAGATGACCTTATACTCCTTCACTTTTCCTTCTGCTGGCTCCCAGCGAACATTCAGTGTGGTCATGGTGGGGTTCAAAACCTGCAGGTTTCTCACTCCTCCTAAGGCTTCTACAGGAACACCACACACAGCGTTACATAATTCCGTCTCATTTTCATTGCATAACATCTCGAAAAATCTGACAAAACTCCAGATGTGAGCGAAAACCAAGATGTTTTATGGAATGCATCCTCCCTACGTGAGTTTATCATTGTTTTTGCTTCCCAAACGGAGTCGTAAAATACTTCAGGACGCTGAAAGGATTGCCTTGGAGCTGCTTACTTGTTTTTCCTTGGCCGGATATATCTTTACTTTCTCCGGTGCGATAGACGGCAGCCACAGTTATGGAATAAGGGGTGTCAGGGGTCAGCTTCTGAAGAATGACGCTGTTCTTCTTTCCACCGACTTGAACCTGATTGGAAAAGATGTCAATAGTCAGAATTGTTTTGGTGTTCATTGGTTTCGATGAAATGAGAATGGCTCCCTCTCAAAAATAAGCATGTTGAATATAGTGCAACAAAACAAAAAAAAAACTACAAGAAATGCATTCGTAAATAATCAAGTATTTCCTAGTAAAAAAAAGGTTATTTAATAATAAATAAAATCTTAAAATAAAGCCTAAGTATCTACATTACACACACTTAAACACAGTTAGAAGAAAAAACAACTAATTTACAAATATCTCGTTGTCTCATCTTTTGTACGTCACTTTGGATAAAAGTGTGTACTAAATGCACAATACATAATATAATATGTAAATAAACATTAACCAACATTTCACATGGACATGGCAATTTTACGATGATTTTTTTTTTTTTTTCTCTTTGCATCCTGCATTAATAAACAAACGGGTTAAAAAGCACCATTGTTTAGTTCTAATACAGTTAGCAATTCCCAAACAAACAGGAAATGTTTGCTGGGCTGCTCATCTCAAGTGCCTAGTCATGAAATACATAACAGCAATGGTTTTGTATTCTTGAGGCCTATATTACAGACATGTTGTGATGGTTTGCATCAGATGAGTCTGTTGGTAATGACTCCCTGTCACAACGTTCCCATTTGCTTGCTGTAATGATTAACACACGGTCCTTGAACTTTCTGTAAACAGGTTCTGCCACTCATCATCGTAATTGAAAGATTACCCAAGTCCTGATTCAAAACGTCTCAATGGAGGGTGAACGGGGACAGCTGAACTTACAGACAGCGGTTTTCCACCCGCAACAGGTTGGTAGGTGACTTTGTAGTTCTGGACAGGGCCTGGCGCATGATCCCATTTCACGGTTAGAGTTGTAGTGGTGGCATTGAACACTTGAAGGTTTTGTGGTGGTCCACTGGGCACTGGGAGTAGACAGAAAGGTCAATCAGCAAAATATGGCTTTGGAACTGTAGCAAAAATTATTAGGGATGGGAATCATGAGGGATTTAACGATTCTGGATCTGATTCCACTTCACGAATCCAGTTCTTTTAGGGTTTTAAAGGAAATTCTGAATTGTAAACTGAACAAAAACAACTATTTTGGCAAGATAATCCAATGTTTCTTTTATTATTGAAGCACAGTTTATCAAAATTATCCAAATGTTAACTAAACATATCATATGAAGAAGCAGTCAGTAATTCAGTCAGCAGTTCATTAAAAACAATAGATTTGGTTCATTACAAATCCTTCAATTCTAGTACTTTTTTACTTAATTATTCTGAATTGGTTATCGATTCCCATCCCTAGTCATTATGCTGGTTACATGAGCATTATGGGTCAATCCTGAAGGAAGGATGGGGCACATGGGTTTTTGGGATGGAGAAATGGCAATTTCCAACAAAAACAATGAAGTCGGGCATGTTATGCATGCGCATTTATGACTGATGACAGATGACAATGATGACAAAATGATAGCGATGAAATGGCAATGATGAATGATGATGGACAAATGACAGTGGATGAGTTTCTGATGAAACACAGAAATGCACATGCAATTCGTTATCTTCCTTTGTTCATCATCCTCATTAGCATTTACATTAACAATTAGATTTCCCCTTTTCGGAAACAACATACCGGGTGTAATGACCTTTGACACTAGAAAAAGATAAACAACACATTATGTTATTGTAACGTCAACAGCTGTTAATGTGTTGGCTCTGATTCTTGAGAACTGGGACAAAACCTTACCTGCCTTAGTTTTAGAGCATAACTTAATAATATATGTATTAAACTGAAAAAAAGCAAAAATATAAATATGCATATTGTAAAGTAAAAAAAGACCTTACTGACACCAAACTTTTGTAGTGTTTTTTGCATATAGACACATTGAGTGACTGGCAGGAAAAAACAGATTTGTCGAGACAAATGAGGCCGTTTTGAATTCCTTTATACACAGATTGCTATTTATCCAGTTTTTATTCCATTCTGTCCCAGTACTCAAGAGTCAGTGTTCTACATGTGCGGTTGTGCATTAGTCTCACATGTGCGTTGGCTCCCCATCAGATCCTCGCTCTCCGACTCATCGGGGTAGATGGCTGTGATAGTGACGTCATACATTGTGTCTGGGTCTAAATCTGGCAAAACGTGGCTTGTCTCTTCACGACTCAGGATTTCCTACAAAAAATCAATTCCGGTGAGTCTCACATTAAATTTTACTAAATTTGTAGTGAAAATGCAATTTGATGTTGCTTTAAAATCAGTGGTACACTCTTAATAATAAAGGTTATTTATTGCCATTAATGGTTCCATAGCAAAATTTTAACATTCATTGAATCTTTCCATTGTTGGAAAAAGTGAGAGAAAATGGGTTTGTAACTCGAAAGTCTTTGGTTGATTTGGACTAAAGTTTCTTTTAAATGAATAAAATGATGGTACTAATATTTAGCTGGTTAACATACGTATTTGAACTTGTTCTCGCCCTGCTTGGTCCAACCGACGCGGTACAGTTCGACGTCTGGTGCTCCATGCTCCCATGTAGCCCTGAATGACGTCTGGCCCACTTCCGAAAACCTCAAGTTCTTGGGCGCAGGTACCACATCTGAATACCAACAGAGAAAGTATGTGACATTTAGAAACTGGTCTGAACAGGACGACTGTGAACCATTTGAACTCACAAGTTGGAGCAAGCGAATGTGTTCCTATGTAAAAGGAAGTGGTTTGTTTGTCAGCGGACTTGGAGATCAGCTGGGACTGATGAAGGATTTTACCCTTGGGACTGATAAAGTAAAGCCACGAACACATGCACGTGGCTTGGGTAAGGGTGGCGTCACACATGGCAGTCATTATCCAGACAGGGAGCTTGAAAGACCTGCTGAAATTGCAGGTCTTGTAGCCAGTAAGTCACATAGTTCAACACCAACGTAGCAAACAAAACCCGGCAGCCGTGAAGTAATTGCTGCTGCCAAACCAACATTATCGGTCATTTGGTGTCGTCTTGGAGAATCAGTGAAGATTATAAGCTCACCAGTTACTGCACTGCCAAGCATGGGATTTCCTGGACCCTCGTCGTAGACGGGAGTGACGGCAACATCATACTCCGTCTGAGAGCGGAGGCTGGTGAGAACCAGAGTGGTGATGTCACCGTTGACCTCAACCTGTCAAACACCAACGTCAACATTAACATTAACACATATCAAGAGAAAAGGAATAAGAGATGCTTTTGACAGGCCCACTTGCCTCATCTCCATTTATTACAAAAGGACTAAAATCTGAGTTGGTGCAACAGTGAAAACTAAAGGGAACACTTCAGCAAATAGGGGAATATACAGTACTTAAAGATACCTTTAGTGGACTCTTTAGGACCCGAAACCTTTTAACTTAGGGCTTTTCCCAAACTAAGGGCTCGAGATCTCCCTCCTTTTCTCCCTTTGTTATATTTATTGTACACCAGGCAAAATAAAAAAAGTCTGCTAACTTGGTACAGTAACAACACATCTTTCCTAAACAAGACACATGATTTGGTGAATCATGCACGTCATACTTAAATCCTTAAGTATGATAAACAGCAATAGCGATGTTTTGCCTTGTATGGATCCAAAGATGGATTCAGAGTTCGGCTTAGTGAATCAGGTCATCTCAACCTCGTTCCAGAGAATGTCTAAGAAGAGATAAACAACGGTCTGCTTCCTATCAACAAGTTTGCTTGGATGTGACCTTTTGGATCTCAAATAGTTCCACTGGTTCATCTCAGTAGATCTTCAAAGATAAAAGACTCCTTTTGGGAAAAAATGGCATGGGGGAAGCCAATTCCCAAAGGCGGTGTCCTCAGCGTAAAGCACTAGAGTTTGTCCTGCCAACTAACCAGGGTTCATGAGTACATCAAAGTAAGAATAATATGGGGTCTTGTAATGCAGGGAGTACAAGCTAATGTGCAAATCTACTGCTTGAGTCTTATTTTATCTTACATTCCATAAAATATCAATCACAGAAAGATGTTTAAACTGGTGTTAAACTCATACTTAGTCTTTGTTTTTGACAATCCCTGCTGTGTGAACTGCACATTTTGATCACCTCTTTGAGGTCTCCATCCTCTCGCTTGTAGGTGATGATGTATTTGCGGACGTTCCCAGGAGCTGCGTCCCAGGTGAGACGCATGGAGCTGTGAGTCACTTCTGTGATTCTCAGCTCACCCGCTGGAGGCAGAGGCACTAGAAGAGGGATAGATGCGCTTAATTTGATATTTCTAAAAACATATACTACGCATTGACAATAACAGGTTGAAAACATTTTAACAAATAAAGAGAAGACTAGCATACGAGTAACTCCTCTGTCGATTAAGGGTTCACTGGATGCCTCTCCGTGAAGCGCGAACAGGGAGATCGAATACGCCGTGTTTGGAAGCAGCTGCAATAGCTGGACATCGTTCACATCTGCAGCAACTCGCATCTGCAGGAGAGAGGAGTTAAGAGGACGGACATTAGTGAAGCTGCAGCCCAGCGAGACAAGACTTGTTATGAGGAACACCTGGCATAAACACACTCCTGGTTGTTAAGGTAAGTCTCAGACTAAATCAGATCAGCCAGATCAGCCAGGGATAATGGTTGTGACTTTTCCAAAAAAACACACAGCATCTGTTGATATTTGGGTACTATTATGTACATGACATCAGGGACAAAACAGATCCAGAACAGGCAGCACTAACTCGTTTTTGCCAAAAAGCTTGTGTGTTGGGTAAGTCTGCATTTTGCAGACCCCCTAAAGGAAGATTTTATTGCTCAGAGGCCGCTCTTTCACTGCTCAGGAGAACAAATGGAGTTTTCAGTTCAACCTAATTTAATTATCAACTTAGTCTCAGAAGTCTTCTAAAATTCCTAAGGTGAATTAAATAATAGTTGACATACAGTACAAGAAGAGCAGAGCTATAAAATAAACATGGATAGCAGATCAGATGGTTTGGTTTAATTTTGACTGAGCAGACTTCAGTATCTTTGCAACTAAAAAAAAATGTTTCAATACTTCTAAATACTTCTAAAATAACTAGCTTTGACAGCTTACAGATTTGAAATGGTTGAGGAAAATTTCATACTGCTCTCGTTTGTGATTTTCTTTCCTATAGGTCCGAACAGCATTGTAAAACAGTTGCTCCCTGCTTTGACCATCTGGCTACACTAAGGGAGCTGCTGGCAGAGGTGGATTTACTTTGCCTTGAGGTTTAATAAAGCAGAGGTGGAAATTTTGAGAGATCGTCTGGAGGCTGTTCTGGAAGGCGTCAGCGCGACAGGCACTCACCTCCATCTTTCCAGAAGGCACGCTGGCGTTGATGCTGTTGTAATGCAGCAAGTACCCACTGGCTCCGCTCACTAGCTCCCATCTGACCCGCATGGATGTCACGGCCTCGTCGTACACAGTCATGCTGGTGACACCAGGTAGGGGCACTGTGGAGATCCAAAAGAGGGAAAACTTTGATCTAAAATACAGCTTTAAAACGAATAATAAAAATTTGTTAATTTTCATCAGCGGTTGCACTTTGGTTAAATTATGACCATAAAGCTAAAGCTACAATGACCGCGGCATCCAAGTGGCTCATGACAAAACGATAAGGCCCTCTTTACAATGGGATAAGTCCTTGTAATGTTGATCATAAACATTATAGTGAGAAATGTAAAAAAAACTATAAAGTGAGAATAGCCAATTAAGATGTTCTGTTTACTTTAAATCTGTAAAAATGATTCAAGTTTACTTTGTCCATTCATAAGACCAAAACTAAGCTGTTGACGAGGGACCACTTCACAGATTTTACAGCTGCTTCGTATTTGCGATGTGGAAACCAGCATTAAAATTGTATGTTATAAGAGCTGCAGTATTTCTTTGAGGTTTTACATTGGCTTTGCTCCAAACAATACTGAACTGCCTACCTAAACACATTTTCAGGCATCATTAGCAAGTTCCCAACACGTAGGCTATTCCGAACATATAGGATATCATGTTTAGGCATTATGACACACTCGGTCATTCATTTTCACCGCATTTTGGTGGAAAATGCAGGCTGTTTCAATTACGAAAAAAACAATATTTACTTCAGGAAACGTGAGTGGTGTTTGCTCATGCACAGCTTGCTAGAGTTGCTAGGGTGTTCTGTATGGTTATTAGTTGGCATCTAGTTAGAACGTAGCTAATAACAGTTAATCCAGTTTCCAGTGGATGAGGAAAAAGAAGTATATATAGTGAGTTTCGTCTGAACAGTAGGAGAACGAGTGTGATAAACAGCAGGAAAGGTTAACTTACATGTGGTTTCGGTTCCTTTCAAAGGCTCGCTGCTCTCCTCACCGATCACTCCATAGACCCTGACAATATACTCGGTCATGGGGTTCAAGTTGACCAGGACAACTGTGTTTTCTTCGCCATCAACGAACATCTGTAAAGCATCATCAGAGAGAGGTGATTGTCTGCTGAGAGGGGTATTACACAAGACGGAGGGGTGAAACGGGGGAGGCATGTGGCTTTCTGAAATCATCTCTCTGAAGTTGCAGGTTCTTAGAGGTCGGAATTTGGCGAGGGAACACACAGGGCATGTTGTGAGATTTATGGGAGCTACTTCAACCCATACTGATACATGATACTTTTAAGACATATACTGTAGAAACAGCATATACGTTAAAATAAAATATGACAAGCATAGCTTTAAATGAACGTTATATAAAAGCTGCTCTGTTCTATAGACGTTATTAAGGTTACACAAGAGGTATATAGAGATATGGAAATGAAATGTCAAATGTTGCTCTTTATCAAACTTGACTTTTATAGCGACCATTCAATGGACACAATAATAAATAAATGATATGCGCATATAAATATGTTAGTGAGCTGTCTACCTATACAGCATTTTAAGGCATCATAAATGTACTCCCAAAGCAAAACTTAAGAAAATTAATGCCTTCTAAGACAACTTGTTTTGGCTGATTTTGAAGGCAGCATTGAGTAAAAGAAACCCAAGGATGCACTGCAACAAGCTTAGCATAAAAAATACATGTATAGATGCTAATAAATGAAAGTGACATAAATTCCAGAAGTATGTGAAGTTTGCATGCATTTTCATTTGAGAACAAGCAGGATGTATGTGTTTTTAATGCTCACCACTTCAGTATTTCCTCCGGCGGCAGGGACGTACTCGATACGGAACTTCTCCACTGGCTCGTCGGGTGGCATCCAGGTAGCGCGGAAGGAGTAGTGTGTGACCTCAGAAGTCACCAGATCAGTGGGCGTCCCTGGGCCGCCGCCTGGTTCATAGAAAGCGATGGAAAAAATGTGAGCAGTGCTCTCAAACCAGTTTACTGTTAAGACTGTAAATCTTCCTCGGGCCTATTAGCTGCTTGCAAAAGGTTAAATGGGTTATATATCACAAGTTTCATGGGTTCTGTAAATCACTGCTATCCCCCAAGGAGTATCGGAGTGCAACCTACAGTTTTTCCTTGCAGTCTTTTCAGCAAGATTATTAGTAAAAAAACAAAGAACCGTCTGGGAAAACAAGAGTGCAAATCAAAAAATGGATGGCAAGAGTTCAAGCGGCTCAGCCGAGCCAAACTTTGGGAGCTTTGGGAGTTCTTGGTTTTTTATTCTAGTCTGTAGAACAGATCCAGGACAGATTGGTTGAAATTCACAGAGCGTTATGCATTCAAAACATACACTAAAGTGCGTGACTGTACCTGGGCCTTTAACACTATTACAGAGGTTGACAGTGAGGTCGTCCACAATGTCAACCAAGAAGGAGAAGTCGTTGACGTTGTACATGTGAATTTCATCAGGGTCAGAGGCAATGGCTCGCAACTCATTTTCATCTGCATTTTTCACACCTAGGAGCCAAAAGGAGATGATCATTGAAAGACCTCAATTACTTCATCTAGGTCAACGAGACGTAGATTAAACTGCAGACTTGCCAAAGGAAAAGGAGAGCACTGGGTTGAATACTATATCTCTTTCTAGCACACAGATGTTTATTTTCCGCTGAGACTGTATTGACAGAATGCCAGCAATGTTGAAAAGAAAAGAACTTACCGATGGCATAGAGCTCAATGCCCGAGTCACGCAGTCTCTGAGAATTCACTATAATCTCGTCTTGAGATTTGCCGTCTGTAATAAGGACGCCAATCTTACGAGAATCGGGTCTCATACCCACATTTGGTTTGAAGTTGTTCTGGAGGATGTAGTTCAAGGCCATACCTTTGGAAACATAAGCAGCATGTTAGCGTATAAGTATATTGTTCACATAATCTATGAATCAAATCAAGCCTGATTAGGCATGATTTGATTGTTTCGATTCTCTGATTGGTGTAGATTTCTCTGCTGAATTAATGGGTAATGGAGTATTCAGGAATTCTGCTATTAAACATGATTATTTAACGAATACGTTTAAATAACACAGGCTTCAACAAAGCATAGCATCAATTTGCAACACCATGGCACATAGTAAGTCTGTCTTTAAAGGTTTATAAGTCTGTAACCCAACTGTTGCACTTGATGTTTAGGCAATAGGTTTCTGTTCTTCCTATCATTTTTGAAAATCAATTTGTGACCCTGGAACACAAAACCAGTCCTAAGTAGTAAGGGTATATTTGTAGCAATAGCCAACAATACATAGTATAGGTCAAAAGTATCGATTTTTCTTTTATGCCACAAATCATTAAGCTATTAAGTAAAGATCAAGTTACATGAAGACATTTTGTAAATTTCCTACCGTAAATATATCAAAACGTAATTTTTGATTGGTAATTTGCATTGCAATTTAAACAAATTGAACCTTATGACAGTTTTTTGGTACCACTACTGACATAAATGACACAAATCACCATTAAATGTTGTTTTCAGGAATTCAGAGAACCAAATACGAGTACATCTTTAAAAAAAATTTTAAGCAATAAATCACATGTGTAATGGGTGAGTACCCGTCATTGTGTTTCCGCCTTTGTAGGGTAAGTTGGTCACAGCATTCTGCAGGGATTCACGGGTGGCGTGGGCGTTCAAATGCCACTCGGTTTTGGGATCCCCGCTGTACTGAGCCAAACCTGTGAGAGAAGCATACATCATTATGATGCAAGTGAGATGATGACTTAATAACTCAATATGGCACCCTAGCATAAAGCTCACATCTGGAGTCCAGATGCATGACTATACCATCAATATATCTAAAAATGTGAAGCAAACAGAAGCACAAGAGACTTGCCGATTTGAACCTTGTCAGGGCCAATGTCAAAGACGCCCACCATGCGGCCAATGAATTCCCGGATGGTTTTGAAGTTCAAGCGGCCGATACTCCAGGATCCATCAACCAGCAGTACGATATCAGCCTTGGCTGTGGTTATACATGGTTTTCCTGCAAGTAAAACACCAGCGAGAAACGCCAAGAGGAGCTTAGATGTGATTGTATAATCAGTGAGTTCAACAAAAGAGAGATGAGAAACAGAGAAGAGACGTGTACACATGCTCACAGCAAATAAAAAGCACATTTACACCGCAATAACTTAAAAGCATCACACTTTTAGAGAAGACTTTTATTTCTTGTTCATTTCTTGAAGCTACAGAATCTTTCCATTCAGTTCCTAGTTTTCTTTTTTGAATCTTCAGTCTCGCCTTGCGTCCAAATTCCTTTTGGCATCCGGCCCTGGAGGCCATTTTCCTGGAATTGTCATTGCTTCTGTTCTACAGAGAAAAGAAGTAGCCCTTTGTGATGTATGAGATACAAGCTTCTTCTCTTTTTTGCGCATTCCACGTCGTAGAACTTCAGATACCTATTGAATGTGAGAGGAGCCCCAAAACTGAGGCTAGAGCACTGCTGATCGCTCTGGGCACCATCACACATGGTCTGCAAGTAAAAAATAGCTTGTGAAATTGATCTGTTTACAAGCATGCTCATAAAATGATTATACATAATAAAGAGTGTGGTGGAACTGGTTTATTGCAGGAAAAATTGAGCTAAAATCAGGTACCAGCTGATTGTCGCTGGTTTTAGCTGATCCAGGATTGTCATTGGTCCATCATTTGATGGTCTATATGGCTTGCTGTATATAGACTTTCAACTTGTAAACAATCTTGGTCAAACTTAGTGTTGGTAGAATGGATAATAGAACTAAAAATGTAACTATATAAAAAAAATATTAAAAAAAAATATATATAAACCGAAATAATAAAATTAGTGGCAGAATAATCCAAACTGATTAAAATTACATAACAATAAAACAGAAATGTGTTCATAAAATAAATTGAAATATAAAGTAAAATTGAAAAAAAAAGTTAAAGGAGAACTCCACTTCCAGAACAACAATTTACAAATAATTTACTCACCCCCTTGTCACCCAAGATGTTCATGTCTTTCTTTCTTCAGTCGTAAAGAAATTATGTTTTTGTGGCTTCAAACGATCCCAAATGCGGTTGTAAATGATCCCAGCCGAGAAAGAAGGGTCTTATCTAGTGCAATGACTGGGTTGGAACTTCTGCAGCAGTGTAGGATGATTTTGAAATTATTTTTGAAGTTGAGGGAGAAAATACGATTGGAGTTTTTCGACATACCCTAACTGTCTTGAGCCAGAATACACAGAGTTCATGGAGAGAAAGGTAAGATGAGCATCTGGGATTAAAAAGTATTTAAATTGTATTTTTTTAATGAAAATAACTGATCGTTTCGATAGATAAGACCCTTTTCCGGTTTACAACCGCATTTGGGATTGTTTGAAGCCACATTTAAACTGCCTTTTGGAAGTTCAAAATCGGGGGACCATAGCAGTCCATTATATGGAGAAAAATGCAGAAATGTTTTCCTCAAAAAACATAATTTCTTTATGACTGACGAAAGAAAGACATGAACATCTTGGATGACAAGGGGGTAAGTACATTATATGTGAATCTTTGTTTTGGAAGTGGACTTCTCCTTTAAAACATTCAAAAGCCCCTATAAGATGGTATGATTCGTTATACCACTGTTAGTTTAATCTGCTCTCTATAGCTGCATGGCAGGGTTTGTCAAAGAAAACATAACACTTTCCTAATCTTGTGCTATTCAGCGGCCTTCTCTCTCTCTTCGATGAAATATAGTGCTGAACTGAAAACAGAGCATTTTTCTTCCAAGAACTCGTGTTATGGTGCTAAAAAACGGGGGAGGAAAAACACAGGCAAACTCTCATACACAAAATATGTTGCCAGATGAGATGAAAGTACTGATTATGACTTGAAATGAAAATATTGCATGAGCTATTAGATTTAATAAAAAGTTGCATAATTTTGATTAAATATTCTAAAGAAAAATATTTTCTTCCTTTGGAATGTTTAATTTCCTGATGAATCACGTAATAATACAAGAAGTATTTAGGAACTTTTTTGACTTTTAGAAACCTAGAGCCATCCAGCTTGACCAGATCAGGTCCTGACATGTGGAAAACCGTGACCTCGCGTGACCTTTGCTCTTTCACAAGTAAACTCCTGCAACACAATTCCATCATCCTCCCTGCATATGCTGCTTAACTCCTCACTGCTGCACGACTTACCCTCTGGAAAGTCTTTTACGTTATGACTATGCTCAAGTCTTTAAACTGCCTGCCAATAGCTGCCAGAATCAAACTCAAGAAGCTGTTGCTGCCAAAGACTGAGAGCCCACAACTTCAAATCATACGCTTAATCTCGCCATGCAAACTGTCCATTTGTTCACTTCTGTTGATCAGAACGAGCCCATTCATCATTCTTTTTTTTTTTTTTAAATATAGCATTGAGAAACTTGAATTGAATCATCAGTTTTTTGCAGTCCATTCAAAAACGCACAACTTAAGCACATTTTTGTTGTGAAACGCAATATACCTAATTTTTTTATATTTTATATATTGAATTATTATATGTTTATCATGCACTTCTTTATTATAACATTATTTATAATAGTTGTACTGCACTAACAAATGCAAACTCATTGATTTAATTCTGCTTTAATGGCTTGTCTTTTTTGCCCTAACCTTAGTGCTTGACTTTATTTTTTGTTACCTTAAAAAAAAAAAAAGTGCATGCTACGGACATAATACATGTGTGATGTTATAGTATGATGTGCTGAGATTATACCGAAGATATCAACAGGAGGAGATTCAGGTGCATCAGAGAGGGTGGTCTTCTCCTCCCCAGCCAACGGCATACTTTGACCTCCATCAAACATGCCAAAAACAGCCACGGAGTATTTAGTTCCAGCTCTGTGAACGAAGGACAAAACTGAAACCATATGTGTCAACTCAAAATGAGAAGTACGATTAGCATGTTATTGTTAAGACAAACACCCAAAGGTGATGCTAAAGATTACCTGAGTTCCTCCAGAACAACCGTGTTGTCGTATGGCCCCACAAGATATTCTCCCAGATCAATATCATTACCGCTGGGATGGAAAGTGACTTTGTACCCTCGAACATCACCGGGAGCGGGATCCCAGGTTACACGGAAACTGGTTTTGGTGGGTTCAGAGGTCTGTAGGTTTCTTGGGGCTTTATATGGTGACACTGCAGGATGAAGAATAGCAGATATCAGCATTTGCTAATGTAATATCACAAGATTTGAAATTTTCATAGTAAATAATATATGGCTTGCATGATGCTAAGGTGCTTTGGGTGGTTTTTAGGACATTCGCTAAGATGTTTAGGATGTTCTTTAACACATTGTCATGCAGTTGCTAGGGTAGTTGCTTACTGGACTAAGCCAAAAGCCTGAATAGTGTGATATTCTGGTCTCTTGATACAGCTCAAGTCCTTCTTTCAATGCAAATCTATGCGTTTTATCGTTCAAGGTGAAAATCTTGAGTTTGAGCGTAATAACAATACTATAATTCAGGCAGCAAAAATTATTTAGGAGTTACACACTGAAGTTGAACACTTTGTTCCAATCAATAACCCTACACCACAAAAAATGATGTTTTTCTTCAGTATTTTTGTCTCGTTTTCCATTACAAATATCTAAACATTCTTAAATCAAAAGACACTTAAGAAGCAGAATGACTGAAGATATTAAGACTTGTTTTCCGAAAAAAAATAAAAAAAAATCAAAATTTAGTTAGTTTTTGATTAAAACAAGAAACAATGTCTGGAAAATAATCTTGTTTTATTTTATTTTTATGTTTTAAGTTTTTTTTCTGACAGATATATTGGCAAATATTTTTCCTGTTTTCCTAAACTCATTTCATTTTAATTTCTTTTATTTTCAGAAAAGTAATTTTGCTTCTCAAGTAAATTTGATTTAGAAATGCTTAGACATCTGTACTAAAAACAAGACACTTTTATACACTTTTTATTAGAAAAAGTGTATGAAAATGAAGTAGGAAGAAAGTTTTTGTTTTTAAAAAGTATGTAATTTTGATACTTTTTTTAATCTTCAGTTTTATTTCTTCAGTAATTAACTTCCCAAGTAGATGTATCTTAATTTAGGATTTTTTAGATATTTGTACTAAAAAAAATCAAACAAAAATACAAAAGAAGAACATATTTTTTTACTGAAAAACATCAAAAGGAAGTGAGTTTTTGCTTAAAACAAGAAAAAAACATCTGTAAATGGGGGCAGAAAACCAATCTTGTTTTCTCTTTGAATTAAGTTGATTTTCCTGACCCCACTGGCAGATATTTTCTTGTTTTAAGCATAAACTTACTTAATTGTGATGCTTTTTATATTAGATATAGTCACTTTGCTTCTCAAAATAAATTCACATTTAAGAACTATTAGATATTTGCACTTGAAGACAAGAGCAAAATACTTTGGATGAGCGTCATTTTTTGCAGCGTTAGTACTGTAAGTGGTAATGTGTGCCTGTGTCTGCACGTATCTGTGACTCATGGGCTTTGAATTATTGGCCAACGTACGTGTGGTTCCTACTCCTTGCCTTGCTTTTCCTTCTCCTCGTTTGTAAATGGGATGCACTTTGATGTTGTAGGTGGTCAGGGGCTGCAGTTTCCTCAGCATGGTGCTGGTGACGTTGGCGGGGATCTTCATCGTCATCTCTTTGCCGCCGGCTTCAGGGACGTACGTGAGCCTGTAGCTGACCACGGGGCCTGGAGCGGCTTTCCACGTCACGCGCATGGTGCGTTCGGTTTCGTCAAACACCAGTAAAGCCTTGGCGGATACAGATGCTACATATGGACAAAAACAAAAAAGTTTGACTAAAAGTCCACTAGAGTTAACAGCCTGGATAAATCAAAAAGTGACAAATGAAATGAAAACAGACAAGCTGGGATGGTTAGAGGTGAACGTGAAACCGCAAACAAGCCAAAAGGAAGCAAAAGTCTTCCTTCTTCCAATACTCTCTCAATCTCCACACTAGTGTTTCGTTTCCACGAGTTTGTACGATTTAAGCTGGGCAGAGAAAACGCATCCACGCTTCAGCCAGCATCCTGGTCGACATACGGCCTGTATTATGGGCTGCCCTGCACACATGCAACCCCTTAAATCTGCTCTTTACGGCAGTGGTGATGTGCCCTGCACCCGTGTTGCGATCAGCTCATTTTTTCCACCCAGAGGCAAGTGACTACTGCACAGAAACTCAAAACTCACCGCACTCGCCAAAATTCGGTGCCAAGTGCAAAACCGCAACTTGAAGTAGTCACGCTAACATTAAATAATTTTTTGACCAGCTAAGATTCAAACGTTTCTTTTCCTTTTCCATTCTTTTCCTTCGATCAAGTACCGCAGATTGCAGTTGTTGATTGATCCACTTTAAATTTTTAAGCCCGAGGCGCAGGCGTGCATGTCCTCTTACGTCTGTTTTACCCTAAGAACCATTTTTCTTTCCTGGAAGATGTTTGCTAGATTTAAAGATAACCATAACCCTAATCTAACCTCCAGCTTCCTTTGATGAGCCAATCATCCCAAATTGTTTCACTAAGTTCTAGTTACACTATTAAATCATCCAGAAAGAGTTTTACAGTCATTACAAGTAATTATTCAGCAACTTTTTGCAACTTCATACTACATCCACCATGTTGTCCTTGTCATGTAACCTCACTGCTTTTCACAAATCCTCTCCTTTGGCCTCATGAGATAGTAAAGTGTCTATCAGTACATCAATACTGTAAATTTGGACATGCTACACTTTCTACATACTGTTTTTCACCTACTGTATATAAGAGAAGCATGCAATTTCAGATGCAGCCTATGTTTCGTTATTGTAACAATATAAATTTAACACAGCACAGCATTACTCTAAAACATGCAGTGCATTAGACTAAACTGCAGCCAAAAAAGCCATATGTGACCCTGGACCACAAAACTGGTCGTAAGTAGCACAGGTATATTTGTAGCAATAGCCAACAATGCATTGCATGGGTCAAAAGTATAGATTTTTCTTTTATGCCAAAAATCATTAGGATATTAAGTAAAGATCAAGTTAAAAATCATGTACCATTAAGGTATTATGCACATTTCCTACCGTAAATATAGCAAAACTTATTTTTTGATTAGTAATATGCATTGCTAAGAACTTCATTTGGACAACTTTAAAGGTGATTTTCTCAATATTTAGATTTTTTTGCACCCTCAGATTCCAGATTTCCAAATAGTTGTATCTCGGCCAAATATTGTCCTATCCTAACAAACCATACATCAATAGAAAGCTTATTTATTCAGATGATGTATAAATCTCAATTTCAAAAAATGTACTTATGACTGGTTTTGTGGTCCAGGGTCCCATATTGCAATTTTATTTAAATGAATTGTGCATCCCTATTTAATTATTAGCTTTCATCAACTCTTTATTTAGACAATATGGGGTTGCTACAATAACACCTAAAACAGGTTCACGTACCATCAGTGGTCTCCTCTCCCACAAGTGCTTCTCCATTCCCTCTGTCATATGACGCGAACACAGACACCTGGTAGCGTGTTTCAGGGGTGAGGTTTTCCAACAGCGCACTGGTCACATCCCCAGGCACCATCTTCTCCCCAGACTCCTCAGAGAACAGAGACCTCCAGCGAACACGATACTGCCTCACTCGTCCTGGAGCTGCCGTCCATGACGCCATGAAACTGGTGTCCGTCACATCGCTGGTTATCAAGTCTCTCGGTGAGCCCAACTCTGCAGGCAACAGACAAAACTGACATTAATATACAGAAATTATGTGTGTAAATCGAGAAGGTGGGTGGTGTGTTTTAGTGAGTTGCTGGTTTGAGGTACTGTATGCAAGAAATGGTATTTTGTCACTGCAGCAAGCGCAAAGTTACTTGGGTTAAAAGGATTACTTTCCAAGCTGTATTTTAGCAGAATCACCCTGGGCCATAATCTGATATATTTCTAGAAGCAGATGGACCGTTTCTCATGATGTCTCTGGTGTCATTGGTGCAGGTGTGTCAGGACTGCAATGAGCACTAATTCATTCAGGTGAAACTTAACAGCCGGTCATAAAGTCTGAAGTCAACACACAGAGACCTTACAAAAACCACCACAGAGTCCCAAAAGCACTCTGTCATACAAATAAACTTCACATAGTCCACTTTAGGATTTTAAGGCAGTCTCTTCTAAGTGGCCTCCTTCACATTTTTTACATCACATTATGAAATATTTTTACTTAAAATATGTGAGTGTCTCAGGAAGACTGATGTACTATCAGATATACAGTACGATCTCCAGGCGTTTTTAGTGATGTAAAGATAGACTAATCAGAATCAGAATTAGCTTTATTCGCCAAGTGTGCGCAAACACACGAGGAATTTGTTGTGGTTTTTTAAGGTGCTCCTGGTACATACATACATACATACATACATACAACATTTAAATAAAATAAAAACTTGCAGCCAATTTAATGCAGCCAATTTAAAGCTAGTTTCTGAATAAATGTCTGTTCTGTACATTTAATAAATTTGAAATATAGCAAACCTTTATATAATATATTATAAATAATATAAAAACTATATTATATTATAATATAATATTATATTATATTATAGTTTTCAATATTTTGAATGCTATTATTTTTGTATTTTCCATTTTAATTTTATTAAGGTTTCAGAAATTTAGTTGTGTGTTTGCCATTTTTATTAGTTATAATTTGAATATTATCTTTATTATAATTTTTAATATCTGTACAAAATTAAAAATGATGCTTTGGCTGTCAAGCTTAAAAATAAGATTATTATAGTTAACTAAAACTAAAATGTCACCCTGGACCTCAAAACCAGTCATAAGGGTCAGTTTTTGGAAATTAAGATTTATGTATCATCTGAACGCTAAATACATAAGCTTTCCACTGATGTATGGTTTGTTAGGATGGGACAATATTTGGCTGAGATACAACTATTTGAAAATCTGGAATCTGAGGCTGCAAAAAAATCGCCTTTAAATTTGTCCAAATGAAGTTCTTAGCAATGCATATTACTAATCAAAAAATAAGTTTTGATACATTTACAGAAGGAAATTTACAAAATATCTTCATGGAACATGATCTTTACTTAATATCCTAATGATTTTTGGCATAAAAGAATGATCGATCATTTTGACCCATGCAATGTATTTTTGGCTATGCTACAAATATACCTGTGTGGTCCAGTGTCACAAATTAAAACCATAAAAATTATGGGATTTTATTTCAGTAATTGTTTATTTTATTTCAAGTAACAACATTTTTTATGGTTTTAGTTTTAGTTAACTATTATAACCTTGTTTTGGAGCTTGACAGTCCTTGATCACCTTGAAAGTCATGCAGGTTTGGAAATTACATAAGTGTCTGAATATAATATTCATTATTGAGACGACTGTTTCTTTAAAAAAATAACAGTGGAAAAAATTCTACATGAAGATGTTAGTACACATGAGAAGTTGACACTCTTTTAAATCAGTGCAAGATTCTAAGACTTCGGAGAAGAGGCAGAGGAGCGAATGCTTGCCAACCTGCTTTTTTCCATAACAAGGCAAATCCCCACAAAACCGCCATAAAGTACCCTCCTCAGATGTCTGAAACCTTCTCAAATCCTAGTCATTCTTCATCCCTCTATCCTTGCCTTTTTCCACCTCCTGTTCTGTCTCATCCTTGCCTGACACGATTCTAAGTCACAAATTGGAAACAGCGTATCTCGAACAATGCGACTTCTTACATCTTTGCTCAACATGCTTCTTTCATATGCATTTCTCTGCAGCCCAACAGCAGGATTTTATTTGACTCTGCCTTTAAAAGGGTCTTGAAATTCAAATGATCTTTTATGTCCATTTAAAGATGCAATTCCATTCAAAAAGCCAATCGGCATCCCGTGCTGCTCCGAAATCCAAAGCCAAGACAGACCATACACATGCAGTAAATTTTCTGCAGTGTTTTTGAAGTTTAACCTCGTGTCAATCACCGGGAAAGTGCAGGTGCTGGAAGAGCCTTCGGTCGTCCCCTTCATCTGCGCTTTACCTACATCTCCGGGGGTCACGAGCCGGACAGCGAGGCCAGCTTGAACACATTAAGCGCTTTGACAGATGGCAAACAGGAAGAGCAATCCTCCTCTGAGGATACCCAGGTGCTGAAGTACGAAGTCACCTTTTGGCCTGTTTGTATCTAGCTGATTGAGTCTTTATTTTAAATTAATATCCGTATGTAACACTATAATATCCTGCTATGTAATCCGTCTCACTTCGATTGGCCAGGTGCTACTCTAACGAGACTATAATACAAGTAAGATCCCTTTGGAAATAATCTCATCTGAAGTACAAGGCAGGTAACGCGTTCCACATGTGTGCGCCTTTGAGTTTACATTATGATAAGTCCTCACGTCTCTTGATTCTCCTTTGTATATATGCAGATGGAAACCCTTCTGATTCATTATTCAATCTTCTGTGAGATGGCGAAACAAAACAGCTGATTTTAGTTTCACGGTTTTCACTCAGCGACGTCACAGACACACATTTTTTAAGAGCAACGGTTTCGGCAGACAGAAGGCCGTCACTTTGCACACCGCTTCAATTATCCTGCCGAAAAAATTTGTTTTTGTGTTTTTAAAGACATTTTATCTCAACAAATAATCTCTTTAAACACTGACTTTGAAATATAACAATAAATCACTTAAGCATACCAAGTAAGAAATATGGCAACTATTATAACGCCACGCAGCATTTCCCTTTTTTTTATACAGGAAAGCCTCAAGGCCTTCTCAGCGAGTTGCTGGAAACCATCCTTTTTGAGGTAATTGAACCTGCTGAAGACTCGCTCCACACAGACAGGTCAATGATTAACTAAGACAGCGCGAATTATCTCAAAATGCACGTAGCATCTGGGATTGTAGACTTTCTCTGCTCTACAAACGGACACGCTAGGTCATAAACTGGACCAGAGCCCAGTCAACACACACCTGCATCAGATTGGGGACAGAGCGGAAATCTTTCATGCTCCTCCTTATGCATATCCTCTTGAGGACGCAAAGGAAGGAACAGAGATGTCTGGGTGACTGCTCTTCTTCTTTCCTGCATAGTTCCTGCATTACGTAACTCTGTGCATTAAAGAACTTCATTTAGTCCAGCTCCCGCAGTGTCTCAGTGGACGAATGCAGAAACTGAAATCACCATCTCATAATCTTCAATGTCAGTCCATAATCAAGCCACAATGCTACGCTCCTCACAGATTAGATTTCGAAACTTCTGAATGCTACACGAACCACTACATGATACACTGAAAAGAACAACCCAGGCCAAATCTCCGGCTGACCAAAAACAAACTCTCAATACACAGCTACTCCCATTTAAACAATCATTCAACCAAAAAATTCATTTACTTATCCTCCAAACTCACATATCTCTCCACAAAAGACAAAAAGGCAAGAAAAAAAATGCAAGTCTTCAGAAGCTCTTTCAGTCACATGGCTTTTCTGCTCATCTGTCATATTTATGACCATGAGCTGGGTAAAGCAATGGCAGTGATTACAAAAACACATGAGCGAAGATACCAAGAAAAAGTGTTAATCATTGTATTTGAGCCATACCAGCTCCACATGACTGAAACAGATGAAGAATTACTATATGTTTTCATTAAAAAGTACTCCTGACAGCCCAGAGTACTTCTTGTATGCTCAGTGATGACAGACTTTTGATTTTTGGTTAAACTATCCCTTTAAAAGGTTTTCCATCATACAGAGCCTCTCAACTCCTTCTGGGCTCTGATCTTTGGCCCTCGAATCTGACATAAGATTACCGGAATTCGGTGATTTAAGAACCTGGGCAAGCTTTTGTCTTGGTAATTTCATTTGCAGATACTGTAGCCATGTTGCTGTAGCTTAAGATTTGGTCTTCTGAAACCCCAAAAGACCTGTGAGCTGTTTTGAATGAAAGGAGCAGTATAATCGCTCAGCTCTGTTCAACCTATTTGTTTATCCTTCTCCAGACAGGAGAGGAGGATGTTAAAAATGCCCCTAGTCTTTCCTAGGCTGATCCAAAATAATTTACACTGCAGTGCACTCACAGGGAGTTTGATGAGTGCTTTTTACAGTTTTTACACAAAAAAAGTATACAATTACAGCAATTTCACATGCAAGCATTTTCTTAGCGAGAAATGGGATATGTCTGGGATATGTCTGTGCTAATGTCATTTTGCACGTCTTTATCCAGCTTACCAGCTCTGAGCTTTCAACGCTGCATCACACCACCCCCAAAACGGGTTGTGTCCTCAAGATAATATTGCACTTGTTGTGTGTTTCTTATAGGAATGTTATGTAAGTGCATGTACATACCTTCTAGTGTGGTTCCTGTGCCCTGCAGTGGCTCTCCTAAGCCAGAGGCGTAGCGTGCCCTCACAGCCAGCTGGTACTCTGTGCCTGGTTGGAGATTCTTTAGCAAGGTTGCTGTGGTGTCCCCCTTAACCGTCACTTCCTTCATCTCACCACCTTCCGTGGGCTGGTAGAACACGCGATACTGTGAAACTCTTCCTGGCGCCGCAGCCCACGACAGCTGCATGGACGACACGGTCTCGTCCGAAACACGCAGGTCTCTCGGTGAGCCACGTTCTACCAGAAGTAGGAAGAGAAAGCAGTTAGAAACAAAATAAAGCCCAGTGGTCCCTCCTTCAAAGTCTAAGGTTGATTTCAATTGTTTAGTCATCCACCAGGTGAAAAATCACAAGTTTGATCACTTAGTAAAGTCCCCCAAAAAGTTTTGAAGAATAATGTCCTTAAAAAACCAGCACAACTAAAAAACTGATGAAACGGGAGTTAGAAACTAATCCCTGGAACAGAGACAATGCAGAGATAAAACACAGGCGTCGAAAGTCATGACCTGGGATTTGTCCTTTGCAGATTATAACTGTGGACAGACTGCAGCTGCATTGTTGTAGGCAGCCATCAAGACGCAGCTGGCTCATGCTTGAACACTAACTACTCTCAGACTTGATAAAGAACCCAGAGGTTTTGCCTAACCAAACAGACATTTTTCGCCAACTGAATGAAAGAAATTCTGGGAAACGTCTCATGGAGTTTTTGTCAAAATCAACTTTGATTTTCCATTCACTTAAGGTGTTTGGCTGCTCAACCAATCAATGCAAAACTTTACACCAGATATTTGAAACACCAGAGATTCACACCCAGTCGGGTGTCTCACAAATGTATATATGCCTAGGAAACCACCGATAAAGATGCAACAATGAGTGGGCATTCCTTTTAAACAAATGCAAATTTGTTGACGGTGACTAACAATCTAATAATTCAGGTTATACAATGACCTGGACGAATGTGAACACTCCCTTGGATATGTGAAAAAAAATTCTGAACTGGCACTTTCCCACTTAAAATTCCAGTAAAATGAATTCAGGCTCATAATCCCATGGTATCATGCCTTCAAACGATCAGTTTCACTGGCTGGGCATAATATTTTGGAGGGGAAGTCTGTAAGTTGTTCCAATCACCTTCTTTCGTTGTTCCATCAATCCGCATCTGAGGTCCAACTCCTGATGGGTATTCAGCTGCCACAGAGACACGGTAGGTAGTAACTGGGTAAAGTTGCTGCAGAATAATGGTGGTCTCAGGGCCATCTGTTGCAGTTTCTAGCAACCCACTATCCCCTTGGACCGGGACATATGTGAGTCTGTACCGCACTACTGGACCTGGAGCCGCCCCCCATGAGACACGGAAACTGCTGGTGGTCTCTTCAGACACCCTCAGGTTGTTCACGGATCCTTGTTCTGCATAAATCAGAAAACAAGCGTCACAAAAAGTCTGTTTTAAAGGCAGAGTTTACCCTCAAACTCACCTGGTACAATAGCCGGGGGACTCTTTTAAAACTCATAAAAAACAACATTTGGGTAAACTGTTCCTTTAAAAGTCCCAAAAGGAATGGCAACAGTAATAAGATTAACATAGCTAACTTTTATGTAAAACAGACACTCACCTTCAAGTGTGGTCTCATAGTCCGATACTGGAAAGCTTTCTCCCTTCTGATATTGGGCGTAAACTTTGACCTCGTATTTTGTGACTGGAGTAAGGTGATGTAAGACAAGCGTAGTGGTGTCTCCCGGCACAGAGACAGAGATGTAGCCTACATCTGAATCAGTGTCAGGTCTATATTGCAGTAGATAGGACTGCACATCCACGGCATCTATGGACCAAGTAGCTCGGAAACTCCTGGAGGTCACCTCTGAGAAGGTCAGAGACTTGGGTGCAACCAGACCTTGAAGAGAGAACAGAACCAAAATATGAGGCTCCCTTAGAGATCTTTGTTCACATCCTATTTTAATGCCAAAAAAGGTTACAGTCATGTTACAGGCTCAGGCAGTATGTGTTACCTAATAGATTTTATAAGTTGGCCTGTTTCCATCACCAAGCTATGGAAAGACTTTATAAGATTTGAAATACAGCACAAAACTAGTACTTGACAGCTTCGGCTATGACTATTTTCATGGTGTGGAATTGAGCAGCTTGGACATTCTGTTAAATAAGTTGTTTTGTGATCCACAAAAGAAAGAAAGTGATATGAGATTGGAACAACATGAGGGTGAGTAAATGATGACAAAATGTTAGTTTCTGGGTCAACTAACCCTTTAGTACAAATTGGTGCAAACCTAGAGTTCGAAACATATGGTTCTATGCACGTCCAGACCCAAAGCCCAACAAATTTAACAGCAGTTAGTGGTAAAATCAGATGCTACTCACTTCTCCTCTTGATGTTCAGGAGCTCTTGCTCAATTCTCAGACAGATGGACTGGGTTAGCTCGTTGGAAATCCTCTGGAAAGCATCAAAGTCCTCCACGGTGTACACGTGGGTCTCCGCTGGAGGATTAGCGATCGCCTCCAGCTCCGAGCGGACAGCGTCTTTCACGCCCACTGCGAAAATCTCTACATCCGTGCTCTTAAGCTTAGCTGCCGGGTCTTTAAAAGCATCTGAGGACTTCCCATCGGTGATCAGAATCATAACGCGAGGTACATTCGCACGAGCGCCTCTGGTCGGAACAAAAATCCTCTCTCTCACGTACGTCATAGCTTTGCCGGTGTTCGTGGAGCCGCCGCGGTAGGGGAACGTTCTCACAGCTTTGACCACAGCGCTCAGATCGTGGTGGGTGTTTAGGTAGAACTCGGTGTGTGGGTCTCTGCTGTACTGGACCAAGCTGATTTGAACCTTGTCTGCCCCAATGTCAAAGGTGTTGACCAGGACTTCTAAGAAAGCTCGAACTTTAGCGAAGTTTGCCAGTCCAATACTGTAGGAGCCGTCAACCAGGAGAACAACATCGGCTTGTACATCCACACCGAGAGAACATTCTAAAAGTGAAAAGAGTTTGCTGGTCAAACAGCTATTTAATCAGTAGATGCAAGTGGATAGTGCAGACCTTTCCTCACCTAACGATAATTTCAAAGGCTGGGTTTTCTCCATTCCCATAATCGGCTCACTGGGTGTCAGACCTTTGAGTGCAAACAGGCTGATCTCGTACTCAGTATCAGGGGACAAGTCTCTCACATTCACAGAGGTCTGAGTCGGCCCAACGTACAGCTCCTGACGTTTACTGCCAGCCAGCATGGGAACCATCTGCACCTTGTAACCAGTCACTTCCCCTATAGATGCATCCCATGTCACCCGCATTGACTTGGACGCAACCTCTGTGACATGCAAGTTTGACGCTGGCTCAACAACTGCAAATAAACAGAAAGAGGAAAAATGGAGTCATGTTAAAGGTTTGGGGTTGTGTTTAATAAACCTGCTAAAGCAGATTTACAATTGTTATTGTTTGTTTACCTTCCTCGCCGCTAGCCAGCGAGTTGAGCTGGTCATCCACACTGGTGCACACCTGCGTGATGAGTGATTTCTCCACAGCTTTGATCATATCGAAGTTTGGCACTGTGTACACGTGAGTTCTATAGGGTGTTGAAGACATTTGTTTCAGCTCTTCCTCATCTGCTTCTTTGATCCCTGGATAAAAATAATAAATAATGCATCACTTCTCAGAATGCCTTTCGTGGATTTCTTGAAAGCTCTCCAGACCTGTGAGAATGCAGAAGAAATCCAGACTATGAACAACAGCAGTGTTGAAAGACCACATACCCAAAGTAAAGATTTCCACTCCAGCGTTCTTCAACCTCTTGGCGTAACCCTCCACGGGGTCCTGAGATTTCCCATCTGTGATAACTACAGCAACTCTGGGGAATCCCTTACGAGCCCCCGTCGCCTCAGTGAACATGTTTTTCAGCAGGTAGTCCAGGGCTTCCCCTGCACAAAAATCACAAAACAATCATCCAGACTCAAACCTCACATTGTAACTTTGTGGTTCACCAATAATACAAGTATGAATTTGTTACCTGTCATGGTGTTGCCACCCTTGTACGGCAGACTGTTAATGGCTCGGAGCAGCTCAGGTCTTTTGTAATACTGGTTAAGGTTAAACTCAGTTCTGGTGTCCGTGCTGTACTGAACCACACCCACTCTAGTCTTGTCCTCTCCGAGGTCAAACGCGCCTGCCATGGCTGCTATGAAGCTGCGGATGAATTTAAAATTTTCCCGTCCGACACTCCAAGAGCCATCCACAAGGAACACAAGGTCAGCAATGGCACTTGGTGAGCATTCTGGCAAAAAAAGAGGTAGAGAAGCTAAGAAACTCTAGACAGACCTGACTTTGGAAAATGGGATGAATTTTTGAAAAGGATGCAAAGCTTTCAAAATATAAACCATTTAAGAGGTTTGCCAGACACATTTGGTGGAGAACTCTATATTCCGACCTCTTTTTCTATTTCAGAAAAGGACCAAACGTTTAGTTTGCACCATGCAGATTTGATAGAGTCGTTAAAAGGTTCATAATTGATATGATTGACTGTCACTCGAAACATACAAAAATTGTAATTGAGAAGGGAAATATCCAGCAAAAAATGCACCACATTTATCTATTACGCAATATTCACTGGTTACAACTCATTCCTCCATTGACAAATGGGTTGAGTGTGTCTCTATTTGTAATGTTTTTAGGCGAGTCTTTACTTGTCCTTCCCTCTCTTTTGAACTCCATAAATAAACTCCATTCCTCTACATGGTTTGGAAAAATTCCTCATCTTTTAATCATATTTGCTCTCAACCACAATTTGTAGAATTTGCTGCCCTTGAACAGATTGTGTTGGCCACATCTTTGGTAAGATGTTGCCAAACCTTAATGGCAGACGAGACAGGACAGAAAGTTGTTGACATATCGTATCTTGCCTTCCTTTACTACGCTAATTAGATTCACTTATGTTCCACTTGCGCCAGCGGAGGGGAAAGCACTGGGGAGTTAAGACTGGTTTTGGTAGCAAGTCATCTGCAGAAGTCATGCTAACTAACCGTTATGGTATTCGGGGCGGGGGGGGTGGGGTCATTGTATTTTCCACTTCTGCTTAATGTAGGAAAGGAAAAGTAAAGCTGTTCACCTTCATCTGGAAGACGCGGCCGCAGCGCTCTTGTAAAGAGAGGAGCTGTAATGCTTTCCACTTTCTGCATTGTGATAGGTTCAGGGGTTTTTATTTCAAATCAAGCGCAAAGGGGCCATTTACGAACTCTCACCCAAAAGCCATGTTGGAAACGCTGGCTCAGTTTATCATGTCTGGAAAAGTTAATGCTGACTAACAAGCTAAATTGTTATCAGGAGTCATAAATTTGGAAAGAAACAAAGACACATACACATTTATGTACTGACTAAAATGGAAAAACGCGATAAAATGTAATGATTGCATAGCAATGGAAAGAGCCTGGAGGGTTGTACTTACTGACTGCATCAGAGACCTGAGGTTTTCTGGTACCTCCTTCAAAACCACTTGATTGGACTGAAACAGAAACAAAAAAAAAAAAAATAGTAAAGCAAATGAATCCTTTACATTAAATGGCTCCTTTTGGCAAGAAGCCGTTATAATCAACTAAATATATACATGTACAGAGTATAGAAGGATTTTTTAAATATAAATAAACATAATATCATTTCCAATTACTTTTCCAAACCACAGTTTGAAACTTCCAGGCCTTCCATGACAGTGTACTCAAGGAAAAACTCAAGGAATAATATGGCTTGCCACTTACTTGTAATTTGACCAGAGATTGGTATACTCTCCTCCGTTCCAGAATATGAAATTATCGTAACAACGTAATCCACATCGGGGGGTCAAATCTCTGATGGAGGTTTTGGTTGCGGATGGAGGAAGTGTGAATTCCTTAATAGGCTCTTCTACAGAGAGAAGGGGACATTTGCATTTACAATGTTAAAGTGTCATATTATGATATACAATCTGCACGAAGATAACATCTAGCTAAACCTTAATTTATAAGTAGATAAATCTAGTCTAGACACACAAGAGTTGGATTAGAGGAACATTAATGACTTCCCAAGACAAGCGATGAGTAACAGCCCATGTTAAATCATTTTTGAAGGGCACGCCAGAACGCATTTCCCAAGAGTTGCCTGTGGCAGTGACTTTAAAGGTTACTTGTCGTTTACCAGATGCTTTCTTATCTCAAGCAACATACAGTACACTTACTACAGGGATAGTTCCCTTTGAGCAACCTGAGGTTAAGTGCTTTGCTCAAGGGCACAATGGCAGTAGATCATGTGACGACCATTGCAGGTCTGAACAACCCTTAGCATTACACAGACTTTCATCAAGTCAAGATTTACTTTCATAATCCACTGCCAACTGAGAAAAATTAGTTCTGTCATTTACTTTTCCTTGCTGGATATACATTTTCATTCTCAAAAGGTTCTCAAAGGCAAATGCTTCATTATGCCTTTACAGTTTCAATATGTGCGGTGCTTTCACGTTTTTACCCACCTGTATCCGATGTCACTACTACTCTCAAGCCCTCAATTCTTGACAGCGGTTGCTTCCATATCATTTGCACTGTGTTTTCGTTTAAAATCTTAAACCTCAAGTCTGACGGAGGCGTTACTGTGGAAAGAGGAGGTGAATCAAGTTATTTCCAAGAAACCATTCCAAAAGCTGTATTTATGAGAAGAGCATACAGGTTTATGGACGAAATCCCAACAGCGAAGTTGGAGAAGGACTCAAGGCAACATGGAACAAAGTGGACGGCGGCCATTTTGGGTCAAAATGACATCTGTTTGAGCTGTCTGACCGAAGGGCCATTGACTACTCAAGCATAGACACGTAAAGCGCGTTCCACAAAGACCTTGACAAAACATTACACCGGGCCATAACTCGTGACGTGCATGCATTCATTGCAGTCAGTCCAACACAGCCAGATGCGCTGTGTTGAACTGTCTGAATAGCTGTCGTCACAGATAGACAAGAAGTGTTGATTGTACAATGGACTTGAATTGACATTTTGACACGTGGTCACTTTCCATTGCAAACCGCTTAAAAAAGGTGCATAATGACAACCTTTAATGAAATATGAAGATACAGGATAGTGACAAACAAGTGGATATATAAACAAAAAGAGGTTATGTAACACGGGAGGCACCAGTCTAGATGAACTACAAGATTCATGCACTTGTACATGAAAAGTTGTCTGCAACAACTTGTGGGACTAAAAAGACTTCATGTACAAGACGCACATGTAGAGGACTTTGAAATATTTTAAAGTGATATTCTTGTGGTATTTGGTGTTTGGAAGGTCAGTATCTGTGTGAGTCGTGTGCATGTCGGAATATCACAATAAAATATTTTGTGAAGCCGCGGCTCTGGTCAAACTTTGACCAGGGCTTAGGCTTGACTGGGAACAGGTTCACCAAAATCAAGATTTACCAACCTGGCTGACAAGATGTCACAATCGGTTCCATTTCTGACTCCAAATGGGTCCCATCGCACACATCCACAATCAAACACACACCACTCGTTCATCACCCATTCTAGATTTTCCATCTTTTTTTTTTGTTTTGGGGTCCATCCGATTCAAACCAGATTTGGTGCAACCAAAACTCTGCAGCTTTTGAACAACTCAAACTCTTTGGAACACCATGTAACAACATTTAGTTTGCTATGCTGAGCATCTAATAATAACCACGTCAAATGAAAAAGTGACAGTGTTGGTTAAGGTATTTGTCTGGCTATCATATTTTATATTAGTAGAACATGTTTAAACAAAGACTTTTCTTATTTTTTCATAACGCAGCATTGAGAACACAATTACTTCTTGCTCTCACTTTCCTGAAAAAAAAAAAAAAAAAAAAAAAAAAAAAAAGCTCATATTTTATTTTGTCTTTTTGTTCCCTAAGTGTGCGGAAAATGGAGAAGGGAAACTTGGCCTCAACGTTAAGATTTTTTTTTTTTTTCAAATAAATGCTGTAAAATGTTCCACTATACTTTCCACTGAATGCTGGCGATGTGTGCTTTAACGCCCTGTCATTTATTCAGTGATTTGAAATGGTTAAATCACAGTTTTACTGCCTGTTCAAACCTACCAAGAGCTCAAGTACTGAAACATACAAATATTAAAATACATGAAGTGTTTTACTAGAGGGAAAAGTTAAATGTGAATCTGTCTGGCTAAGATGTCTGGATATCCTGGGTCTTATGCTGCATGGAGAAAATATTAAAAAAAGTCATATTCAATACTAAACCTTTGCTGGATTTGGCCTTATGCAGTATGCTCTACCCTTTAATTGAAAACATTACAGTGGACATTTCTGAAGAATCATTCACTGAAAAACATGGTTAGATCTAATGAAATATCCTGTGCTGTCATGCACTAGCATAAACACCACCAACTGTTTGAAACAAATCTTTTAGGACAGTAAACGTCCTTGATCAGTGTCCGCCCTAGTGTCTAAAAAGAGACATTACACATTGAAATGCACATTTATTCACATTAATGTGAATAAATGAACGTGAATTAATACAAAAAAAAATTCTATATATATATTTTTGTTCATTTTATGGACATACGAATGAAATGAAAATGAAACAATGGAAAAAAATAATAATAATAAGCACACCAAAACAGACAGTCATATTATACAGTTCATTTTTACATTACATTTTTACAAACAGAAATGATAGACTGTGATCTAAACTGTTTGAATAGAGTATATTTCATTTAACAGGGTGAATGAGGAGAGATTTGTTGGCTTCATTTTTACCTTGAGCTCTCACTGATGTCAGTACTGAGAGTGTTAGGAGAGTGGCCGCTGCCAAACGCGTGACCGACATCTTCACCCCAGTATCAGCAGAACATCAATCAGTCTGAAAAATCAACCAAAGCACACACACTTTTCTCATAAATCAAACAAAAAGACAATACGCATGACTCCAGTACAGTTCACTGCAAGAGATCTCATTCGAATCTGATTGTAATTATTTTTTTATTCAAAATTCCAGCTGTTTCTCTGGTCAACAGAAGAAAAATTGGTTTTCCATGGTTAAGTGTCCAAATATTTTGGAAAATGTTCATAAAACAAGGGCACTCAGTAAAATAAGTCACTGTGGGTCTTAGAAAAACATTCCCTGCAGCATTTTAATGGCAAAATGATTATAAACGGCATATGCTGTATGTAAGTGCTGATTCATCTGTTTAACGCTGGAAACTCTGAGTTCATAGACTATATGCAATCGTCTGGAAATTTGCCTGATTTGGGATCCTACACATCAGGGGTGGAAAAACTTTTTCTGCAGGGATCCTGCGCCCCCTGTTGTGCCTGGAAAAATTCTGACTTTACATCCTGATCTTCATGCTGAGAGCAATTCAGCGCTCTGCCTCTAAACTTTGGCAATGTGCTTGGTCTCTGTTACATATACTGCATGTTACTTAAATAATTACCAGTTTAAAAACAAGCAGCTCACAAAATACTTGCACATGTTTTCCATTACCATTACTTTCTAATTAGTTTTTTGCTCTGCAAAACTAATTTCAAAACAGTGTCCTACAGCATCAACTAGGACAAAAGGGTAATTCAAATAATGGAAAAATGTAGAGGAACTAAGATATACACTTGATTATTTTCATTTTTTTTTTAACTTAAAATGAAAGCATTTGAGAAAATATATAAAATAAAATAAATAAAAAACATACATTGTGCCTATAATATATCTTGGGTTTAATGTTCTAATAGTGCAAGAAATCAAGTAAAGTTGAATGAAAAATTAAAAATAAATCTCTTCACATGCTGAAAACAGGTAAAGTTGAACACTTTCTGATCATTTGTCATTGGTGCTCTTTTAAAATATGATGCCAAACTTAGAACCTCTCAGAAAACCCTAATCATGAATGTAACTGAACAGAGAGAGGAACTACTTTACCAGTAGTCCTGTATTAAACATGTGAAATAGGTACCATAGAAAATCCCAGAGGTTTGATTCATACAAGTGGTCTAGACTTCCCAACAAAACAAAATACGCATTAAGCCACTTTAAAAGAGCACAATAACAGGGTGGTGGAAAAATGAAATCACCATACAACCGTCTATGGAAAAAGTGATCAGAGCTGCTGAAAATGGGTCAGTGTGCTCATATTCATCATTTCACATCACATTTATCTCTTACGTCTTACATTTAAGAGTAGTAACAGTTTCATTCATAAATATTTCATATATGTATAAATAGGTTTATCAATAATCGAAAAAAAAAAAAAAAAATCAACTCCACGTGAACACTTACCAAACTCCCCAAATTTTCCAAAAACTTTCAATACATCACAAAACTGGTGAATGAAGGTGGGAAATTCGCCCAAATGCAAATGGGTTTTTAAAGGTCTGTTCAGAAAAGCAGAGGTTCTCCGTGATGCTGTAGTGATGGAGATGGAAATGAAGAGGAGGGTCTGATCACCCCACAGCTCGTGAAGGCTGTTTCCAAATGCACAGGATCTCAGACTAGAAAGTGCTTCTTAACAGGGGGCTGATCCCGAACCCGGAGCTCTGACGTCACGCGTCCGTGTGATTGATGTGTTGGGATGCGCTTTTGGAAAGTCGCGCATATTTTCGGCATTCCTGCAGCATGTCACTCATCGATGTTTCGGGTTTCAGCAGGGATTACTACGAGATACATAACCCTGACGACATTCAAAAGGAATCGCTAATTCGGGAATATTTGTATAACCTTTGCAGACACATAGATTAGGAACCTGAAACTTAGTTACAACAACGTTAAGGTGTTATAAATAATTATTAAAGTTATTAGACGATGATTTTTAAGGTATTTCAAACGAATACCTGTCGGTCATTTTCAAAGCGCAACCTGAGGCGATTCGTCTCGTTCCGCAATAAAAATGATTTTACGATTTTCCAAGCACATTAACCCAACCGACAACTAGAGTAAAAGAAAAACTAACTTCGACATGTAAATGCATACTGTCTTGATAAAAAAAAAATACAAATACACATGTATTGTTTACGATGTATCGCCCAACGGTCCTAACGCAAAGCGCTCGAGCGGTTGCTATAGTAACATCCTCACGCCAACGTCACTACTAACGTTTGTGGTTAATTAAACTTATTAAATAACATTCAATAACAAGTCCAAAACACAGATATTAGGATTTGAAGTAACTGAGGACCTGTAATAGTCCTTTTTACATTTTTATTTATTAATGTATTTATTAATTTATTTGACATGTTTCATCAGTATTGTACGGTTGACAATTGAATTTGAGCGTGTACATTAGTTTTTCAACAATGTATTTCCATTTATTTGAATATGTAGCCCTCTAGTGGTCAAATCGGGTAACACACAAAGCGGATGGAGATGTTTAACACAATTTATGTATCAAAACGCTCTTCCACCCCCTCAAACTACATCCTTGATCTCATTATTAAGTCATAAAAGAATTTTCTGTTACTCATCTGATGGATAAATATTTAGCCATTTAGAAACACATGGGTGCCAACTGGGAGTCACGGGTTGAATTTGATTTTTGATCATTAAGTTTATTCGTTTTTTCAGCTGAGCTCATGACTGGTTTTAATTCGACCATTATCTCATAATTCTGTTCGTTAGAGACAAACCGCTAACGGATCTATTCATCAATCGAAAGCTTGAACTTCTAATGCTCCTTAGATTGCTTGCAGAATGAATGATCTGTGCTTTATAGTCTTATAATTAGCATGCAATTATTTGCATGCCTGTTCTAACTCCTGCAGTGAGCTGAGACATTTTTGTCAGGGCACAAAGGACATATTGTTCTTAATGCATGGGACACATCTCCATATGAACTCAACTGTATAGACCACCAATGCTGAGGCGGGCTATACTGAGCTCAAATGATCAATCGTTGCTGTAAATTTAAACCTCGAGTGGGGAAAACATTTCCCTGATGTACACGCACGCATTTGGAAACTATTTCATATGCCTTGAAAACATATTGTTTTGAAGTACAAAAAGGAAGCGCGCACTGCTGTTTGTTTCTTGGGAACCGATGAAGACATCCAAGAAACAGACAGTATCAAAAACATGCTGCGGCGTGAGTCACAAACACCCTTTATCAATTAACGCCAACCACAGACATTACGCACAATTTCAGAAGGAAAAACATAGTGTAGTTGTTTGTTTTCTTCATTTTCTTTATGAGAAGAAAATTATCACGTCATCAAAATATTATTCATAGGTGAGGCGTAAAATCAGAAGACAAGGAACTAAACCGCAACAGTAACCAAAATTAGAAATCAGAATTAGGAAAATCATCTCAGAAATGTCTAACAGCTAAGCAGCTAACATTAAAAGTGCCAAAATAAATATGGAATAAGAAAATCATTTTTTTAAAGAATTTTTTTGCATTGTGCATTCACTTACTATATGCATACTGGGTTCTTTGAAAAGAAAAATAAAATGCATTAAGATGCATTAAATATATTAAATATATAAATGAATTAAAAATAAATGCATTTATTTTTAGAACTTTTTTTTGCATTGTGCATTAATTCCCTAAAAATGCATTAAGAAAATAACTGCAATGCAAAAATCTTAATAGTCCTAAAATAATAATTTTATTTATGCATTTTTTCTTTTGTTTTGGGGGGTTTTCAAAAGAAAAAAAAATAATGCATTAAAAAAAATAAATGGGCAAGGCAGAAATCATAAAAGTCCTAAAGTAATAATTAATAAATAATAATAATAAATTATGCATTTTTATTTATTTTGTTTTTGAGGTATTTTAATTGTCACTGAGTAAAATAAAACAACCGGGATTTGTCTGTTTACGACTGGCACAGTATATTTTATTCAAATCATTTGGTCCCTTTTACCTTCCGAATTAAATAAATACATTGTGTGAAACACTCATAAGGTCACATTTCCAAAGAAGTGAGGGCAGGAGCCGCCATCAGTCCTTCTTCTGAGGGAGAGCTGCCTTTACTAGCTCATATATGACACACGCAGTTCCTGAAAAGAGACACATTAATGATCAGCAATTACAGCTTACTATGATTATTAACTCAAATGCATATCTATGCTTGCTAAGGCACATATTAAACATCACATCAAAAATTATGTGGCTTGTACAAATATGAATTTGCCATACATAGACATCAGGGTTGGCAATTAAAACATGGGCTAGTAAGCAACTACCCAGCATGCACAGCACCCTTATGTGGTTGGACCTAAGCAACCACGTATTGCAGCAATAAACCATAACACCTAGCAGTAACATACCCAACACTGTGAGACCCATAGTTGCACGGTAAAGAACAGCATCACCAACTCCTCCCTTCAGATGAACTGGCATCCCATTGGCCTCCTAAATATGAAACATAAATCAACATTTTGATAAAACACAAACGTGTGAACAAAACAAGAACATCTGAGCACAACATGCACTGTTAGACCTTTAGAGAAAATGCAAATTATTAGTAAAGATATCAGGGGTCAAGAACATTAGTTTACCATCTGAGAGATGACAATATATTACAGAAAAGTGACAACCACACCTGAAAGAGTTTCTGTTTGTCTGGCACCCTGTTGACCAGCTGCCTGCGGACGCTGCTGGAGAACTGCCGTCTGGAAACCTGCTGCAGCGTCTCATGAAGACAGTTTGACAAAAATATTTAAAGTACTGGCGCATACCCAAATATGATGACATTTTAAAATAACCTGACCATTTTTTAATAAGAGAAACACTTTTAAAACATATAGATTTACAGGAACATACACCGTGATTTTTTTTTTATAAGAAAGAATACTTTTCTGCTCACCAAGGCTGAATTTATTTGATTAAAATACTGTAAAAGCAGTGATATTTTTGTGAAATGTTATTAGAATTTCAAATAATATTTTTCTGCTTTGAATTATTTTAAAAATTAATTTATTTATGTGATGCAAAGCTGAATTTTCAGCATCATAACTCCAGCCTTCATTGTCACATCATCCTTCAAAAGTCATTCTAATAGGCTGATTGCTGCTACTAATCACAAAAATTATGTTTGCGGTAATGCATGTCACAATGATAACAAAACCTAAAGACTACAATCATCAATAAGAAAAGCCCACATAATATAAAACAAATCCCAGATCCTTTATTTACTACCACTTTTCATTTGTGACCCTGGACCATAAAACCAAGTAGCACGGAAATATTTGTAGCGATAGCCAGAAATGCATTGTATGGGTCAAATTTATACATTTTTCTTTTATGCCAAAAATTATTAGGATCATGTTCCATTAAGATATTTTGTAAATTTCCTACCGCAAATATATCAAAATTTAATCTTCGATTATGTGCACTGCTAAAAACTTCATTTGGACATCTTTAAAGGCGATTTTCTCAATATTTTGACTTTTTTGCACTCTCAGATGCTAGATTTTCAAATAGTTGTATTTCAGCCAAATATTGATGTATGGCTAACAAACCATACATCAATAAAAAGCTTATTTATTCAGCTTTCAGATGATGTATAAATCTCAACTTCAACAAATTGACCCTTATGACTGGTTTTGTGGTCCAGTGTCACATTTGTTATGCTCACATAACCCAAAACACAGATCTGGGCACTTAAAAGTGTCTGGATGTCATTCATTAGATCAAGTGTTTTATCTGCGGAGCTTTTCTCTTCACTAACTTTCACTTTCGCTCAGTGATTTCGAATCAGCTGGTGTTTTGGAGACTTTTAGTGAATGTATGTATGAAGTCAGCGGTATCAAGTTTACACAGGTGGAAAGCTTTCAGACATTTTAGGGATGACCAAATTTAAAAAACTCCAATGTCCGCTTTGTTTACTTTTGTGAGCAGAAAGCGGAAAAAATAAATCATATAATCACATAAATCATTACGTTACAATTAACAGCCCTTACATGAACACAAACACCAACAGAAAAAAACAGCAGAACTAAACCAGCTGCTATATGGCCTATTTAAATCATTACAACACATCATCATCATTATCAATATCGTTATGATTTCACTGATTGTAGACGTGCGAAACGTCAAACTCCTCATGACTCCCGCGTTTCACTTCTCCTGCCCCAAACTTCTAGATTAACATCCGTAACCTTTGATGTGAAAACAGCGCCAAAGCACGATAAATGATTTATAAACTACCATGCATCAACAAACTTAAAACAAAACAGAATAGTTTTAATAATTACCAGAAAGTGTCGAAACATTTTCAGCTTGAGTGACTGAAGTCACGAGACACAGCGGAAATCTAAGAAAGAGAAAGACAAACGTCTCCATCTGCTGGTCAGGAGAGCAACTCGTCAGTCACACTTTTACCAATCTCAGAATGTTTCTTCACTGACACATGATGAAAAAATAAAAATCATAATGCTAAAGGGAAATTAGCAGCACCCGAGAGACACTGAGGGTGAGCACAACACCGACATGCCATTTTTGCATATGCCGATAGATAAACTGCTGCTTAAAGTCCATAAAATCTAACTTTCTCCAGAGAAAAAGCCTCTGTTGTCCTCTCACATCAATATCTGTTTTGTACAGCTGTGCATATTTCTCTCCTGATTCAGATGAGGCGACTTTTTCACTGGAGGGAATGTTATTATAGATTCATATTTTAGCCGGAAGCAACAGTTTGATGTTAAAATCGTCTCTATAATAGATTTGTTTCTTTCAAACATGCAGCTTTTCGCTTCACAAGATGTTAATGGATGTACTGGAGTGGTGTGGATTATTGTGATGTTTTCATCAGCTGTTTGGATGCTCATTCTGACGGCACCCATTCACTGCAGAGGATCCATTGGTCACTGACATCTCGAAATTTCCCCTGGTGAAAAAACCAGCATATGCTGGTAGGTATGTTTTGATGCTGGGATGCTGGTTAGGTAGGTTTTGATGCTGGTTTTTGCTGGTCATGTTGCTGGTCAAAGACCAGCATGACCCTTACCAAAAAGAAGTATACTTCCAGTTTATTTTATTAAGTATACTTCAGTATATTTTAAGTATATTTTATGTAGTAAGTATACAAATATCAGTGTACTAGTAGTATACTTTTAAGTGTACTATTTTAATACTCCTTCGGACTAAATTGTCCCACTTTCTAGTATATAAACTATACTTTAAGTATAACAGTAGTAAACTAGTAGTAAACAGTAGTTTTCAGTTTGTACTGCAAGTATACTAAAAGTGAACTTATAGGTATACCAATAGTTTACTAATTAAATACTTTTTATGCATATTAGTACACTTTGAAGTATAGTCTTGGTAAACTACTAGTTTAGTAGTTTTATACCGCAAGTTTACCCATATTCAACTTTTTGTGAACTTTAAATCATATTTTAAGTATACTACTATGTCCCTGTTTAGATATTGATTTGTATATATTTTGTCATATAAATATCTGAACATACAAATCATTATAAATAAATTAGTCTAATATATAGACAATGTCATCTTTATTTGTAAAGCATTTTACAAAACTAAGACATCCAAAAAATGAATGTAAGAAGTTGAAAAGAATCTAGGCCTCAAAACTAGATACACAAACCTCAAGAATGGTGGCAATCAGCAAATATTATAAAGATGAGATCTTTACATCACAGTACAACAAATAATTAACAATAATGACAAAACGACAACAAAAAAGTTTAAATGAAGTCAGCAAACAGCAAAACACTTATCCTATAACAGTAACTGGATAATTTATTTATGGTGCAATGCATGTTGGGAACTCACAAAGCCTTGAAATTTCAACAGTGCGAAATTCTTTGTTCAGACAACTGTGTTTGATGGGACAGCATTAGGGGTAATTTTGTTGGTCTGACAAGGGTTTTTATATAGTTTCAAGAAAATAGCATTTTTTAGTATTTGAGACTGTTTCGTAAAATGGAAAATAAGTATTTGCATTTTTTACAGTGTGGAAGCATCTGTTTTGGTTATTTCTTCACTTGTGTTTTTAAAAGTCTGTACATAAGATGTGTAATAGCATCACTTATCTATAAATATGAAAACACAGATTCCCTGATAGTATATTTGTATAGTATATTTAGTATAAATATATTGATAGTATATTTACTATAAGTATAAGTCAAGTATACTTAAATGTCATTTTAAGTATATTTCTGAGAAGTACATAAAAGTAGACAAAGTATACTTTCCTGTTTTAGTTTAAAAGAAGTATACTAATAGCACACTTGAATTAACTTCTTTTTCGTAAGGGGAACCAGCAAAGGACCAGCTTAAACCAGCATCAAAACCTACCTAACCAGCATATGCTGTTTTTTTCACCAGGGAAGGCTTTAATGTGTGTGATTTTTAAGGATTTTTTGAAGGTAAATTAGATAAAAAATCTTATAATGTCGTAATTTTGCATTGAAACACTACTTTTTCCACAATGGTTCCACTACATGCCCATGCAAATGTGTATTTGTCCCTAAACCTTAAGCATTTGTGGTGCAGATTTTAACACATCCAGTGGACCAGAAAGTCACATGCTTCATAAATGTGTTTATTGGGTGAATTTCTCATTTTTATATGCAGGACAGACACACACTTCAGTTTAGTGAGCTCATACTGAATTCAGGTCATATGCTATAAATGAAATTAAATACAGTTGTTGATTATAAGGACTTTGTGGATTGCATTTCTGTGCAGTGAGTACCTTTATTTTCAGACTTAACTGAACATACAATATCATGCACCTTTCCCCCAAATGACCTTCTCTCATTCTTTTAACACATCAATGCCACCATTAAATACTAGCAGAGATTGATAAATGATCAATAAACTGCTCCCAGCAGTATGACACTTTAACCAGTCATTTTTAAAGCAAACGATATATTATGTAATGTTAGACAGCCTGATTTATACATGAATGCAACATATTTCCAGGTGAAACAGAATATTTAACAAGATTTACTGGAGTTCCTGGTTTAAAATGAGCGGATTTTAAAAATTGCTTGTAAATCTCTTATTATGCTATATTTTTACCAAATCATGGATTCGGTCTTTTTGTTAACTTGGTTTTTTATTTCTTTTTGGAACGGAGTGATCAGAGACCTTATTCAGCTGAGCTCATGCACCTCAGTTTTTGAGTGAAAAAAACACTATTTGCAGATATTTACTTAAAAACTGAGGTGCATATGTGCAGATCAATGAGGCCTATCATCATTCCGTTCCAAAAAGAAACGCAAAACCTGCGCTAACTGAAGGAAAACATGATGAAAAGATTGAATCCAAGTTTTAATAATAACAGCATATGGAAAAAGCTTTTTTTTTTTTTTTTTTTTTTGCAGGCTAGTCATTTTTGAAAACCAAAGTGTTACAAGAAGAAAAAAAGTACAAAAATGATCCAATTTGTTTGGGAAGCTGTTATATCCTGTGAGTAAAGTCACTAAGTTTTAGTCCAATGCAATAAAATTGACCAGCATTTTAAGGGGAAAAAAAAAAAAATCCTCTCCGGTTCAAGATGACCTGAACATAATATGAAAGTAAATAGGGCCAATTTTGATTTCATGTTGATTTTTCTGTCTTACTGAAGCATTTATTCTCAAAATGCATGTAAAGAAAACATATCGATTTCTCTTCTTCTCACATTCTGCAACTTTTCATGTTCTGTGCGATTTTGATTTCTTTTTTTACTCTCTGGCATCCAGGGTTCAGCAATCTGTCTGCCTGTCTTGTGGTCTTGAATCATTGGTGTAATCTGTATGCATGCATATATGGTGCAACACAACAGATCCTTGTGCTTGAACCGGGTTTGACAGATTCTCCCCTCGTTCCACTGGTGCATATGGACGCAGGGGGGGCGTAGGGACCCTTCTGTCAGGCATATTATGGACCGGACCTGAAACAGCCTCAGCGCGGCTCTCGATTCACATGGAGCACAACATTCTCTGTGGATGAAAACAGGGAAAGTGAGCTTACAGAGAAAACAGTGCAATCATCTGAAACCCACGGCTTACTGCATGGAAAGAATCAGTTTCACATTCATGTTAGGCGCTTTTGAGAGGCCAAGTTCATGGATGGTGAAAATATCAGAGCAATTTTACGATTGCTTTCTGGGAATCGCAGCGCGCCGTTGAATCCAGTGAGCTTTATCTTACGAGTGATGTCATCAGCGAGCTGCCAAAGCCTGTTATTGCGCATGGATGGGTTAGAAAATGAACACTGTCAGTTTGTCGGCTGCGGTGAAAATGGAATGAATTGATTTAAAACGCCCTTGATAGTGACACACACAACAGCAGCTTTTTCTCGTAAGAAACACAAATGCTTTAAAGTCTACCTAAAAATACAAACGCTGTTATTGTTTACTCACCCTCATGTCGTTCCAAACCCATTTGACTTTCATTCTTCTCTCGCTAATGTCGTTTAAAATGAATTGAAAGCACATTTGAATGCGATTTGAGAGCTTTTTTGGAGCTTGACAGCACCAGGCCTCATATGAAAAAGATCATTCTGGACCTTCTGCAAAACATCACGGAGGAAAGAAAGGCACACAACATGAGGGTGAGCAAATGACGACACACATTTCGTTTTTGGGCACACTGTTGCTTTAATGCTAGACGGATAAATTAAAAGGCCTGTCTTTATTTGTGTAATTGCCGAGTTTGTATCAGGCAGAAGGACACAATCAGGATGTTAAACGGGACTCCAGATCTCCAGCTGTTGTTTCTTATTTCTCATAACGGCGTTCTCTGGCTCCCAGATGGCCTGGATGGAGAACTAAACAATGATTGCACAGTAACATCACCAGAAGAACACTACATAGAGATGTTTACCCGAAAATGAAAATTTGCTGAAAATCTACTCACCCTCAGGCCATTCAACATGTAGGCGAGTTTGTTTCTTCATCAGATTGGGAGAAATGTAGCATTCCATCACTTGCTCACCAATGCATCCTCTGCAAGTAAATGGGTGCCGTCAGAACGAGAATCCAAATAGCTGATGAAAACATCACAATAATCCACAAGTAATCCACACCAGTCCAGTTCATCAATTAACATCTTCTGAAGCCGAAAGTTACGTGTTTGTAAGAAACGAAGCCTTTATTAAGACTTCTTTTTAACTTCAAACCATTGCTTCTGGCTAAAATACAAGCCCTCTATCCATAATATTGCTATCTCCAGCAAAAAAAGTGAACCAGGAGAGAAATGTGCACAGATCAAGCACAGTTTACAAGTAAAAACAGTCTAAAATGGTATTTTTAAGGTGAGAGAGCAACAAAGGATGGACTTTTCATTGATGTTCTTGAGTTAAAATACATAAATGATGGATTTATTTCTTGCAAACGCACAGCTTTTTGGTTCACAAGAAATTAGCTGATGCACTGGAGTGGTGTGGATTACTTGTGAATTATTGCGACATTTTTATCAGCTGTTTGGACTCTTGTTCTGACGGCACCCATTCAATGCAAATGATCCTTTGGCGAGCAAGCGATGGAATGCTACATTTCTCCAAATCTGTTTCTTTGAAAAAACAACCTCATCTACTGTACATCTTGGATGGTCTGAGGGTGAGTACATGTTTAGCAAACTTTAATTTTTGGGTGAGCTGTTTCTTTAAAATTAAACTTGCTTAGTAGCTTTTTCTCCTATGCACAAATGTGTGTCAAAAATTTAATTACACAAATATTCTGGGTTCAAATCTGTGAAATAATGTTGTTTACCAATAATTTAGACTCCTTCCTCAGTTTGTACAAAGAGGTAAAAATCATGTTTACAAAAATGAATTTCTATGGGGTGACACATTCAGTTTAGAAGCGTGTATTTATAAATATTTGTATCAACTTTTCCGTACAAAACAAAAGTGTGTCATTGATCGTAACTGATTCAGAATGTGTTACTGAATTGCAAGGAAACAAAAGGCATTGGAATAATTATAGGAATAATATAAAACTCCTTCACTGTCAGAATATTAAGTCATGAAAATGGGTGAATCATGAGTATCAGTTTATCCTATAAACATGCTTAACTAATATCAGTATGGTTTAAAATGTTATTCACAATTTATGGAGGTTTCCTGACCTTATTCTGTACATAGATACATAGAACATACATTATGACAGAAATAAATATTTCCTCCCCAATTTCCTATCAAATATCAATATGTAAATAATCATTAAACCCAGAGAGAAAATAATAAGAATGTTTCTATGTTTTCCAAAGGCAGAAAAATATTTATTTAGTGGAATCACAAAATTAATTCAGCGACATTTAATACATTTCCATCCTTCTGGAAACCTCCACAAGCAGTTTTACAGAATAAAACCTTAGTGATATGGTAAATGGAAAAATAAATACTAAAGAGGAAGAAAAAAAACAAAGGGTGAAGGATTAGTTCAACTGTTTTAGCACAAAAAAAACACACATGCACACGTTCCAATTGTCTGAGATCCAACTATAAATGTCTGTACATAAAGGCTGATCTGACATACAGTATTTACAATATCACAATATTGTTTCTCAATCTAAAAACGGAGGCCCCAGTGCCAATGATTGCTTTGTTTTACATTGCAACGCTTTGCTTTCAGTTCTGTAGTGCTTAGATTAAATTCCAGTGCCACATTAACATGAGCCAATCTCAGCTCTTTCCTCCGGCTCCGGCTGCAGAGCTGCAAACTGCAGATTTCCTCAGTTCAATTTTCATAGACTGGCTCTCAGAGCGTGACGTCGTGGACAAGACCGCTTTCCCTGTTTTCATACCTTTTGACATGGGGATTCGCGTTGCCGTGGAGCGAGATGACTGCACATCCGTTCCGTGCTGAGAAAAAAAAGGCAAACGGAAATGAGATCACATTTTAGAGAGCGTTTCATTTTTTATTAACCATGTGTTTGCCATGATAAGTGCATTTTGTGTTTGTATTTATGCAGGCTAACTTTCTGTTTCTGAAAATGAAAGCTTTTAACCTGAGTCTTAAATGGTCATTTATGTATGGGTCATTCTATAATTGTGGGTACATCTCATGTCAGTGAGGTATATTTTTTATATAGTTTCATCAATATAAAGCCCCGATGGTTAATTTTCTAGTACACAATTATATTTTTCCCAATCACACTACTACATGTTGAAAAAGCTGTATCTTCTATTAAAAAATGATGTTCATATCACAAACAACCCTCGTATTCAGCTGTCCGATTTTTAAGTTGCTCATTCTACTCTGCTTTTAAGCATGAAAATTACCTCAAATATAAATTAATTTCATAGTTTTGCCTTCAGTTAGATTAGATTTAGTTATTAAGACATTTGCATGTGTGCTTCAAAAATAATAAGTGTTTACTGCGATATAACTTGTTTTATTTGTGTTCGAAAAACCATTGTCAACTAAGTTACCCACTCGAAACCCCCTCTCAAAAAGAAATGGTTTGTTCCATTCTGGTATTATTTGCACTGTATAATGATATTTCCTCTAGATGCACATGGATGAAACACTAGAAGTTCTCTCTCTTTCCCCTAATATTGGTTAAATTAGCAAACCTGCGTCAAGAGTGGATTAACTGACTGTCAACAGTGTTACACAGGTATTATTGCTGCAAATTTTAACAAGACAATTTAGCTAAAACTTATGTTTTGTTTATGAAAATATATTTCTATACATACCATATGCTCAGTAGTTCTAGGCTTCCATGTTGAGTTTAGGCCCAAAACACTAAAAATGTCACTAAAAAGTTACCTGTCAACTTTGTTACCCAGTAAAGGTAACATGGTGGACAGTAACAAATATATATTATATATAACTGTATACAATATAGATTGTTTCAAAGCAGCTATGTAAGATCATATTTGGGTTTTTGGGAAAAAGGAAAACCTTTTTCTTCACATTGTCAAATTCTAAATGTACCCCTAATTATAGAATGACCCTTATGCAATAAATAAATAATAATAATAATAAAATTAAAATAAATATATAGTTTTACAATAAATAAAATAAAATAAACAGGGTGACCAATCACAAAAGTAAATATGTTATCCTGGAATGTTATTAAGTCTTCACAAAGTATTATATATATAATTTAAAAATGTATTTACTTATTATTACTTATTTATTATTTAAAAACTATTTAATATTTGCAAATGTAAAATGCAATACTTTAAAATGCTGACAACTTTTCATTACAATTGGTGCTTGATTTAGTAGGTTTTGCTAGGCAGGATAGGAAGGTTAGCCTAGTTCTGGTCACACATTATTTGATTTTACAACAGGTTAAACATGAGGGGACAGGTCAGTCTGTGCCGCTATTTAAAGGATTTTCTTGTCAAGCTTTCTTGGGTGACAAGCACATCAGTACAGTGTTAGTTAGCGATAATGGATGGGGAGATTGAATTTGATTTATCTATACCTTGAAAGAGAGCTATCTAGGGAGCAGACGCCCCCTGATATCATTTTGAAACATTTCAGAAGCAACTGAAATATAAAAGATTGAATATGATCATTTTGTTTTTAGGCACACAAAATCACAAAGTATTAATTGTTAAATGACTATTCTTGTCATTCGACACTCACTTTTCTATCACAACGTTCTGCATCTTCTAAAATCCAAACAGAGCGATGACGTAATGAATCTGGTACTCACCACAGATTGAGTAGACCTGGATGGGGCTGAGGTGATTGGGGTTATTGTGATGCTGCTGGTCATCTTGCCGTGAATCATGTTCCCGATGTTCGCCGACGTCTGTCTGGGAGAGCGCAGAACCGTCCCCGTTGACATCTCCTTGCTGTCTGAACTCACACCGTTAGGCCAAACCGTAACTGTGCCGCTTCTGTCCTCCTGAGGTTTCTTGAACCCTGGTGACCCCAGGTGGATGTGGATCTTGTTGTCCTCTGTGGTTATAATGTTGGAGTTGTATTTCCGGATGGGCGTTGGAACCGTCTGCTTTTCAGGGGTCAACTTGAACACGGCCCTGCCCATGGTCATCTCGTGAGGCTCTGGAGAGATCGACGCTTGGGAGACTGGAGTTGCGCTAACAGTTATGATGGACAAAGGAGAAGCAGGATGCTCTGAGTAGCAGCCTTTAGCTTTCTCTGGAGATTTTGCTCTGGAGATGGCTGTTATAGTGACTGGAGACTTTGTCCGTTCTGCTGGCCCTTCGTTGGTTTTGGACTTTGGCAGCATAGAAGTAGGAACGATTGTTATACGTGGTTTCTGGAGCCCAAGAGTTGGGATGATGGTGGTACTGGAAAAGAAGTCCTCAGCACGTGGACTAGTAATTTCCAACGTAGCAGTGCTGCTCTGATGGTCTGGAGTTACCTTAATATGAAGGGGCCGACCGGGTTTCTGAGACATGGTTAGTTCTGGCGATAAGCGTGATGTTGTTGACCTCTGGTCAACGCCATTGACTTCCTGGGTTGATGGAACTTCCTGAGTGATAGTAATAGCTTCTTTCTTCTTCATCCAAGGGTTCCAGGACTTCCTCGTCCCCAGGTCTGCAGCCGCCGGCGGGTAGCGGTCCAACACGGTCGGCTTCTTGAGACCTTTCTGCCTTAGATTACTCATGATGTGATTTTCCTCTAGAACAGACTTCTGGATGAACACAGCTGGAGTCTCATCTTCGATGTGTTCGTTCATGTCTGCGTCGGTTTGGACCGCAGTGGAAGCGAGAGGAACGTCCACAATCCTTCTTCCATTCATGCTGGGTCTAAGAGCACGGCTGTAGCGCTTTGTAGCTTCCAGCTCTTTGGTTAGTTTCAGAACTTCTTGACTCATGTTTTTCTTTTTATCCTCCTCTTCAATAAACCGCTGCTGGAGAACCGTATAGTCTACCTGAAGTTGAGACAGTTGATCTTCTTTGTTCATGAGCTCATGAATCTTCTCCTTTAGAGCTTGGACGTCAGCCTGAAGATCTCTCGTTTTGGCCTCCTCCATCTTGCAGCGGAGTCTCAGCTCAGCTTCTTGGCTTACCAGCTCGCCTTTTTCTATGGCCTTGTTTTTGGTGATCTGAGTCTTCATTTCCTCCAGGAGCTGGGAAAGAGCGTTGGCTTTGTCTTGCTCGGTTCTGAACTTCTTCTCAAGCATGTCGTACTCGTCCTCTGTCTTCAACAAATCGCCCTCCACAACCTCAAGCTGTTTAAGTCGGTTCCTGAGTCTCTCAATCTCCATTGTGAGCTCCTTCACCTTGTTGTCCTCATCGGGATACCCAACTTTGTCAACATTAGCTCTGTTTCTTGACGACTCCCACTCTGCTTCCTCTTGCTCATCCATTTTACTTTGCATCTGACATAACTTTATACTGAGATCCTTATGCTTTTCCTCTTCACTTGCAAGTTTAGATTTCAGGTCATCTTTTTCCCTACTAAGAGCAGACACTTTCATCTCCATTTCGGACTTCAGTTTTAGAAGCTTCTTACTCTCCTCAATCAGCTTTTCTGTGACCTCCATGACTTTGCATTGCTCCGCTTTAAACAGTTTGTTAATCTCCTCACTTTTCTGCTCTTCCTGTTTGATTCGTTCTGCCATGTTCTTCCTCTCGTCCATTAGGATCACCGTGAATGACTTCAGTTTGGTCAAGTCATCCTTTAAGCCCATCTCAGCCTTTTCCAGCCTCGATTCTGAGCTCTCAAGTTCTTTGATATGGTTTTTAACCATTTCCAGCTCACATGCCAAGCTCTTTGTCAAGGTTCTTTCTTTCTCCAGGTTGTTGTGAAGCTGAGCACATTCAGATTTGCTGACATTGAAAGCCCCCTCCAGTTTCTCCAGGTCCACCATCCTCTTTTGCAGTTTTTCAACCTCTAGTTTCAGCTCACGGCTGTGATTCTCTTCATCCTGAAGCCTCCTCTTGAGTTCCTTGCACTGTGCTTCTGTTTTCGTGATCTCCTCATCCTTCCCCTCCATTTCCAGAACTCTTTTCCGAAGGTTCTCCAGCTCGGCCATGAGGCTCGAGTTCCCGCACTCCCCTCTGCTTATTTTGTCCCGCAGGTCCTGAAGGTCCTCCTCGGACTTCTGCAGGGTACGATTGGCCTCCTCCAACTCCTCAATCCTGCGTGACATGCTGGCCAGCTTCAGGCGCAGCTGTCGACTTTCAGACTCCTGCTTGGCCAGCTTGGCAGTCATCTCCTCATGTTCCTGTGAAAATTTGGAGGTCTTATGTTCTAGGTCGAGCTCCAGTCTTTGGATCCTCTGACTGTCCTCTTTAGCTTTGCTGTTGATGAGCTCCAACTGCTGCTCTCGTTCATGTAGCTTCTTGCTGAGATCCTGGACCTTCTGTCTTTGCTGGTCAATCTGTTCAATGTGAAGCTGCCTTTCATCCACCAGCATCAGGGCAAATGATTTCAACTTAACCAGCTCCTCCCGAACTTTCTCAAGACGTTTGCTGTGATCCTTGTCCTTGCGAGCCTGATACGCCTTCTCTTGCTCCAACAGTCTCTTGAGTCTGGTGAAATCAAAGAAAAAGAGATTCAAACTGATGAAGTCATATTCAAAATAAAGGTCAAATTGTGGTCCACTTCATAGCAGTTAATCAGAAACAATTTGAGAAAAAAAAAAAAATGTAAAAAAGATGAGTGGTATGAATTACATAATCAGATTCCAAAAATGAAGTACTTGTAATTAGAGTAAGTTACATTTAAAAATACTTGTAATCAGACTACGTTTTGATTGATTACATTTTATTCACACAATAGCAATAAATTCATCATGTATTGATTCTTTCTAATTCCACTTCATCTTTTAAATTTTCCTTTCTAAAACAGTCTACTGCTTATATACACTCAAAAAGTCCAGTTTTGTGGACATGCGCACAAAGATTAGTAATTACCTTTGCTGTGTGCTACTAGTATACTTCTTTTAAACTAAAAAAAACAGGAAAGTATACTTTCAGTATACTTTTTATGCACTTCTTAGAAATGTGCTTTAAATGACATTTAAGTATACTTGACAAACTTAGAAAAAGTCTAAATATATTTGAGCTGTACTTAATCTTGTTGTTTCAGCTTTTAGTTCAAAAATGTTGTTTATTTATTTTTCTTATTTATGAAACTTACCCACATTCAAGTGTTTATAAAAAAGAATGCATGAAGCTAAAATAAAATGATTTGTTTACAAGCAGATACGCTGTTCTTTCGATGTTTTGTATGTTCAGATATTCACAGATTAATACCTGAATGGGGACATAGTAGTATACTTAAAGTATGATGTAAAGTTCACTTAAAAGAAAACTTACGAGTATACTTCCAGTCTAAAACTATTAAACTAGTAGTTTACTGAGACTATACTTTAAAGTGTACTAAAAATGCTACAAGTAATTAGTAAACTACCAATATAAAACTACTAAACTAGTAGTTTACTGAGATTATACTTCAAAGTGTACTAAAATGCTACAAGTATTTAATTAGTCAACTTTCAGTATAAAACTACTAAACTAGTAGTTTACTGAGACTATACTTCAAAGTGTACTAAAAATGCTACAAGTATTTAATTAGTCAACTACCAGTCTAAAACTAGTAAACTAGTAGTTTACTGAGACTATACATCAAAGTGTACCAAAATGCTAAATTTAATACGTAAACTATGATTATACATAAAAGTTCACTTTTAGTATAGTTGCAGTTCAAACTAAAAACATAGATGTAAACTAGTTGTGTACTGTAGGTTTACTACTGATATACCTAAAGTATACTTAAAAGTAGACTTTTATATACTAGAAAGTGGGCCAATTTATTCCCAAGGAGTATTGAAATAGTACACTTACAAGTATACTACTAGTAAAGTAATATTTGTATACTTACTACATGAAGTATACTTCAAAATATACTTGAACTTTACTTAAGTATACTTAATAAAATAAACTTTTGGTAAGCGTATTCAGGTGGCGACGCAGCATTTGACCAATGAATTCACAAAAATAATTTCAGGTTTAAGATGTGTTTCAACATTGCATCACCTACTGATGAACACATTCATTTTTATTTTAACTAAACTAATTTAACTAAATTAATTGAATTTATCACTCAGTAGGTTATTTAACCATGCATTATTATGTATTATCGAAAGACTTTTGTCTTTCAAACTCATTAAAAATTCTTGCTATTTCTTTTTTGCAGACATTCTCAAACTTTTGGTCATCTGAACCTCTTTCACCTAATATATTTACTTTAAAGGGGTGTTCAATCAGCAATTCTTTAGAAGACAAAATCTCCCTTTGCACTGAACTTTGAACATTATAACTTTGCAGATGCTGTTTATGCTCAAACAGCAACATTACACACTAACTAAAGTTAAACAAGTGAAATCATAATCGATGACCCCTTTAAACACCCCTGAGATTTTTCAATAAATGTTTTAATTATTAAGTATTATATTTGCATGTTCACGATTCTCTGATATTGGTTAATGGTCACATGGTGTGCATGTAAACATAAAATATTTCTTAATTTTTAGTAAATGAATTTTAAGATGATTTATTTTAATTTGACATTTTATTATTTAATTACTTGTTAGCCTTTCATTAAACTCACAAACCCCCTGCAGTTCCTTTACAGTCTGGGAAACCTTGATGTAATATAAAAGGTTATCCTGTTTAAAACAATGTGACAAAACGAGTTAGGTCAAAAGTAATCCAAAAGTAATCCGATTAATGTGTAAATGTAAATGTGTAACATAATGGATATTATATAATAAAAAACTTTATATATGGATGAAGTGTTCATCGTATTGCCTTCTTGAGAAACTCTGCAAAAAAGCTGTACAGTTATGAAGTAAGAAGGCTGGAGTTTAAGACAAGCATGACCACAATGAGAAAAGCAACAGTGTCTGAACGCTTAAGTGATTTTCTCTGACAGTAGTTACTGAACATGTCATGCTTGCATGATCACAGAATCGAAACAGCTCACAGGCAGCTTGGCACCTCAACGGGAAAAAGTTCCCACCTGGGAAAAAGTCTACTAGCACATCACAACAATGGAATCTGTGCCAGCAAGAGCACTTGAAGAAAAGTCTATGATGCTGGTGAATGTTTACACTGATCTAGCTCTGCGGGAGTCTCCCTGTTGAGAGGACCTTTGCGAAATAAGCGCCAGACACTGCAGCATATTTCTGTCATTATTCCTTGATCTAATTTCCTCACTATGCGCTTTTGTGCATTCGACAGCAGGTAGATGCTATAACATATCCAAACAGATGCATTAATGAATACTGCATTCATTTCAAACTCTTTTTAAACTCACCATCTAGCTGGGAAGAAGTCCAGGTAGGTCCATGCCTAACATGTTTTTGAAGTTACTCTGCTCAAAGCATCACTGAATGAACCATCGCATTCCAACCATGTCACGAGCGCAGTGAAAGGTGAATGTTGTGTGAAACAGCATTGCCCCACTTGCTGGTGATATCATGCCTCTAACATAGAGCTGCTCTGCCCTTGTTTGGGCAAAGGAGGCGGAGCCATCCGAGAGCTTTTCATGCGGTTTTTCTCAGCTTTCCTCTCTTATTCTTTTCCCCAGGACATTGTTTTAGGAAACAGTCAATTAGAGCTGTGGTCAATACGCTAAACCCTCTGTATTATTTCAAAGGCACAATTTCCATCTCGTATAAACTATAAAATGACCCAATTACTTCCTTTCTCACATGCAACCAAGTGTTCCCATGGGAACAGACAACAATGCAAGGAAAAAGTTTTGTTTTGTAAGAGAACAATGTCACACTTTTGGGTCAGATGAAGCCCTGTCACAAGAATGCAAATCCGACACAATAAATCAATCTACTGTATAAGTGAAAAGGTCATTACTCAGCAAACAATATTTGGAAAAAGGTTGAATCATTTAATTATCGCAGGAAGTTTAGTGATACAGTTGGTCGTTTTCTGGCAGAGGTTTAAGATGACAGCTGGGAAATTCTACCGAAAGCATCAGATCCACTGTAACATGTGCAGCGTGAGACTTATAAATCATAAATCATGCGAATGGTGATAGAGTGACATCATCTCTTGGTGTCTAGTATAAATGTGCTTGCGATTTAAATTACAGCCTGAATATCAAGAGCACATGAAACTTCCAGATGTAGTTTTAATTGGGGATGTTTGCTAACGTACCTACAGTGAGAACGGAACTTTGATGTGCAACTCCAGACACAAATGATGTGCTATTACTTCAAGCGATCAGACATAAAATTTTCCTGGAGGATCATAAAACGGGTGAAAAAAATCCCCTAGATGTTTAAATTGGAGCACAACTATTAAAAACACCTTAGCAACCACCAAGCAACAATCCAGAAAACTGCGGCAAACATTAAACACACCCCTTCCTCTGCCTTGTTTTAAGTTTTACTTATGTGCATTCACATTTTACTTCTATAATGTGACATTTCCATGTTAAACTATGTATGAAGTTTATTTGCAAAACCAGAAAAGTTCGGGTTTTTTTTTTTTTTTTAATTTTCAAAAATCATGTTTTTTCATTGTGCATTCCAATTAATCTCAATCAAACTGCAGTTGGGTTATTTTGATACAAAAGTAAAAAATAACAAAAAAAAAACAAAAAAAAAAACAGCTAACTAACAATAAACCACAATAAAAACATGAGAATATATATATATATATATATATATATATATATTTTTTACAAATATATATTAAATATATTATATTACATATTTTTGATCTTTAAAAAAAGTCCCTCAAGGCTCATCAAGGCTGCATTTATTTGATTAAAAATAAAGAAAAAAATAATAATAATATTGTGAAATATTACTGCATTTTAAAATGTTTTCTATTGTAACATTTTAAAATGTCATTTATTCCTGTGATCAAAGCTGAATTTGAAATCTGCATCGTTACTCCAGTCTTCAGTGTCACATCCTTCAGAAATCATTTTAATATGCTGATTTATTTTCAATGCTGAACAGTTGTGTTGCTTTAAACCTGTGATACTTTTTTCAGGATTCTTTGATGAATAAGAGGTTAAAAAGAACAGTATTTATTCAAAACAGACATTTTTTGTAACAATATACCCTACTGTTCAAACTTTTGGGGTCAGTGCATTTTTTTTTCTTTCTTTTTTTTAAAAGGAATTAATACTTTTAATCAGCAAGGATGTGTTAAACTGATAAAAAAAGTGACAATACAGAGATTCATATTTTTAATAAATGCAGTTCTTTTTAAGTTTTTATTCATAAAAGAATAAAAGTATCACAGGTTCCAAAAAGATTCAGTCAATAAAGGAATATGCTTGTGTTTTTGACTCCATGTTGACTTCATGAAACACAACACACTTGTTGACGGTAAAATCATTAGCGTCCATCTTTCACTGACCTATATGTCAATCAAAGAACAAAACTAGTTGTCCTCATCACATTACAGTCTTTCTTCAGTGTGGGACTTCAAGAGGAAAAACAGCAAGTGTAAATGTCATGTGAAAGCGAGAGGGGTAATTTGAGGAGGAATGGCATTGCGGATGCTTCTAGAAGCTCAACACACAGCAGTTTTATATTCCTGGCGGGATTCCCCGCCATCGCCCGGCGTTCGGTCCCAGGTGGCGCGGCGCAGGCGTGACCTCACCTGCTATGAATCTCTGAAATGAGAGAATTAGGGAGGAATGTGCAAACACACGGGCTGGAGATGAGAGTGATAAGTGAAGGAAGGAAGGAGCGCGACTGAACGCTGCCACTGCAACAGACTAGAAATTGTGTTTTTATAGATTTGCCATGACGTTTTTTGATGGTGCATTACACAAATGAGCTCTATTTTAAAAATGCAGTACAATTAAAATGAAAATCAAAAGATTCAATCTACATTTAGACCATATTTACAGTTGCATGGGTACAGCACCATAGAGTACAACACAAATTAAAAAATATTTTCAGCATATTTCAGGTTAATTCAATTCAAAGCATTTTTATGAAGACGTTTTGAGCTAAATATTGTTCGCTACTCAAGTTCAGGGTGGTAAACGGGAAGTCAGGGGACCGCGACTGTGGTTGACCACTATGGGGGTCTTATCAGAATATGAAAGAGCTCATTGTCTCTGTCAGGAACTGTTTGGATTTCCAAGTTATGAGTCACCTGATTTTCCAAAGATAAATATATTGTTTAATAAATCATTTGTATTTAGCATATGAGAGCTTGTCATAATATTAAATGGGGAAAAAATACACTACAATTCAAAAGCTTGGGGTCAGTACGAGTTTTATTTTTTTATTAATACTTTTATTCAGGAAGGATGCATTAAATTGTTTAAAATTGACAAAGATATTTTAATTTAACAAAAGATGTCAGAAATGTTTCTTGAGCAGGAAATGAGCATATTAGAATGATTTCTAAAGGATCATGTGACACTCAAGACTGGAGTAATGATGCTGAAAATTCAGCATTGCATCATGGAAATAAATTACACCGGACAATATATGAAGAGTTCAAATGCAAAACCAGCTAAAAGCCATCTCGGTCATATACGTCCATCAAATACTTTTACTTCAAACTCGCTAAAAGCCCAATCAGAAGTACCAGTACTTACATAGAAACCTGTACAAAGTAACCAGAAAGAATATGCTGATTTTAAAGAAATACGTCAGATGGATTTAGAGGCTTTTGCATCTGAACTCTTCATATTCAAATGCAAAATGGTTATTTTAAATTGTAAAAATATTTCACAGTATGACTGTTTTTTCTGTACTTTTGATCAAATAAATCCTGTCTTGGTGAGCAAAAGAGACTTTTTTTCAAAAACATTAAAAAATCTTACCAACCTCAAATGTTTAAACAGTAGTGTATGTGCAATTAAATACGCAGATTTCGATAATAAAAAGTCTACAGTGCAATAATTACACCCTTAATCAATACCTCTGTGTTTTTAAACACTTCTGTAAAGTATCATATTTCAAAGTAAAACTAGATATTTAAAAGAGAAGTCCACTTCCAAAACAAAGATTCACATATAGTGTACTATAATGTACCCCCTTGTCATCCAAGATGTTCATGTCTTTCTTTCTTCAGTCGTAAAGAAATTATGTTTTTTAAGGAAAACATTTCTGCATTTTTCTCCATATAATGGACTGATATGGTGCCCCGATTTTGAACTTCCAAAATGCAGTTTAAATGCGGCTTCAAACAATCCCAGCCGAGGAAGAAGGGTCTTATCTAGCGAAACGATTGGTTATTTTCATAAAAATAATACAATTGAAATACTTTTTAATGTCAAACGCTCGTCTTGTCTTACTCTGCCTGGACTGTTTTTGTTCCGGTTCATGACAGTTAGGGTATGTCGAAAAACTCCCATCTCATGTTCTCCCTCAACTTCAAAATCATCCTATTTTGCTGTTTTACCTTTTTTTTGTGTGTTTGATCTTTGCATGTTCACTTTGCAAAGACTGGGTCGGTACTTCTGCAGTGATGTAGCATGATTTAGAAATGATTTTTGAAGTTGAGGGAGAAAATACGATTAGAGATTTTCAACATACTCTGTCTTGAGCCAGAATACACAGAGTTCAGTGAGAGAAAGGCAAGACGAGCATTTGAGATTAAAAAGTATTTCAATTGTATTTTTTAAATGAAAACAACCGATCGTTTTGCTAGATAAGACCTTTGGAAGTTCATTTGGAAGTTCAAAATCGGGGCACCATATCAGTCCATTATATGGAGAAAAAAATCTTTTCCTCAAAAAGCATAATTTCTTTACGAATGAAGAAAGAAAGACATGAACATCTTGGATGACAAGTACATTATATGTGAATCTTTGTTTTGGAAGTGGACTTAAATTCCATAAAGTATAAATAATGTACTTTTAAATAATGTCTACATTTTTTAATCTGTATTTATAAGTAATGGCATTTTTTCAGGTGAAATGTATATTTATTTTTTCCTCAACAACATTTATTCAAGTAGCTGCTCTGATCCCTGAGCTTCCAGAAAGACTACTGAGCCCCAGAGCTCCCCATGTTGTCATTTATGTTCATTTGAATCTATTCATGTCCATATATAGCTCAGATGATGCTGGTCTAATGACAGGGCCTCAATCTGCCTGTTTCACGTTCTCAGAAGAGCAACACAATAACGACAGGCCTCTCTGATGCTGTCACCCCTTCATCTGCCACTATAAGGCCCTTTGTGTGATTGAGAACAGCCTGTGGTACCAATACAGTCATGTGCAATTCACAGCTTTGACATCACATAGTTGTAGTCTGAAACTGGTGACAAGTTACTACACAATAGATACTACACAAAAAAAAGGGCTTAGAAACAATTTTCTACACCAATTTTCATTTAGATATTGCTTGTAAATTTTGCAACAGTTACAAAGAAAGTGCAAGCAGTGCATTTAATTAAACTTTTAAACATTTAATTAAAATGTTGAAGTTGAAAATCAGAAAAAAAACATTAACTGCGTTAATCTTTGTTTTATTTATGACTTTCGAAAAATCATTTTACAGTGTAGAAAACTACCTTTTGTCATTTGCTGAATCAATTATCATCTGTTATCATCATGTATCATCTGAATTAATTATTACCTGTTTAAAAACATGATAAAAATGGTTAAAATAAAAATATAAATGATTATATTATAGTTTTAATCTTTCTGTCACTGCCTAATTTCAGAGCAGGGTTATTTTGAATTAAAAACTAAATCCATTAAACATTTTTTGTTACTTTAAAATAAACATTAACTGATATAAAATAACATTTCACATTTCTCATGTACCGAAAAACTAAAAATAAAACTGAAATAAAAATAATACAAACTATATAGACCTTTAAAAAACTAAAATTACACTACAAAATGACTAAAAAACTCAAAATATGAATAAAAACTACAGTAGTATCTCAATAAAACTAAAATAACAGTTTTAGAGAAAAAGTTTGTAATGTCACTTTATTCTAGTCACTGTAAGACAATTATCCTTTCATTTTTTTTCCACTTTATGAGCACATTTTATTTAAAAAAAATCTCTGATTCATCCCTATGGGATGTTGTGTAAAGCTCTTTCTCTCACCTTTCTCTCTCCTGCTCCAGCAGGTTGGTGAAATCATCACTTTTGTTCATAAAGTCGACGTGTTTGCGCTTTTCATTGTCCAGTTCGGTGACGGTGCGTCGGTGGCATTTCTCAGCTAGGAGCAGCTGCTCTAACATACGTCTGTACGTCTCACGGTGCTTCTCCTCCAAACGGTCCAGCTTTAGAGACAGAAGGATTATCACCATCGTAAACCGCTTGCCTTGGCACAACAATATCTTAAAACCTACATCGCAAATTCAGGTTTGAACGGTTTGGAGATTAATATGGTACCTCTATCATAGGGATCTCATAGACATCGTCTCTAATCAAGTCGCTGCTGGTCATCAGACTGTCTCTCTGGAGAGCTTGAAGAGGTTTGACAGGAAGCGCAGATCCGTAATGAGCCTCCAGAACCTCGGGTCGCGTTCTCTCAGACTGCAGCATGTGGATGATATCCTCACGGGCCTAAAGGACACGATCACTGCTTTACTGTGGTACCATAATACCACACGAGTGTACCATGAGTGTTTATCATACTCAAATGCCACGGTATTTCCATGATACTTTGGTAATAACATAGCACATGTTAAAAAAAAATATATATATCTATGTTATACCATAGTATGTTGTTTTAAGAATATACTACAGTGAACATTTTTTGGTGTAAAAACAATTTTCACTTAGAAATTGCTAGTAAATTTCACAAACAATTACAAAGAAACTGCAAGCAACACATTGAATTAAACATGAAATTTTACAGTATTTTCCTATAAAACATACTCCAACAATCTGTGCTTTACTGACAACTTATTTTTTACAGTGTTGAAAACTACCTTTTAAACTTTTAAAAACTTTCCTAAGCATTCATCATTTGCTGAATCAATTGTCAATCTGTTTAAAAACGTGATAAAAATTAACTGGTTTAAATAAAAACGTACAAAAATTAAAATGGAATACTTTAAAGGAATTTTCCAAGCTTTTGTATCATATGTCATGGTGCAAACTGTCACAATCTCACTGTGCACCAGCAGGGGGAGCTATATGCTTCCATAAAACTTGAACACTAATAACCATATGACTTTGGCTGTGTATCATACTTCTTTTACAGTTTCTTCATTATATTGTACATATACTGTGTGCAGTATGCACATTTTCTGTATGCACAATATTTTGAAATATTATTACAATTTCAAATGACTGGTTTCTATTTAAATATATTGTAAAATGTAATTTATTCTTGTGGTGCAAAGCTGATTTTTCAGCATCATTACTCCAGTCACATGATCCTTCAGAAATCATTCTAATATGCTGATTTTCTGCTCAAGTAACATTTCTTGTTATTATCTATTGAAAACAGTCATGCTGCGTCATAGTTTACAAGAACAGCACTTATTTTTAAAATAAATATTTTGTAGCATCATAAATGTCATGAATGTTGCATTTGATCAATCTAATGCATCCTTGCTGAAAAGAAGTACATAAAAAAATTGAAATGACCCCAAACTTATGAACGGTAGTGTATTTCAATTGCCAAAATGTGTAGCATACAATCAAATACCCTGACAAAACAATACGACAGTTTGCACCAAAACACTACAGTTTACTCTCTGTTTGTATTGTAAAATCTTTATTTATTAATATGGAATCAGTGTATAAAGTGTATAAAGCTTCATAATCATTAATTCCTTTTTGAATGACAGTGATGCTTTTCGAAGATTACTGGAGTACGTTTTCCAAGAAAATACTATTGAAGTCTTTCTACTTCAAAATTTGACGTTTAATTCAATGTGTCACTTGCCTTTCATTTGTAATTATTCAAAAGTTATAAACAATTTCTCAGCGAAAGTGACATCCTACATCAATGTTTTCAGTCTAACTTACCATGGAAAACAATGATGCAGTCAAACCTCACCTGAACTTCTCCCTCCATGACTCCCAGCAGATGGATGAGCTCTTCTTTAGAGAGCTCCATCAGTCCGGCTCTCCTCTGCTGCATCTCACAAGGCTTCTGAGGTTTTTTCAATGTCCCAGAAACAGACTTCTCCCCACTGCTCTCTTTTTCCTCACGAGCTTTGGTTTTCTTCTTCATCAGCTCCTGTTTGCTTCCTTCTTTTTCAATGTTGTGGATTTTAGCGAGCGGCTTCAGTGGTCTGTTCTCTGGTCCCTCCATATCGCTGGTCCTGGACCTCATCTTCACCTGCAGATGCAAACAAAGATGAACATCATCCACAGATATACCAGAGATAAACTCCTAAAAATATAACACAGTCAGAACAATGAAACATCTAATAACTTCCAGCACACTGCAAAAATGATACTCTTTCTCTGTATTTTTGTTTTATTTTCCAGTACAAATGCATCAAAATTAAAAATATTTTCCAATATAGTAAGAAAAATAGGTTTACCTTTGAATTAAGTTGATTTTTCTGACCCAACTGGCACATCCAAGATGTAGAGGAGTTTGTTTTTTTCATCAGAGAAATGTAGAAATGTAGCATTGCATCACTTGCTCACCAACGGATCCTCTGCAGTGAATGGGTGCCGTCAGAATAAGAGTCCAAACAGCTGATAAAAACATCACAATAATCCACAAGTAATCCACACCACTCCAGTCCATCAATTAACATATTGCCAAAAGAAAACAAAAGCTCTGTGTTTATTAGAAACAAATCTATCATGAAGATATTTTAACTTCAAACCACTGATTTTGGACAAAATATGAATCCGTAATCCAAAAAAACTCAGTGGAAATTGTTTAGAGCTGTTTGGGCTTGTAAATGGTGCTTGATCTGTGCAGATTTTTCTCCTGATTCAGATGAGGTGACTTTTTCACAGGAGGAAGTGTTATTATGGATTATGGACTCTTTTCACCGGAAGCAGTGATTCGAAAAATGTATCAATTATTGATTTGTTTCTTACAAACACGCAGCTTTTTCCTTTACAAGGAACATTTACAAGGAACACTTTTTCCTTTACATGTTACTTGATGGATTGGAGTGGTGTGGATTACTTGTGGATTATTGTGATGTTTTTATCAGCTGTTTGGACTCTCATTCTGATGGCACCCATTCACATCCATTGGTGAGCAAGTGATAGAATGCTACATTTCTCCAAATCTGATGGAGAAACAAACCCTATCTATATCTTGGATGGCCTAAAGATGAGCAAATGTTTAGCAGATGCTACTCAACTTCATGTATCTTAAGAATTGTTAGATAAAAAAATACAGAGGAAGAATATATTTCTTTGCTGTGCATCTGATGCTAATGCACTATAGCATTTTTCTCCATATAATGGACTGATATGGTGCCCAGAGTTTGAACTTCCAAAATGCAGTTTAAATGCAGATTTAAACGATCTCAAATGCAATTGTAAACAATCCCAGCCGAGAAAGAAGGGTCTTATCTAGTGTAATGATCAGTTATTTTAATTAAAAAAATATAATTTATATACTTTTTAAAGCCAAATGCTCGTCTTGTCTTACTCTGCCTGTTATTTTCTGGTTCATGACAGTTAGGGTATGTCGAAAAACTCCCATCTCATGTTCTCCCTCAACTTCAAAATCATCCTATATCGCTGTTGTACCTTTTTTGTTAAGGGTGTTTGATCTTCTTTGCATGTTCACTTTGCAAAGACTGTGTCAGTACTTCTGCAGCGATGTAGCATGATTTTGAAATGATTTTTGATTTTCCTTGGCTGGGATCGTTTACAACCGCATTTGAGATCGTTTGAAGCCGCATTTAAACTGCGATTTGGAAGTTCAAACTCGGGGCACCATAGCAGTCCATTATATGGAGAAAAATCCTGAAATGTTTTCCTCAAAAAACAATTTGTTTACGACTGAAGAAAGAAAGACATGAACATCTTGGATGACAAGGGGGTGAGTACATTATATGTGAATCTTTGTTTTGGAAGTGGACTTCTCCTTTAACAACTTTTAACAGTGTACGTTTCTAACGGACCATTTTCTACAAGTCTCTCATATCAAATGTCTGCAGTCTCATGCTCTGAGCCAACTCTTGATATTTTAATATGTAGTTTGCCCTTGTAGCTAATCTGCAACAGCCTCGTGTCTCATGTTCCCATGTGCGGATTTAAGAGGGGGATTTCCCTGAGAGAGAGAGAGCGAGAGAGAGAGGGATGTAATGAGCGCTGAGCTCAACTATGACATCAGGTTTTTTGATAAAGTGCGTACGCGCTGCCTCCCGTATGATCTCACACCCAACCTATCTGGCCTGGCTCATGCTCAGATCCAGCACTGCCCTCAGAGTATCTCAGAGAGATCTCCGCTCCAATCCCACACATTGCTCACCATCCATATTCCCATCAGAACTGTGTCTCGATGACAAGACTGAAACTGCAGAAGATCAGAGCACTTAATGAAACTTATTATTAAAACAAGATGTTCAGTTCACTATGTTGAATTAGATCATAAAGGCCCCACATTTGAGGATTTGAGCAATATTATGAGAACTAATCTAATCGGAATGAAGCTTTTTCAAACTACAGTAATTCATTTAGCCCTTTTTATTCAAAGATACTTATTCAAACTATAGCTAGAGAATTACACAGATACGGTAGAAAATAGTTAATTTTAAAAAGATTATATATTATATTGATAAGATGTCATTTTCAAAATGTTCTCCGCATAGTACAAGGGCTTGTCACCCAGCGATAAGCACTGTTATTCAACAAAACTGACGTTAGATTGTGGGATAGTCTTACAGATCCAAAACTGGGGTGGCGCTTTTTGACAGAAAATGATGGGGTTTTTTTATTTCATGGAGCCACGGAATTAAACTATTAATAAAAGGTAAATTTGATTTTAGATTTCAAAATTCTGACTTTATTCTTGCAATTGTATCTCACAATTCTAATAAGGAAAAACAACTCGGCATTCTCTATTTTCCCCTCGGCTCAGAATAGGAGTTTATATCCCACACTTCTGGCTTTTTTTCCCCTCAGAATTTTCAAACTCACTATTTTTGAGTTAAATCAAGTTATAAAGTCTGAATTAGGAGATATAAACTTGCAAAAATGTTAATAGTAATTTTAACAGCATACAATAAAATTTTAACAGCATATGTAAATATTATGTCGACCTATTGTTTAAATCAAATTTATGCTTTAAAAGTAAAGTAATCATAGCAGTTTTCATCTATAGTATGTACATTTAAATGTATGTATTTAGATTCAAATTGCACCTTTGATGACAGTATTCTATAAAAATGATTTGCATTCCAATTTTGACATCAAAAGGCACAAAAATTGTTTTTTTTCCCCTCTTATTCCATGGATTTTACCCATGTTTTTCTGCAACCACTATGTGCGTGCACAGAACCTGATTTTACCAAGTACGACATGTTCCTGGATCAACATCTCTGTTGACCCTGGAACAACATTGTGATTAACCAATCAGATTTTTAAAAAAACAGTTTATAGTTTT